>NC_058048.1:25019483-25328802 GCF_020085105.1 Siniperca chuatsi
TATTTTCCTCAAAATTCTACAAACAATACCCCATCATGACAATGTGAAAGAAGTTTGTTTGAAATCTTTGCAAATTTAATAATTTAAAAAAACAACAACAAAAAAACTCACAGGTTTTCATCAAGGATGTCTCTGCACATCTTTCCCTCGATCCTGACTAGTCTCCCAGTTCCTGCTGCTGAAAAACATCCCCACAGCGTGATGCTGCCACCACCACTCTTCACTGTGAGGATGGTGTTGGCCAGGTGATGAGCGGTGCCTGGTTTCCTCCAGACATGACGCTTGCCATTCAGGCCAAAGAGTTCAATCTTTGTGACATAAGACCAGAGAATTTTATTTCTCATGGTCTGAGAGTCCTTCAGGTGCCTTTTGGCAAACTCCAGGCGGGCTGTCGTGTGCCTTTTACTGAGTGGCTTCTGTCGGGCCCCTCTACCATACAGGCCTGATTGGTGGAGTGCTGCAGATATGGCTGTTCTTCTGGAAGGTTCTCCTCTCTCCACAGAGAAACGTTCTGTCAGAGTGACCATCGGGTTCTTGGTCACCTCCCTGACTAAGGCTCTTCTCCCCCGATTGCTCCGTTTGACCAGGCAGCCAGCTTTAGGAAGAGACCTGGTGGTTTCAAACTTCTTCCATTTACGGATGATGTAGGCCGCTGTGCTCATTGGGACCTTCAATGCTGCAGAAATTTTTCTGTACCCTTCCCCAGGTCTGTGCCCTGATACAATCCTGTCTCGGAGGTCTACAGACAATTCCTTGGACTTCTGGTGTGTGCTCTGACGTGCACTGTTAACTATGGGACCTTAAATCATGTCCACTCAACTGAATTTACCACAGGTGGGCTCCAATCAAGTTGTAGAAACATCTCAAGTATGATCAGTGGAAACAGGATGCACCTGAGCTCAATTTTGAAGGCTGTGAATACTTATGTACATGTGATTTTTTTATTTTTTTTTTTTATTAAATTTGCAAAGATTTCAAACAAACTTCTTTCATGTTGTCATGTTGGGATATTGTTTGTAGAATTTTGAGGAAAATAATGAATTTAATCCATTTTGGAATAAGGCTGTAACATAAATAAATGTGGAAAAAGTGAAGCGCCGTGAATACTTTCCGGATGCACTGTATGTAATGTATGAAATTAATTGTAAAAACCTCATCACAACTTCCTGGTTTGATGACAAAATTAAAAAGAAAAAGTTTAATCAAGCTAATCTCCTCTGTTATGTGTTATGGCTGTATGTTGGGTCTACTCAATGTAGCCTCCCACGTTCTGGTCCTTCCATCACTGCTTTAATTTCTTGCTGTGTAAAACATACACATACAGTTCAATTTAAAATCAGCCTCACATCTCATATCTACAGCTTTTGTGGTCACTCTTAATGTGTGTGCTTGATGCTGCTGATTTGCTGCTACTTAACGTCCTCAGCACAAGTGTGCACAAGCAAAACAATAAGAGGCTATTAAAGACCACCTTGCTTTCTTTATCGCTTGTTATTTGGCAGCATTTTAATTAGAGAAGCCCTCTTACTGGCAGTATATTCGCTTTATTTACAAGTGGCTCAATCATGTACTTCAAATAGTGGGTTCACAAGGCCTGGTGGGTAGCCATCAGGAAATTGGTTCTATGTATAAAACAAATCCCTCTCCCATTGCGTAACACAGACAGTGTGAATCATAGATCTTTTAATATTTAACATAGATCTTTTAATATTTAACATTTGCAGAACCATTATCAGCCTCTGTGGTAAAATATTGGTGCAGAGACCCAGAAAACCCACACTGTGTCTTTGAATTTATGGTTCATAATTATACACCAAATATACTGTATTTTTAGCAATATTTTGGAAAAATTGCTGGATGACGTGCTCATGATTTTCTGTCCAATTTTGGTTTCCTCTCCAGCAAATCCACCCTCGGCCAAAGAAGCCCACGAGTCTGAGAATATACGAGGCCCACGTGGGCATCGCTTCACCTGAGGGAAAGGTCGCCTCATACACCAACTTCACAACCAACGTGCTGCCTCGTATAAAAGACCTGGGTAAGACATGAGACCACATTACCTCCATGAGATTATTCTCTTCTTCATTGGCCTCCCTCTTATTTTGTTGGCTACTCAATTCTGTAAAAAGTGCACAGTAATCATTGTGCTGTGATCTTCTTCATCCAAGTGACAACCAGAGCTTTTGTTGACTCAACTTCAGAACATTTTGTATCTTCTGCAGCCAAGAACAGAGAGGAAGTGTAGCATTTAGGTGATGTTTGTATATACCTCCTTATTTATCAAATCAGAGCCAACAATGTGGATGGAAAAAAAATAGTTGAGGGGTTTTGAGAGACATTTTTATTTTTTTTTATAACTGTGTCCTGTTCTGTCTCTGTCAACACTGGTCCATAACCCAGCAGACATGCTTTGCTGTGAGTGCCACTGTTCCTCCAGTAGAAGTAGTATTTTCAGTGGCAGACCTGTCACACTCCCTCTGCACAAAACCACATCAGCAAGTCAACATCCTGTTTACTGGCATGACCTGAAGGGATCACTGACTGTTGGACAGTGTTTTGTAAAGAGGGCTCCGCAGCACCAGTCATACACCACACAGCAGCTATGGCTTGTTTCCGTTTCCATGATCTTGACTCAGACAGCCAATAGTAGACAAAAGCCATCTTCCTGCACCTTGTATCATTCAGTAAAGATGATATGACCTACAATCATGATAAATTATGTATAAACACAACTATGTGATTTTTTTCCCCATACTTAAATAGTTTTTTTTTAATCAGAATTCATCAGGCAACTGTGACAATTAATGTTACTGTAAACATTTTCCTTTATATCAAAGATGATATTTATCTGTTCTTTGTGAAATTAGTATAGCAGACAGAGGACATGTGGTTAAAGAATTTTGGCAATATTTAGATTTTTTCCCCCTTATTTTATAAAAGAAATTAAGAGGCAAATAACTCTTGAAATATGTTTTGCACAGCAAACAAAAATTAAAAACATTATTTAATTCAAAAGTGTGGTTTTTAGCAATGCTAGCAGCACAGCTTATGGCAATGTCAGCCTGCCTGTCGTTCCAACACAACTTGTATTTTAGTTTGCCTTAGAATTTTTTTAAATGATTTTTCTCTTTTACCAAAAATATGCCTTGCTATGATGAAAATTCATCATATATACAGTCCATACATACATAGCATAAAGGTCCAGTCTCATCCAAAACAACACAGACTAAATTGTGAAAACACTTTACGTGATGGTGGTGCCATGGAAACTTTTTTTCATTTTAAAATTTTTGTGATCTTCTCTCGCTATTGACCAAATTTTCTTTTTAGAAAAACTTTTGTTTTGAAGACAAATTGTTGTAAGAGTTAACTTTTCTAATGCTAAAAATGATCGCCTTTTTCCCTTCATTACTAAATTTCAGGACTGAAGGATGGTGTCCATGTTGCTGCTTGCAGCTATCCTCAAAAGAAATACCACTGTGCTTTCACTTGGGAGCAGTGTTTTACGTATTGTCATCACACGTGTGACTCGCTAACTGCGATGTGTGTGATTAATTTTCCTAATAACTTGACTTATGATAAAGAGCTAGATTCAAATGTGACTTTAACCTTATGGGACAGATCCCTCTCTTGGTTTGCAATTCTGCTCATATGAGATTTGCCATTATTTTGCATTCAAATACAGCCTGCTGCACTGACATTATTAAAAGGCACAGATATGACTGGCACAGCAAACCAGGTGCAATCTGATAAATGCTGTTTGCTTGGCTGTGTCATCCTGTTTAGTGGGAAAGGAAACTGCCAGAGTAAATGCTGTCAAAGAATCTACCTGCAGCAGCTGAGGGAATCTGAACAATAGGATTCTCCAGGAGGCTAAACTCCACCGTCTCTAGTGACGGCTGCCTTTGCCTGCCATTTTTTCATTTTCTTGACTGTGGATATATATATATATATATATATATATATATATATATATATATATATATATAAATATAAAGAGAAACTTCCTCTCACCCCAGTGCTTTGTCACACTCCTCCAGAAGCCAAAGTTTTTTTCTCTGTCTAGCCTGAAAAGAAGCTGCGATATAAATAAATAAATCTGCTCCACACAACAGTGAAAAACCGCAGGGCCTCCCTCTGGAGTGCTCAGTGGCAGTTTAAAAGCCTGTTGTTCTCTTATTCATAGAAGCAGTTTTCGTAGGTCGTTTTGAAATGTTGTACATGACCTCCTGACTCTGATAGCTGGTGTTTCCCTGTAGCCACAACTTGTCTTTACGATACCAGAGTATGTGTCAAAAAGGAATGCCTGGAGCTCATATATACAATATGACTGAAATGGGTCAAATAGTATTAAGTCATAATTTTTCCAGATACTTTCTGTACCAAATGAATGTGGCCAAACATAATGTTTTCAGCATTTATAAGTATTCAAAAACTTGCACTTCTTGTTTTATCCTGTGTGGCCAACCAACCCCACACCTCAATGAGAATTATTTGCATTTTTAACTGATGTTTGGGATGTGATCTAAGCAGCTGCTGATATTTTAAGAGGAATCATAAGAAAAAAGAAGATGGCAAGAATAATATTCTCTCCATACGCCCAATGTCTGAGGTATTTACATCAGTTAGATAAAGTTAGTTCAAGAATCTGGTAGGAAAGCTTTGAACACATGAAATCAAGAAGAATCTTTTGAAATAGAATGTTTTTTTTTGTTTTTTTTCCTGCTCTCTGCCTTCTGTATCCAGGTTACAACTGTATTCAGCTGATGGCTGTCATGGAGCATGCCTACTATGCAAGCTTTGGATATCAGATTACAAGTTTCTTTGCTGCTTCCAGGTAAATGCTTGTGAATTTCAGAGTAAGATTTATGTATTTTGCACACGCGTGATTTCAAAGTAATCATGTTAAAAAACTGTATAAAGTCTCATGGTATAACTGTATAAAGTTATAATCTCAATGGTTTTCACTAAAAGAACCTCCATTTTTGATACTCTTTATAGTCAGCATCTCTTCAGCATTAACTATTATATTTTTTTGCACTCTGTAATTACATGTCTGTATTGTAAGTTTTATTGTTAGTGCCATTCCTGCGCCGGAATCAAGTGATTCAGAAGAAACAATGCATAAATATATTGATGTGCTAGTGTGTATTTCACATAATGTGGAAGACAACATTCGATCATGAGTTCAGTATTACCATGCTGGAGGACATTGTTGACTGTTTTCTAGAATCCTTTCAGGCCACGGTGTGTTTAGCTGTGCTCTAAACATTCACAAGTTGCTCTTTTTCTGTTGTATTTCAAAAGTAGCTGCTGAAGGCATCTTTGCTGCTCCCAGTGGTCAATACACATACCATTTATCATTCCATTTATGGTATGTGTATGTAGGTATTTAGGTATCGCTAATTCAACCAGGACTAAAATTTATTTATTTATTTCATTTACACCACTTTACCTGCCACTTGCAGTATGTGCCCTTTAATACATTTGCAAATAGTTTTAGAGAAGACATACTGAGTGAGCAACTTCGCACTTTATAGAAATAGTCACCTCAAATCAAGGTTAGGAAGTCTGACACCAACAATAATCTCTCTGTAAATACATTTGCTGTTAATCCAGAGAGTGGAGGGAGGCGTAGATAAAGGTGGACTAGTCTGAGTATTTATCTTCTTTCAGAGATCCCTCTTTCCTTGCTTAGAGTAGAGCATAAACCCAAAGTGTAATGTATATAGTGTAATTTCACCCATGATTGATCTCTCAGTGTCATTTAAAACCTGAGCTGTTGAGTACCGGGAAGTGGGGATAATACTGTCGCTATGTGTCCTGTTTTGCAAGGAAGTTGATATAATCATAGCTGGAAGGACAGACGGGACGTTATTGGACAATATGAGGAATGTATGCAAAGATACAGATATGTGTGCTCTTGCACTTACTTTTAAATAACTCAAATATCTCAAAACTAAGGACATTCATGTTGGTTATCACCTTGCAGAAGACATGGACCAGGTCTATTTTTTGGGGAGGGGCAAGTTAACGTCTGGCATAGGAATTAGAGAGGTTTATTGTTAAGAAAATTGAAATAGCACACAATATACATTTTTGGTCCTTGGAAAGAAGAACAAATGTATATATAAACTTGTGTCTGCGCACATGTTTGCATGGTTGTTCTTTTAGTTGTGTAGTTATGAGATCAAAATGCTCAAATACAGAAAAAAGGTTACTCCATGTGAGGACATTTGGCTCATTCTTCTTCTAAGGGTAATTTTGACATTAGAATTGTTAGATTTACGGTTAAGATTAGGATTAGGGGTATGTTTGAGTTAAATTTAGGCCATGAAATGGAAAGGGTTTAGGATGGGGTCAGGTTGTGGTGAACTAATACAAATCTGTGCATGTGTGTGTATTTGTAGTCGGTACGGTACCCCAGATGAGCTGAAGCAGCTGATAGATGTGGCTCATTCGATGGGCATCGTGGTGCTGCTGGATGTCGTTCACAGCCACGCCTCCCAGAACACTGAGGACGGCCTGAACTGCTTTGATGGCTCCGACTCGTGTTTCTTCCACTCTCCACCCAGAGGGGTGCACAGCCTGTGGGACAGCCGCCTCTTCAACTACTCCAGGTAGGCTCTGTCAGGTTCCACTGTTGTCTACTGCGCCTCATCTTCATACTTGTATAAATTCATCACTCTTCAGTGTACAGTATGTATGGATTTGGTTTACATGAATAGAGGGTGTAGTCATTGAAAGTAAACTCAAAAGCTATTAAGGGTGTGTTTAAAACAAAAAATTAGAAAAAAAAGATATATTGATAATGTAAATGATCTTCTTTCAGCTTTCATGCCAGTGTGAACTTGTCTCCAGTTTTAATATATTTGATAAACTGTGTGTTTATCAAGATTGAATGAGAAATTTCTTCATAATACAAAATATGTTGTGCAATGATGCACAACATATTTTTAGATGTGCATTGACGCATATGGTAATTTTTAATGTAATTAAATCCGACATTCTGTTTTTTCTGAGCCTTTTAGCACTGTCCACGATATAAAAGCAAGGAAGAGCCCACTGATTACTGCAATTTCAACTCAACTCCACATTATGGTCTAGCTATGGGGATTAAAAGCTGCATTTAAATGTTACATATGACACTAAACTCATGAAAGTGATTTTAAAATTGGCCATGGCTGCATCAGATAAATAAATGTTTACCTTTGACAACGAGGTTGATAAATCAGCACTATGATTATAGGGGTTCTGAATTTTAAACAGAAATGTATAAGCAACATATGAACAGATTGATAAATGAGGCCAAATGGGAGCTGACATACCACTCTTTATATTTTCTCAGACTATCTGATACAGCATGATGTGTTGAAGGTCAAAAGCAAGACATGATCTCAAAATGACAGATTACATCTCTCACCAAAATGGCCATGCAGTCGTAGACGTAGAATTGGCTGTTAATGGTGAATTTAAGTTACCTTTTAACATTTTTGGAGTGACAGGTGTTGAATTTTAATGTATTATGAGTAATGATTTTATGTTACAGTGTCGGCAGGCTTTGGCAGTGTTCATATTTTCATTACAAAAGTGTGAGGAAAAACATAAAAGGCCTTAAGTCGGCAGGCTGTTTTCTGACTCTACTGGTGCTCAGTGTACACCAAAACTATTGATGGGTGTTGTAGGCCCTTTTAATTAAGTACCTCCTATTGTCTCTCTACCCAGAAAATGATCCCAGCACACAACAGGCACTGTTGAGTCTATCAAATGCCTTTTTTGAACTTGCTTTTAATAAGTGTGTGTCTGTGTGCACCAGTTTCCAATACATTATACAATGTTTAGCATGAGGCAAGGGGGCTATAACAAGAGAACAAGGTTCTTCTTTCATTAGTTATTGAACTCTTCTCATATCCGAAGCACTCATTAAACACGGTGCAGACATATGCCACGACTGGGAGGCATATGAGGAGTCATTTGTAAAAGCCCAAAGGAGCCCCGCAATGTCATAGCCAGTTCATTTGTCTTCTCTGCCTCTCACAGGTTGTTTGGACGTGTCGTTTGTGTCAAGCTTTTCTGCTACTCCCTTTGGAAGGAAATTAACCTCAGAAGCTAGCCGTGATCTGAGTGTGCAACACAGCCTGTTTTTAATCAAGCAGTCCTCCTATCAGCCATCACAGTCTGACCATGATGTTCTTATTAGGTTGACAGAAGCTGACTGATACTGGCTATCGAAGCATAGATATATTTTCCTTGTTGTTTGCTCTGCTTCCACTGCAGCATCTTTATCAAAGAGCACCTTTTTTTTTACTTGGTACATGTATGTGTTTCTCTTCAACCTTTTCTCATAAAACTTTTAGTGCGGTTTAGATAGATGCCTGCTATCCAATTGTCCTTGCTGACACTTAAGTTAGTGTATGTCGGGAGGTTCTTGGTATCTCTTTATAGAAAGTAGCTTGTACTTCTTCTTACCAAATTGTTGAATTAGTGTAGATGAATTATTTGAGTACACTGAAGGAAGGTGAAGGTAATATACCTTTGCTTTGAGCTGAAATGTTCCAAATGCCTTTGAAACATCAAATTATATTTTGCTTGTATATCAATTGAGCACCTGATAGACTTTTTAAACTTATTTTATACAGTTTATGTGAATATACAAGGTGATGCTCGTACACTCAGATGCTCTTGATGTGATAAGCAGAAACTAACTAGGGGATATCGGCATTATTCACTGGCCGCCATTTCCTCCATAAACTCTTCCAAAGGCGTCAAAATCACCTTGAGACAGTGACTGAGTGAATGGAGCCCATGGTTCGGCATGTAGGGGGTTGGTAGCCAGAGAAGCCAAGCCTCTTTGCAGATCAGGGCCTTCAGATGTGAGAGTTCTGAGAAGCTTGATGTGGGCTCGTTCTGTAATCCCTCCACCTCTCTCAGGATCATTTGCATCCATTTTTCATCAATCTTTGTGTGAATTCTTAAGATATGAAAAATAGGCCTAGGGCCAGGCTTTTGAAAACTCTTTTTAACTCCTCTCCATGTTCTCATGCTGAGATATCGGCCTTGTGTTTGAGGACCAAGGAGCAATAATTCTCTCTTTGACAAGATTACTCTGTGTGTGTTTTTATGACGTTTAAATATTTATTGATGGGGCAATATAAATGGTGAATGTTTGTGCAAAAGATATCTTATAGACATTCACTAAATAAGATTAGCACTGCTTGGATTGTAAATATATTCTGCTACAGTATGAGAGCCCAAATAAGGCAGAATCAAATAAGTTAGGTTTTCTGATGTATGATAAAATGCTAAATCCATTGTTACATTATGTTTTTTTTTTTAATCCATGTAATCCTGCTGTCACTCCCATAAAAATCAGCGTATGCCATACAGGTTTCATTACTACAAGCTACTGTCATGTTTAATATCTATATAATATCTGTATAAAATCTTGGTGTTATAGTAGTGTTAGACATGCCATTTTTTTAAGAGCCACATAACAAATTATGGCAAAGACATTTTTTCCTAAGCATGACAAGACAGTGTGAGATCTGTTTGCATCTTTATCATTTATTGCTTTACTGTAGGTTTTTATCTTTTGGGCCTACAGTGTGCCAGCTAAACATCTTTTAAAGGGAGGGCATGTAGGGAAGAATCACTGTGCTGATAAATGATATGTTTTTATTTTAAAGAAACAGATCAGAAACCATCCTAAAAGAAACAAAAAAATCTATCGCTATCTCCCTATGGAGCATTTATGTTTGGACTTTAGTTGGGCAGCGGTAACTGACTGATCAGTCAATAAACTCACGCTCATTTCATTATTTAGTACCCATGAGTTATTTCCACTGCCCCATCAAGTCTCACAGCAAGGGGAAAAGCTGTTTTTCCCCTTTGGTGAGCTTCAGTTAATGAGCTCAGCTTAGCTGTAGGTGTGCATGGCAGCTGGTTGGAGCTGCCTGTAGTGCTTCCAGTAGGTGCTGGATGAAGCCAGTGGGTAGGAACATAGCTCTGCACCTTCATGCCCCTCGGCCCCTTAAAACTATCTGACAAATAGCAAAAAAGTACCATGGCAGTAATATGTGCAAAGAGCTTTCTGTTAGCAGTCAAATGAATGATCTCCCTGCAATATTTTGTTATGTTTGTAATGTTTTCATTTACAACTACACTGAGCCAGTAAACAGTTTTGTAACTGGCCTGGAATTCCATACTGACCAATACTAATGAAATGGTGCCTACTGTGGCCCCCCCCCCTCTTCTACTGTCCCAACCCCAGGGACTGTTATTCCCTCAGTAAATCCTGTAAGGCTTCACCCTTCCTCAAGGCTGGCTGCCAAGTTCTGGCTCACCACTTTTTGTAATTAACCAGTCCCAAGTGGTCAGCACATTGCAACACATGATGGTGATGTTAGCCAGCTAGCTAGCTAACTGAATAGCTATGATTAGGGAGACATGCCTATAATTTCCTTGATTTCTTTGTCAGAATGGTCATACCATTTAAATAACTTCAGTGATTATTCATGAGAACATACACCTTCAGAGATATCCTGTCACTACTAAAATATGGTCCACTGGAGAAAACACTCTGATGGGGCAGAATGGGCCTGCCAGATTGCAATTGAATTCTGAAAGGCAGTAAGTACAAGGTGATACTAATTACAGGTTACTAAACATACAAGCAGTCTCACAGGCAGCAGAATATCCCTCCCAGGATGACAAGCAAAAGCAGCTAGCTGCCAGGCAGCCTAAAGAATGCCAGACAAATGGCAGATATCTGACATAAAGCACAGCAATACAGGGACAGTCTGTCACGCAGCTAGATGAGAGTTTACCCTGCGAGGCAGCCAGCATCACCAGACTGCTTGGAGGGCTGCTTAACAATGTGGTTAAAAAGTATAAAGACGTATTTCTTACACATGTCCAGCACAGAGCACACATTTGCATCTTAAGACGCACACAGTGCTGATTGGCTAATTGAACCCTGTTTTACTGGACTGCAGCTTATTTGATGAAAGCATATGTGACAACTAAAACATGATTTAAAATTTCTACCTTTAATTACAAAAGTAATAGAAAAGACATTATACAACATAATTACACAAGTAATTTCCTTCAAGAATCTACTGTGCCTATGTGTATTTAATGTATCCACAAGCTGAATGATACATTCCATGATTGAATAAATAAATAAATCAAGCTGCAACAAAGAAATGTCAATTTATTGCAGGTGTCACTCCTGTCAATGTTTCTGTCCTGATCCATTAATGGCTGCAGGGATTGGAGAAAAGTTTGAAATACGTTAAATGAGGCACCTTATTTGTCCTTTTTGGTCCAACAAATGCACACCATCCATCAGGCTGTCTAGCATCGTTGTTTGAGCATCACACTTCTTGTGGAATGACCTGTCAGCTTCTTAAATTTATTTGGTCTTATCTGCAGCTTACCTGTGATGTTGTGAAAACAGGGACTTAAATCTTTCTCTCTGCCATCATGACAAGTTGCCTTGACCCCTTATGCAAAATTGACTTCTAGAAGCACAGCATGTTTCAATATCTGCTCTGCTTCCAACAGAACATAAATGCCATAATGTGGGTCGCAGTCATGTTCAGCTGGAGGAGGTGATAAGCTCTGATAAGGAGCTACTAAGCATAAAGCTGATGTGGAAAAAGTCTTTTATTTGAATTGACTTGTAGTGATTTTTGTAGCAGTGTGTGCATGCAGGTAAAACAACAGCACATATGATAAATAACCTTATCTTACTCTACAAGCAGCAATATTAGAGCTTAACTCTATTAGTGCTTTCTAACCAGGTTTCACTGTCATTGCCGAGCTTTAGCGTGAGACCACAGGCCGAGTGATAACTTAATTGAACTGCATAGATAAGCGGTGTATTGTATCGGGTATAGAGATCTACCTTCTCACTGTAATTGGACTTGATGATGAATGGCATTGTGGGTCCTAATGTGGCAGTATGGTTTCATCTTGGGCCTCTGGCTCTCACTGGCTATTATCTTCGTCCCGTGTGGATACATTGTGTCTGAGCCTTTGTTGGCTCTGTGCATTGGAGTGGAGGACCTAATCTATTTATCACAGGGTCTGCGTGACCACCCAGCCAGGCTGCTATATCGGATCATACCAGGCTCCCTTGTGCTCTTCCTCAAGGGAAGGAGGAAGTGCCGATGTAACGTGCAGCTTCACACCTGTCAAACAGTGCTGAGGTTGGTCCTCCCTGAGGAATGGAGCACAGAAGGCAACACATTTAAATGTATTTTGTGTCATGGCTTACTTGGCCAAAAAAATATGTGATGTTGTCTTTTGCCATAGAGGATGTTATCCTCAGTATTTAGTGTTGTAACATTCAGGAGCAGAATCAATGGAAGAGGAGGTATTATTGAGAACATGAATTGTCTAGTGTTTGGATGGATTTTTGTAGTTTGAGATGTTATTGTGTTGTTGAAGCATGAATCTGGGACAACTTTTTGACATGATGAAATTGCATCATTCAAGCAAAAACATGTTGAGCTGCCCCTTAGTGTGGTGTCGCAACTGGAAAAAAAACAAATTCAGTATCTAACTTTTCTAATTCAGGGTCTGAATCAGGTTTTATAAACTGCTATTTTAGATATAGAGTGCTGAAGGGAAATCAGAACTTCCCAGTTATATTCCAGAAGTAAGAAAACATTTACATTTTTAATAATGCAAATTACCAAAAATTCAGCCTTATAATCTAACTTTGCTCAACAGCATGTTGTGTGGTTCACTTCAGTTGTCTGGACA
This sequence comes from Siniperca chuatsi, assembly GCF_020085105.1. Classification (NCBI taxonomy): domain Eukaryota; kingdom Metazoa; phylum Chordata; class Actinopteri; order Centrarchiformes; family Sinipercidae; genus Siniperca; species Siniperca chuatsi. The sequence continues at coordinate 25,032,255 of NC_058048.1, forward strand.
GGGATGTTAAATGTTGCTATTACATGGCTTTGTTGAATACTCGATTCTGATTGGTCAATTGTGGCATTCTACAGTCTGTTATTTCAGAAGAGCAGACCACTGCTATGAATAACAGACTGTTGTTATGGACGCTGTTCTGATCATAGACTCTCGAGTCCAATCATATCAATCCGCAGAAAGAAATCCTGTGGCAAAAAAACATTTTAACATAATTTTTTAATTAATTAAATCAATATTTGGTGTCAAATTATTGATGTTATCGCTGTACATTAGCCCGCTTATTGCACGGATACTTACTAAAGAAATCAATAATTTGACACCAAATATTCATTTTAAAACGTTGTACATTATCCCTTACTTATGTTAGTTATTGTATCCCAAGCGCTATGAATAGAATCTGCCCAAGGATGGATGGATGGATGAAAAATGGACATTAGAAGATGGCATAGGTGATGTTAGAAGAAGGTTAGATTTCTTTTTTTGTTCTTTAACTTAATTGCAAATGGTTTGGAATATCATACAAATGAAGTAACTCTGCCACCTAGTGACCAAACAAACATTGGTGGATATCAAGGATAACAAAAACAGTTATAATGTCAAATATGGAAAAAAAAAAAAATGTAATGCTTAAATTGTTGACAAATTAATTATTAACTTTTGTTGAAATCATGAAGGGTTCAGTTTATAATACCAATTGCTGCAGTAGATAGACACAGGACTTTGGCTCACTTGGGTATGTAAGGGAGGGGGCAAGGCCTGCTGTACTGCCAGCCAGTGAGTGTGGTGCATCATGAATAGCTAGAACAGCCTGTTTCCGTAAAGACTGGTGTGACGTTCTGGAGGACAAATTATATTTCATGAAACTTTTGGTGAAAAAGTCATCAGTGTACTTCATAGACATAGATATCAATTTGTCACAAAAATAGAATTATATATTAGGTTCACAGATATGGTAATATACTGATACCCACTGATACACACATATCATTACAACCATTGTTGGAGCTGAGTTTACAGAAAGCATCCGAGTTGTGAATTTCAGCCTAAGCAGAGGCAGCAGTTCACTTTTAATCAGTGTCATTCAACTCACATCCTCTGCGCTTTGCTGCTGAGCATGGCACCCATGTGTACAATGTACCATTTGGTGTTCATTGTGCACACCACATAGAGACAACCAAATCCTGAGTTTTAACTGACGTTTCCATGGCAACATACCACTGAATGGGAAGAGGTGAGGTGCGTAGTGTACTTTGCCTTGAGTGGCTGTTCAGATCCAGATGACTCTCCCATCGCTCAGTCAGGAAGGGGGACTGGAGCCATTTATGGAATCCACCTCCTCCCGCCTCCACCAACACAGTCCAGCCAACAGGCACAGAGAGCATTTGCATGCTTTGTAGTACACCACGGGCAACAAAACTCAGCTACAAGTTACACTTTCATATTCAGATAGTTTGTTGGTTTCACCCATTTTTTTTACCTAGAGTATTTGCCCTCTTGCTTGTAGGACAGAGGAGCTCGTCATGTGTTGAAGATGGTAGTCAAAGCGAGTAGAAGCGTATGATTTATCTCATCCTGAGGAGAGGGAACTCAATTCCCCTGCATAGTGTTTGTTTACCCAAGTGTAGCATGAAATCCTATCAGTTCAAATACACGGGGATGGGCCTGGCTATATTAAACGCTTGCCCAGTGGTCATGCAAGTGGTCTGATGGAAATTGGAAAAACTTTGCTGTGTACTGTAATCCACTGATTTCTCATCCTGACAACTGGATACGTGAAAGACAGCGTCCCCTCTATGGTGTAGTTAATGAAAACACCATCTCCTGTCACTGACACTCCATCTCCAGCATAATGGAGCTTTGGTTATCAATATGTGAATGTCCTGTAGCGGAGAAAATTAATCTCTGGTGCCTAAAGTGCATGATGAGATGTGTGAATAATTCACAGCTTCTTGTTTATCTGACCTTGAGTGTGTGTGTGTGTGTGTGTGTGTGTGTGTGTGTGTGTGTGTGTGTGTGTGTGTGTGCGCATGTGCCTGATTGTGTGTTTTGCTAGCTGGGAAGTGCTACGGTTCCTACTGTCAAACCTGCGCTGGTGGATGGAAGAGTACTGCTTTGACGGCTTCAGATTTGATGGTGTTACTTCTATGCTGTACCATCACCATGGGATCGGTAAGGCTGGTTTGTGTGCATCTCATATTTCAGGACTGGGTAGTGTGTGTAAAGCATGTCATCCTCCTCTCCTTTGAAACCCACAGTGCAGTGTACACCACTGACGCTTAAAGAAGCTTAAAGAATAAGGCCAATAGGAGTTTTGTTGAGGGGTCTGACTGATCCCAGCCATCATGTGGTGAAATTTCTTATCAAAAGCATGTTTCAATTAAAAAACATAAGGCCACAATAGTGTAACTGTTGCCTAATAACCTGTGTCTATACATGAAAATGTTGCCAAAAGGCTCAGGATAAAAAACATTTTCCAGATGATTATTTATAAATAAATGTAGTTGAGTGAAAAACTTGGATGAATTATTAAAATTAAATGGATTATTTTTAAATAATTTTTAAAAATGAGGTACTCACCGGAAGAACAGTACCTATACTTGAGCCTGATTGGTTGACAAAACCTGTTCCTCTACAGTATTTCAAATAAGGTCAAGTGAAGTGTGTAATTTTAGTTGCCTGATTGGATGGATTTTAGCAATTATTCAGTGAGGAGAGCGAATTAAATCAAACAATGATTTCATTCTATTCAATGGTTCAACCGTTGTTGGTGGTAATGCCGGCTTTGCAAATGTTTTATGAACTCAGCACGTTTGTCAGGCCTCCTGCATGCAAACAAACAAAATACAATTTTAAAACGTTCAGTATCAAAGATAGAGATCAAGAATGCATATTTACAATAAAATGCTAAGCACTAAGTAAACAGTAGACATTAAAATGAAAAAAGATTCAAACTTTACACAGAGACCACAGGAAATAATCCAGTCATTTGCAGTAGCTGTCACACAGTCTGTAATATGTGTATTATATTACTGTGAATCTCTTTGAATATCCTACAAGTACAGGTAAGTGCTACTTTACAATCTCTAAAGTGGCATCTTACTGTGTAGCTGGTGTACTTGTGAGCAGATAATTAATCAATGACAGATGTCTCCGTACTAGTTTCTAACCTGAATGACCCTGAAATGAGCCATAAAAAATTACATTTATGTCTTAATATTAAAGACAGTTTAGAAATATGTCAAAGATATGAAGTAAACCAGTAGCAGGACTTAAAGAAACTGAGGAATGAAGGATTTTAGATGTTTGGATGGAATACAGTGTGCTCACTGTGAAAAGCATGTGTGGTGTTTACTCCTCAGGCTCAGGCTTCTCAGGGGACTACAGTGAGTACTTTGGCCTACAGGTGGACGAAGACTCTTTGGTTTACCTGATGCTTGCCAATCACATTCTTCATACCCTTTATCCTGACTGCATCACTGTTGCAGAGGTAAAACACACTCTACCACACACACCTTCAGCATCCACTTACTTTGCAATGACACTGCCCACAGCTACTATTAATTAAAAGCACTTATTAGTCAGGCATAGCTTACTTACGTATTCATTGGTGTAATTAAGAAGTAATGCAAAAGGAAATGGGATGTCACTCTTTTTTGGCCTGTGGTATAGGATTTTCAGCCCTTAATATGCGAGTTGTGTAGTGGTATTGATGTGATCTTGGCTGACTCCTGGGAAAGAAATCTGTGCACACAAAGAGAAAATGTGATATGAAATAGTGTGACTTCTTTGCAGGATGTGTCAGGGATGCCTGCTCTTTGCAGAGGAGTGGAGGAAGGAGGACTTGGTTTTGATTACCGTCTGGCTATGGCCATTCCTGACAAGTGGATTCAGGTAAGATGATTTACTTCTTTTTAATCTACCTCTTTTTTGTGCCCTTTCTGTCTGTTTTTTTTTCTCCCCAGCAACTTTTACGGACACTGTAGGCCTATGCTCACACAGAAACCTCTGTATGAGCCAGAAATACAGAGAGAAAACTGAAAGCTTTCAAAACAGGGATAAAAGACAAAGTGAGTGACAGTGCATGTTAGGAGGCAGTAAACACTGTTGTGCTATGTGTGCCTGTTGCTAAGGTTTTGAGCCTTTTCAGAAGCTTTCAAGTGTAAAACTTGTGTAGTAATACAGTGACACAAGCATCTTGCCCTGTATTTTCCTAGAGGAACCTGCACACTGTTTTGCTCCGGTGTAACTTGAATTGACAAGGAGCCTTGATACAACTGGAAACTAGATGCAACATGCACCAGGGGAAATAGTACAAACATTATCAACTGACTTCTGAAATTTAGAAGTACAATGTAAAGGCGTAAATCCTTCGAAAAGTTCTTGTTTCCACTTGTACAATACAAGTGTGTGACAAGAAAAACTACAGCGGCCTGCACAATGTAGGCTACTTAATTGCAATTCAGTAGAAAAGTCCTGGGTTAAAGACTATCTTTGTGAAGCTTATAATGTTCAGTTTTTGTTGACTCTGTCTCATAGAGGTATTTATTTACTGTCTATAGCAAATTCTGTAGTTAGTGATATTAGGTTGCATTATATATTGTGTTTGTACTGCATTATATACTTTTCTGGTCACTTAGTGTATAGGCAACAAACTGAACCAAGCCACGATGAATTAATTTACTCAATGATAGTATTCCACATTGATTGCTTGCTGTAATCAAATCCGTGTTTTTGCAGATGACTTCATTGTTTCAGTAATACCAACACTATACTATAAAACAGAGCTTTTTTCACACTGCTCCTATGAGCCTCTGCTGTTCTATAATAGGAAACATTAATTTTATTACACCTTTCATAATTAAAATGCTGCTCAGTGGTTTACATAAAATTACATAAAAACAAAAAATTTAAAATACAATAAACTAGAGTAGAATAACATAACTTTTTATTAAGCAAGGCTAGGCAAAGTTATACCAAATACCAAACAGGCTACTGACTATAAAGACTAAGAAGGCTTAAAGTGATGATAAAATGTATATTTTAAGTTATCAGTATTCTATTTCTATGGAACAAGTAACAATGGAAATATTTCTACAATAATAATGTCACATTCACAGCGAGACGCACTTACAAATGTAAACAGGTCACGTAATTTTCCTGGATTTCGTATGCTGTTACGGTGAAAGTGGTCTAAAGTCTCTTCCTGTGTGAAGAGACTCAGCACTTGAGTTGTTTTTTTTCACCCGGAGCTACACATTTTTTTTTTTTAGTTTTTCTTTTTTTTAAATCAAACTGAAGAAGGTCTTTGTGCTTTTTCTAAAGCAGTGCTAATTTATTTTTCTTTTTTCTTCCTTAATCCTACCTGCTGTGCAAATGGGAAGGTCATTATTTATCCCTTCAAACGCAGAGTTATGAATAAATGATGGAAGAGACATAATTATTATTGGAAATAAAATGTTATGTTAATGTAATGTTAACTTGAAGGTCATTTAGTCGCTGATCCAAACAGAAATTTCTTTTGTGATGTTTTTTTCTTAAGTGCAGCATTTGAATAGGCTTGCAGTCACGTTTACGTTTAACTTTGATTCATTATTCAGCCTGAAATGTCTGTCCTTGGGGTAGCTTTATAAGATGTCAAAGCAAAAGATATTTCTCTGTTTGATCTCAGAGCTCCGTTGATTTTTCCCAACCATTCAGACAATCTGAATAGTTGAAGATCAGAAACACTACTTTTCCAACAACAAATCCTTGTCACAGCAGGGTTATCACCCTCCACTCATTCTCAAGTACTGAGGGTAATTTCAGCCGTAATGAATTATTGAAGAAAAGGGTCAGTTATTTTCATTCTAACAGTAGGGACAGTAAGCTATGAAGAAATATAGAAAATATAATTTTGAAATTGAAATAATGGAATTTTCATGAATGACTTGAAATGGCAACAGAGCATGACACTTTATAGTCCTAAAATCCAGACATTCATTGAGCGGTGAGTTCCCTCACCAGATCTCTGATACCTTTTCAAGCTTCAGTGAATTTGAAAAATTTCACAGTGTAATCTGTGTGAGGTTTAAATGTGGTAAAGATGTGTTCATTTGTGGAGATTATCTTGCTTAACAAATTGAAGAAAATGTGTCTGTGAATCATCAGTCTTTCTTCACTTCAGTATTTTCCTCAATGCCAAAACTGAAATTAAAAATCGTGAAAGCTCTGAATGGAGTTTTGTCATGTTGCTCTCCAAAAAGACATCGTTGCTCTACTTAAAGATGAAATGTGACTTTGAAACCCCTAAGTAGAAAAGGATAAACTTTAATTGAAAATATAAAAATGGAAACTTTTCTTTCTTTGCTCTTGCTTTATTTTTATTACATTTTAAATTACCCTGCCATCATTTCAGCATTTCAACACTTTGTTGAAAACTACTGCTAAAACTACTTTTAGTTTAGTAGTTGAGGAAAAATTGTTAAACATCTTAACCACATTGTCTTTTAGTTTTGGTTATACTGTACTGAGGAAAAGTTAGTTTGGAAGACTGAAGTCTTGAGTGTAAATGAAGTTTTTCCATGTTTGCTGAAGGTTACCATCAGTGCCACACAGTATAAGGTGCAGCTCTTTGTTCTGCTATCTTCCGAACAAAATGTAGCTCATGTGTACACACTCAAACAGAAAAACACCCACTGAAGTAAAAGACATTGAACAGCCGCTGCACTTGCAGGTGGGTTTACAAAAGGAATTGTTGTATATCTGTGGATGTTTATCAGGACTTATATACTGTATATGTTTAGTATGCTGATGATGTTAAGTCACATCAAAATGTTACCTCACAAATATCCTATGCATGACTTGCAGCAATGGTTGCAGAAGAAGCTGGGTTTATTTACTCTTAAAGATATTGTGACATTAAATATATTTACTATATTATAATTTTATGTTCATCTCTTTAATAACAGTTGCTCAAAATAACTGGTAGCTCAAAATGGCAGTGAGAAGAGGCTCGATGATAACCTTAAACGTAAATACTCAGAAACCATTTTAATAGCTTTAGTTAACAGCACATACAACCTTTAACGGAAAACCTGCTATTTCTATTTGAGTCTTAAATCTCATACATAATTGACACCAACACTTTATTACCCCCCCCCATAAAACTCTGATGGACATGGGATATTTTTGACATAAAAGTCTATATGAAGAGTTTTTAACACTAGATTTAGAATATAAAATACATCAGTACCTGGGCCAACAAATTGTGAGAATTTGTTATAGTTTAATTTTTAGATAATTCAACCTCGGTCTGATACAGTATTTGGGTTGGGTGATAAGAAAAAACAGTAAATTCAATTTTTAGAAGGGTAACTACAAAAACAACTTGAATATTTAATATCACTACTAAAATTGAAAGAGTACTTTCTTTCACTAATCATTACTGGCAAACATATAACACCAGTGATGAGTGATGTGTTACCACCCAGCGCTGCTTCAGACTGGATAGGAATTTCTGGGTGCCAAATATTCTCCGTCCTTCCACAACAACTGTTGAAGCACCCTTTAGCTCGGCACTTCAGCCCAAACTGCCTCTGTGAAAGTACTTAATGGCCCACAATGGGAAAACATTGTTTATAACTGTGCAGCCATCAGGTATGAAAGTCCATAACCGTATGATGTTGAAGCCAAGTAGCACAGGGAAAGTGCATGCATAGCCAGCCATCCATCCATCCAGAGATAAATAAAGGTTATTATATATTTCTTTATCTAAAAGTAATTTTTTTCTTGCTGTCTATTCTGATGGCAGCAACATCCTGCCATACATGTGCAGACTTGCTCTCAGAAAGCTTTTTTCAGCCTTGTTGTGAAGTAGTGTTTGCCTCTTCAGGAGAACTTGGACAGATTTCCTTGGGATCAGTACATAACTGATCATTTATTTTCTTGGTCCCCTTAGTGTTTCCTCAAAGCCTGTATTAATAAAAATGCCACCCATTCATTGTCAGTATGCGACTGTTATTATGTAATCAGCAAATATTACTTTAGAAAGTACATTTGTAGGAAAGTAGACAGGCAGGTGACCTCTGGGGATGTGTCTGTTTGTTTGGGTTGGCTGGGGGATGAATGTGGATTGTATCGTGTCCTGTCTGTGTAAGCGTGTGTGTGTGTTTGTGCATGTTTAGAGGCCTTTTCTTGTTTGATTTTTGAGGGGAAATACTGTTTGCAGAATGCCTAAAGAGGTTATCTGTTGTAAGATTCATGAAATGCTGTGCCTTTTTATCCACTAGCCCACACTGAAAGTTATATTTACTCATATTTTTGGTGAAAAAGCAAAGCAGAGTGTGTGACCTCGGCGCCGCATGCATCCTCTTGCACTACAGTTTCTTGTGTTTCTCGATGGGGGAAGTCTATGCATCGTTAATCAAGTCTGTCTCTCACAGCGGTGGGTTTTACTCAGTAGCGAGGATGGAGGGAGGAGCAGAGAGGGGCAGGGTGGGGGGAGAATAGTCCCAGGCTTGACCTTCCTCGGTGATGCTTGCAATAGCTGTGCAGCAGGCAGTGCTGTAGCCTACCGCTTAGACGCAGCCTACTCCGCAGTAACCAGAGGTTTCACAGGATTATCCTCTGGAATCCTCTGGAGAGGTTGTTGCTGCTTTTACTTTAAAAACAATATTGCTTGCAATGCAATATTCATTTAGATACCTCTTTTGGTTGCATTTTTTCAATTAAATGTGTTGCTTCTGTGAGGAGACTTGACGCAACGTGAATCGTAGGCTGAAGCTGGAGGAGAGCAAGTGACCAGCGAAATTCATGTATTTCTGCGCAGGGAAGCGTTCATATGAACATGCCTTGGTATAGTCAGTGAAGTGCACTCAGGGCTAGCCTTGCCTCTTCTCACAGAGTGTCAATTAGGGAGGGATTTGAATGGACTGAAGTGGAGCCTCCAGTGAGGTGTGCGTTGCAGAGAACATGGAGCGGGGAGGGCGGGCGTTCAGACAGACAGACAGACAGGAAGAAACAGAACGGAAGAGAGACAAAGAGAGAGCAACAGAGCTGTGAGCTTATTTATAGATTCACATGTGTGCACGAATGAATCTCTCTCGGTCCTCAAGCAGGGCCTCACGCTGTGTTTCGTCCCCAGCATGACTGATTGATATGACTCATTTACTGGCTGCAGAAGGCTGTTAGGACCAACAGGCTGTGAAAAATTAAGATATCCTAATGAGAGGACCAGATAAGGCGCACAGCACAAGTTTGGATGATTTGATCTGATTATGACCATAAAATGCTGTCACTCCTAATGGATAATGTTACAAAAGCCTTCTAATTTAACAAGCACCCTTCCCTCCAGCTACAATAGATTGAGATGTAATTGAAACAATTAGAGGCGGAGGAGGTAGAGGGCTCGTTGGTCGCAGTTAGGATAAGAGAAGGCGATGCAGAGAATTCTCCGGCATCCCTCTGCTTCTCTCAGCTCTTCAACTTGAATGACCTCCCCGTCAATTGTCCTGATTCTTGTTTCTGTTCCTCCATTCATTTTAATTGAATGAAAATATCAGTCTGCACAACTCTCTCCTCATTAGTTTCAGGGGAAAAATCCATTTCTGGTCCACATACTTTGCTCTGTCCATCATACTGGAAACACTTTCAATTAACATGACTTAATAAAATTCCAGCAAGCAATGATGGACTCAAGCTTGTTTATGTAAACCTGTCAGCAGCTTCATCGCCTGCATTTAAAGGGCGCCCACTCACTTTGACCCCCTTGGCCAGTGTCGTCCTCCTGTCGCCTCCTTTAACGGCAGCATCCTGCTTTATTTTATTGGCTAATTGCACTCTGAGGCCTCCCTTGTATGGTGCAGGATTTAGACGGTGCAGACCTCTTCAGCAAGGCTTTTTACAGGAAAACTGTGAGGTGAGCTAAGGTGTGCCTTTCAGCTGAGTAAAGCCTCTGGCAGAGACATTTGCGTAGGCAGGAAGTTCATTAATTTCTAAAACTGTGAAAATATAAAGATAGGGAGGCATTAGCTTGATCCATGCAATTGAGTGTTACACACCTTCGTTCTCTGCTCATCTCTGGGGGCGGCAGATGCCTCCATAGCAACACAAACACAGTTCCAGTTGTGTTTGCAAAGACTGCAGAGGCAGGATGCTTGGGCCAGCCACCAAATGTAAAGCAAGAGCTTTACACTAAACACTCCTCTGCCCCCAAGTCCTTCCCAGCGCCATGTGATGGTAGTAGAGAGGCTCTTGAATCAGTCACAGCATGTCAGCTGCAGTGAGATGACCTCATCCTGCACTGCTAGATTTTTTTTTTTAAATTTTATTTCTGGCTCTGCCTAATTAATCTGGGCACTCTGGTTGGCTCCTGACAGCAGGCTTGTAAAGTAAGATTTGTGCACTGCTCATTATCATTGATGAAGTGGAGTGTCAGTGGTGCCAGGAAGCTCGGCTGGTCGGGGCTGATGTGGGTGAGCTGGTGGTAGGGAAGTCGTCAACCCAGTCACTCCTGTCTGCGCTCCGACAGTCCCACTCCCAAATTAATTGCTCCCAGACCACTTTTGCGGTTGAATTGAATTGTAATGATTCATAAGGAAGTGTAAAGTGTCTGATTGTACGTGGATGTGGAGGCGGCTGGGATGATCTCCGGGGTATATCCTGCAGATTCGGTTGTTTAGCTTTTATATTGGAGCTGGTGGGGGGGAAAAGAAGCCAGCATTTAGAGGCTTTATTTATTTTCAGCTGGTGTTGCATTCTAAGTTTAGCTGCAGGAGTGAAATCATCACGGTCATCGTGACATTTTTAAACTTTTTATTACTGTTCAATTTATCCATATATTATCTACTGTATTGTAACATTGTCCAGGATGCTACTAAACCATCCTACCTCAACAAGGTACTTTTAATTTAGAAGAAGGTCTTTAGAATAGTAACCTGGTAACTATGACTCATCTGCCATGATTATTAGGAAATTATAGTGTTAATGTTTTGCACACCTGTGGTTATGTGTCTGTTTCTGTATGTACTTGATAATCTCCCTGATGTTTTTCAAATTTGTTTCTATCAATTGAATTTTCCAACCTTAACTCATATTCCACTACCTCCTCCAAGGACTTTTATTGACCTTTCTGTTGTACTTCTCGTTACCAATATAGAGTACCACTGAATAAAGAGCCTGCACTGTAAAGCCATCTGTTCTGTTACATGTCTTCAAGGTTCATTTTTAAAACAAAATCTCATGCCAAATGACATTCTTAATTCCTTTTATTTAAATGTTGATTCCTTTTCTGATTGTATTTACATTTTACCTTTTGATATATTGGGGAGGACTTTTCATTAGACGGCTTGAGGATCTGAGGCAGTTCACTGAGCTCAGAGGGAGTTAAAAGGTCTGAGAATTTGTAGTACATGCAGATGATAAGTGCCTGGCTGAGGTTTTCTGGTGGCATTGGCAATGACTAATATGGCCACACAAGGCTAAGGTGAAGAAGAGTGAATGTGAACAGATGGTGATATATAGAGCGGGATAGCCTCTATTTAGGTGTACCAGCCAGTTCATCTCAGACATATTGATTGGCACAATTTACTCTCTTTACTCAGAGGATTATGGCTCTGTAGAGTAATATAAAGGTTTCCTGACATGTCAATCAACTGTCACAGCCAATTCCACCAAGCAGACTTCAGCCTGTCACTGAGATGTGCTCGCCAACTCCCCCACCAATCAGGCAGGCTGCATGTCCATCACCAAGGGTTCTTGGAGGGCATAAACCCTCTTTTTTTTCCCCATTTAGGAATGATATTGATACTGTGGCTTTCTAGCATCTCTCTTGTTTATTAAATCATCTCTGTGCCCACAACTGTCTACGTAGTTATCTTTGCTCTGCCCTGTGCTCTCGTTTGCTTGTGTAACTTTGAGTGATTAAGAGCAGTTTTGGTGACCGTATAGCAGCACAGTGTGGGCAGGTGTGCTCGAGATGCATGTTTTGGTGGCCCCCCTGTATCCTTCTGACCTCTGAAAATGACTCGTTTGGCAGGAAGTGTGCATGTAGGCAGGCCAATGGCAGGGCATTGATTCCATGGTTGGATTTATTGTTGAATCCCTCCGTTTGGATGAGAGGCTCTGACCTTGCCCATCTCAGGTGGGAAGAGCTGATGCCTTACTACCCATGGGCTGTAGTGAAGTTATTAAAAACTCCATTACCGCCATTCAAAGGTAGACATAACTCACAGTGCGGATATAGAGATGTCAAAACAGAGATTGATCTGAGAAAGAAGTGTAACCCAGAGAAAACTTAAGAGAGGTAGAAAGACTGCCAGAGCTGAAATACTGAGCTTTAGACATCAGTCAGAGCCCGAATGGATCTCTGAGCTACACATCTATCATACCCATTTTCAATAACCCCTCTCTGTCACTGTGTAGATCCTGAAGGAGTTAAAGGATGAGGACTGGAACATAGGCAATATTGTCTACACACTGACCAACAGGCGCTATGGAGAGAAATGCATAGCCTATGCAGAAAGTCATGATCAGGTAGGCTATTTTCTGAATGATCCTACTTCATAGTGTCAATGAAGTCTGCAAAATCTCTGTTGGTAATAAAACATAACCCACCTTTCCAGGCTCTCGTTGGGGATAAGACTCTGGCCTTCTGGTTGATGGACAAGGAGATGTACACCAACATGAGCTCCATAAATCCCATGACACCCATCATTGACCGTGGCATGCAGCTGCATAAGATGATCCGCCTCCTCACTCATGGTCTGGGTGGAGAAGGCTACCTCAACTTCATGGGTGAGTCATCATGGTAACACACAGATAATCTACTCCCTACAGTTACCTATACATTATAGTGTATACTAGAATAAATGATAATAAGAAGTATAGTATTACCCGCAATCCTGCAAACCTCTGCAATCCTGTTTTTTGATGACATCTTATAGTATGATTTAGTGCTGAAACAGAAAACAGAAAATTAATTTACAACAATTATGATAATCTATTACTAATTTCAATCACCTAGCAAGCAAAAATGCCAAACATTCCTTTGACGTCACCTTTGGCTCTAAGAAATTGTCATGGGCATTTTTTTCTGACATTTTATAGTGTGAACAACTAATCGATTCATTGAAAAGAATAATTGACAGAAAAATCTGTAATAAAAATAATTGTCTGTTGTAGCCCTAATATACTTACATATATTTTTGCCTGGATGAATTTCATTTACAAATATTCCATTTACAAATGCTGGCATCAAATTAGCAATATACAAAGAATTTAGCTCACAATGTACATACTGTATAATCATGTCGATTCAGCTCTCATATCATGTATCATATCGCATATGGCACAACGTATCAAACTGCATCAACTTACATGTCAAACTGTATGTGATAAAATTTTATGATCAGGTCATATTAATATATGATTGTACCAGGTGACATTGAACAGTGAAGAGGCAATCGAGGTCATGATTGTGAGGCAGCGTCCTTCTGTTTGGTTCATTTTTTATTAAAAGAGGTGAGGACAATCACTTCATATCCCTCTCATGTAATGTATTCTTCCTGAATTTGAACCTCTCCCCTCAGGCAGACACAACAATCCCTAAGTGTTCACTGAACAGATCTAAATGTGCATTTATTGTCCTGTCCATCCAAATTCTCCACAGGCAACAGACAGAAACAGGCTTCACTATAAATTTTTAATTGATGAGCTTCTGTGTTCATTTGCGCTACTGTTAGGGGTGTTACTATTATTTTTGTTCTATAGTGTCGTTTATTTTGGTACATATCATTATGTTTTTAACTTAAGGGTAAGAGTCATAAACATACCCTAATTCATAAAGACTTGAAATAGCTTAAAGTAGCCCTTGTTACTTATTTTCCATTTGGGGTAAAGTGCTCAGTTATTAGATGTGTTATATTTCTTTCATGGATGTATCTCTGGAGTAGCTCGCCACCAATGAGTCAAGGCTGATAATAAGCATCAAAGGAACCTTTTGAAGTGATGTTGACATTAATACTCACTTTCCAGAGCTGATGGTGAAATACAGGACAAAAGCTGTCTAAGATCAGATAGGTTACTTTTTTTCAAATAGATCCAATTTCACTGTTGAGATGCTCCTCAGTTTTTAACACATCATCTGAGCTACGGCATGGCTTTATCTGGGCCTGCTGGTAAAGATAATAAAGTGATAATTAATGATGTTGGAAGTTGACCTTGGTTGAAGGGAATATATTTCCTTGTATGTGTCGCTGTCTGACTTAATGTAGATACAGCCTACACTTGTCATCCACAGCATTTTAGCTCCACCTGGTGACTAGGTGATCTGGTCAAGCTCTGAGTCCAAACATTCAAAGTATTTCTACAATGCCTGTGCTGCCTGTTTGGATTCATTATCACTCAGTATTCACTACGATGTCCAGTGATACTCGAGGAAAAAGAGTGAAACACCCTGTGAATTTCTGCTAAGTGGATTGATGTGTGGGGGGAAAAGAAGCACAATCAAAGCAGCTGTTCTCGATGGACAATCATAACAGGGCGGCTCATAATGAACAGGATGTCAGAGAACTGACCCCATGTGGGCAGTTGAAGGACAGTTGATAGTAATCATATCTGATTCTCTGGCTAAAGTGTAGTTTAAAGGAACACTCTGCTGTACTCTAGGTGCTTTGTCTCCCATGGATTTTTTACTCTCAACCAATCAGTGCAGCACCAGAATCATCGAGAGTTGATATAGCAAGTGAAAAACAATACTTGAACTGGCAATTTGACAATGATTTCATTAAGTTCCGCACACTGAACTAATAGCTTCTGTCAATGTTTACTGAGCAAAGTTTTGATCCAACAGAGTTCTTGCTCTGCTATTGTGATTCTTGCCTTTAGTTTGCTTTTTGATCCAGCAGTCTTTTTTTTTTTTTTTTTTTTTTTTTTTTTTTTGTGTGTTCCCTGGCTACACCCTTTTTTGTCTGTGAGCAGTTTTTAACCGCCAGACCAAAGATAATTCCTCTTGCTGATGCAGTTTGTCCCAGTCCAGACTGGAAGCTGTTTATATTTTACTGCAGACACTCATGGACACTCAGTGACTGTCCTGAACTCCCTCAGTTATTCAAATTTCTTCAAAGGGTTATGAGGACATAGAAGGCTCTTTATAATGAACAGTTATGTCATTGAAACATGATCCGTATTCAAACAGACAGTTGCGACTTTTCCATTTTTACTTTTGCATAAACCTTGTATGCATCAGTTAATTTGTCAGTTTCTGGACAGTTTCTGTTGTGATGGATTCATGGATCTTCTGTAGTATTAACAGGAAAAGTACCCAAATAAAGCAAAATAAAATCTCATCTCCCTTTTCAAAATGATTACTTAACAGTTACTGCTAATTGTGTTCCATTTCCTTAAATCAGATTTTGCAGAATTACTCAGACCAATAAGGCAAACTCACAATTCAAACTTTAATTTATCCCATTCTATCAAGTAATGCTCAGTGGTTTGAGGATCAGAGATATGGGAAGGAGACCAGTATTAAGGAGGAAGAGAAAGGAATATTGTTCTCTTTTGAGAACTGCTGTCTGGCTGACGAAAAGAATGGTGCTATCATCTTTTGATAACAGTAATAATAGATGAAATTTTTCTGAAGAACACAAAATCAGGGAATTGAAAAAAACTTTAAAAATCTACAAAGACACATTGTACTGAAGTTCATCAAGAACTTTCCAGAGTTCAGGCCATCGGGCGTGCATTAGGGAAATGCTCAAAAAAAAGAAAGAAAATCAAGTAGATCTGAGATGACATGCCGTGTCGATGGATCAATGACGGCAGAGTCATTTAGTCAGTGCTGAGCAAGAGCAAATTGTTTGAGCAAGCAAATCAATTTGAAGTGCCTAGCCTAGAAAACCCCATTTATTTACTTATGACCAATAGCAAACACTACACAGCAAGAGGACAGAGTGAGCATCTGGTTTTGAGCTGCTGAGAGATGGATACTGTAAAGGATGTTGGAGTGTCAATGACATTAAAGCCCCAAGTGGCGTGGCAGTAATGAAACGCCTCAGTGGTTTCATCATTACATCAGCAGGGACAGAATGGAAGCGCTCGCACTTTCTGACTTTCAGGGCTCACAGAGACTTAAGATAACCTTGCAGATTTACTGTCTAAATTAGTGAGCTAAAAACTTCTCCCAGCATTCTGTATTCATGGAGTGCTACAATGCAACAGGCAACCATTATACTGCAGCCTTGGACGGTGAATTGAAAACCAGGGCTTCCTCCTTATACATTTCAAATAGATAATCTCACTGCGAGCTAACTGTGCTTTCAGGCTCGTGGTTTTGGATTTGGATTTTGGAACGGGGCAATCCCACCACTGCTGACCAGTAATGCCTATTTAATGTGCAAACTGGGAGTGGGAGTGTACATTAACACAGTAACAAGAAATCAATCTAGCAAGTGCAAATAATCATTGCATCACGTCTGCATCTTTTTTTTTCTTTTTTTGCACTGCATCTGAAACCTTCTGTGACTCTCGCCTTCCCATCCCCTCTGATTCCCTCATTGATCTTCCTTTGCCAGAATCCCTCCAATGGAAAACACATTGATCCTTGGCTCCTTCTTGTGCTGCTAATTACTGAGGGGACTGTGTCACTGTCAGGCCCTTATCTGATGCAGGGCTGTGTAGAGGAGTAATGGGATGTGCCAGCTGAAAAGCTGTCTGACATAACCTTGTGTAAACATGGTTACCCCCCATTAATCATATCGTTATTGGAACCACAATAAATTTAAGCATCAACATTATCCAAAAATGTTTTAGTTATTTTTACCACCCTTTAGCATACTAACATTTCTTAGTTAGCAATACACATAATGTTAAGATGAGGCTGATGGGAATGCCATTAGGTTTGCCGATATTTAGTCATAACCACAGCACTGAAATTTTAACCAGATGATGCTAGATTAAAAATCAGGGGATTACCAAAGTAATTAAGATGCATCCTTTGGTGACCATGAATGTCTGAACCAAATTCCATGGCAATCCATCCAATAGTTGTTGAGAGCTTTCAGTCTGGACCAAAGTGGTAGACTGACCCACCCCAACATTGCCATTCCTAGAGCCACGCAGCTAGCATGGCTAAAAAAACCTTATTTGTTTTTCCCCTTAAATGATAATTATGGTCTATTACAATTTGGGGTTTTTACTTTTGTAGTTTTGGCCATCAGTCCTATCAGTAATAATAACATTGCAAGTTCATTTCTGAGATCAAAGCGGCGACATCACTTAAAACAACTCCAGTGGGCCAAGAAACATGAGCAGTCAGGTCAAACAGGTTTTAAACAAACCCCCAGGTTAGCCAAACTTGTTTGGAAGAGAAAACATACTGCAAATAGTAAAACTGTTGTACGTTGTAAAACGTTGTAAAAAAACTGAAATGATCCTTTTAATGGTTGTTAAAAAACAATCCTTGCATATATTGTAACTCCTTTATCTCTGGTAACAGTGCCCCAGATATATTATGAGCCACAAATTATGATTTTTATTTATGTGTGTATTGTGGTGAGAATCTATCATATTTCATCCTTGTACAGAATGTGCTATCTGGTTTACTTCAGCTGTGAGGAGGCAGAGGAAGATTATTAACATGGTGATTAATGCAGGCATATGGGAGGAACATTGCTGTGTTATCGTAGAGGAGAGGGAAATGATTACCTAAATGGAGGTGTGTCTAATGTGTTTCTTTAAAGCTGAAATGAAGAGTCAAAGGCTTCAACAGGGCACTGAATCAACCTGTACAGAAAATCAATCATCTCCACTAGACTCTATAAAATAATAACATTAGAAAACTGAAAGTAAATACAGGCAAAAGGAGGCTGGTACACTTACACTGTTAATGAAGTGTAGCTCTTTTTAACGCTTTTATCAAAGAACCAGCCTGTATCTGGGCTCGCTGTCTTGGACAGAGATTAAGCAGATCATGTTTTTTTCTCTAACCCCATATGCGACACACACTCTCACAGAGCAAGTGGATGATAAGAAATAGCTTAATGCTGCCTGCTCATTAATGGAAAAGTCCACATTTAAACATTTTCACATTGTTAACAAAAATAGCATTTCTGGGTACATTTTGTTGTGTGGTTGTGTTCTTATTTGTACAGGACAAGTGTGGGCCAATAGATGAAGTCACATCACGTTAAAATATTTTGAGTGCAGGTTGGAGTAACAGTTCCTTTATATGCTCATTATTTTGCCCTGACTGTGTTCCCTCAGTCTAAACCAAAGGAGAAAAAAAATCCATTGTTTCCTTTTGGTTCTAGTCCATTTAGGGTTCACTCTGACTCATTACAAACAAACCAAAAGTTGTAAACATAATGTCACATGGACTGACAGGTAAATTTATTTCAGTGACCAACAGCAAGTTACGCTGTGCTTGAAGTCTTCCCTGGTGGTCACAAAAAGCTCACACAAAGAGAAACAGTTGGTCATGAGTAGCAGTTCGAACTGTAACATGACTTTAATTGTCATAAATAATGAATGTGGTGACAGTGTGGAGACAGCTGACAGAAATTAGCCATTTTGTACTGCGGTATGATTGGGGGAAATTGTTGCCATAATCAGCAGACAAATTATGCAAAATTGTTTTGTTTAGCTTTGAATACATGCAACTGTCACATATCCATGTTCACTGAGGCTACAGACCCAGAGCAATAGAAACCTATTTTTTCAGCTTGTCTCAGTGCATTGGTTTGGTCAATGACCTAAATGACAGTGTTCTCACCTTCCTAAAGAGACCAAACGGGCCAACTTATCTGAGTTTGTTTAAACCACAGCAAACAAGTTAACATCCAAATCCATTGTAGTGCAGGAATACCAATGTCTCATGTGTCATGGAGGGTTCTAAGGGCTGAATGCTAGTTTTGGTCCCATTGAACACATTTTCACTGATGAGCACATCTTCAAACAAAGGGTAGTAAGCAGGGAAATCACCTGGTACACTCATTGGTTGGAAAAACTGAGCTCCCAGAAGCCAAAGCCAAATACATACTAATTGCATACAGCATGTACAATATACACATTTTCATAGTATACTGTTTTTTTTTCAGTATACAAGAAATCAATGTACTTTTCAGTTTTGTACAAGGAGGTCATACAAGAAGTGGGCTGACAGATGTCAATCAAACTTCAGCTTTGGAAAACTGCTGCTAATTAAACTTTAAGTGAAAACAAACTTTTTCCAGTTTTTGTTTGTTTGTTGAATTTTGCTGAGCTATTGTTAAAATTTTCAGCTGTGAGTAGCGCCACTATTTCCTGTGTGCATTGCATTTTGGGACAACAGAGTCCATGAACAGGACGCCTGACAAATCAAGCAGATTTAGTATTACAATATCAATACACTGCATCTTCAAAACCAGCTTAGAATGGAAACTAGAATGTAGTATGTAATTGGGACACAGCTGTGGATATACTCAGCCCTCATACACATTACACATAGCTGAATACCTGTGTAATGCATTTGTAGCTTGTGTCATCATGGATTTTGTCAGTGGCATGTGAAGTACAACAACCTCTTTGATTGCTTTTTTGCAGTCTGAACTGTGCATGACACACCCCTGCATTGATCCATTTCTCACTTTTTCTTCCCCATAAAATGAATAATACTGCTAGGGTTGCTCTCACTCCCACCACCTACACATACTGTATGCAACACAGTGCAACACAGTGCAACACAGAGGGCCCATATCCCTAGGGTGTGTCGAAAGTCATTCTGGGAAATGTAGGAACTCTGAATGTGGATTTTTTTTCTCCTTTAAAAATAAGTTCCCTAAGGTAATCATGGGGCTTATTCCTTAGGTGCTACTTAAAGGGAGGAGCCTCTAGCACAGTGTTTGAGAGTGTTCTTTTATGCCATTGCTCCCTCTTGACATATCTTGATATCCTGTGAATGCTACCTGAGAATCCTGCATACTGTGACTGCCTTTGTAAAATAAAAGTTTCTTTTCTTGAAGGCAAGTTGTCAGATTGTAGCATGTCCTTGACATCTTTCATTCACCACAATCCTCAGTTTCATACTTGCCTTTTCAAGTGGGTTGAGAATAGACAGTATATAGTTTTGTTTTGTAACTGTAGTTTTATGATTACAAGTGGAGCCCTCAAACCACGGACCACGTACTGTCTATCAATATTGTAACAACTGTCACATAGTAAGTCTCCAAACTCCTGGTATCCGGTGCTAAGCACAGATGTGGGAAAAAAATAACTATTGCCCATCAGGTCAGTTAGAAGAAATACAGCTCTGTTAACCGTGTTTCTCTTAATCTCTTACTCCAGTTAAGGAGACTGGATTTATTTGTTTCAGAAATCATGTTACTTCAGAAAGCTGACAATAACCTAGTTACTTAATTGCATGAAAAACAAACTGATTTAGCCTTATAGCTTTAAATGGTGAACTGTGCATCTGTATATTGTACTGTACGCTCTGCACAACAGCTTTTATCAGTTATTTACACACCCATTTGTACCTGTCAGGATTCATCCTTTGAGAGGCCCAGGCTGGCCAATTGTTGCTCCACTGGCCTGCAACAATGTCCCCCAATACCTGGGGTCGTCTGTCATGGTGCTGCCTGTACCTGAGTCATTTCCACATACCCCAGAGTTTCATTGTGGCTTTCAGTTCAATACACATTAGTAACCAAACAATTCATCATGTGTTTTGTTCAAAATTTGTTGAACAGTACAGTGGTGTGGTTGTTGAGCAGAGAGGGAGGATGATTTAGACAATTAAGGAACACTCTTGAAATGGGCTATTTCTTCCTTGAGACTCTGAAGACACCGGGTAGTTGAGGAGATTGTCCCCCTTGTAGCAGCAGAGCACTCATGAGAACTTCATTGTCTTTTTTTCCTAAGGGCAGTCATGCTTACCAGACATATCAACTGCCAACCTGTGGCCAGGGCCATGACACAGCCCACAGCGGCTGGAACATCCTTGGTGAAATTGCTCTTTTGCTTTTTAATAAGACGGATACAAAAAGCAACTCAGTCAAATATGGGAGCCTTAACCTTTGAGAGACTCTAGCCATGACACTTTAACCCACTCCCAGATTTCATCAGGCAGCAGGGTGATGAAAACTGGCTTGGAGGTGCCCTCTAGAAAAAGCGTGGAGGGCCACAAAGGTGAAGCTTACTGCTGATGGTATGTGACACAGACTTCAAAACACCAGGAAAGTCTCACTAACCTTACGCTCCTGACTTACCAACATCCCAGGATGGGAAGGACAAGAAGGCATTGTCTTCAGTCCTGCCAAGAGGCATGGAGTTGTCTTCATCTGCTAAGGGAGGACACAGCAGCAAGTATCTGTGAAGGAACAGAGGGCAGCCTTCCATAACTACTGCCACACTACAGTACAGTATGCCTAACTGTGATTACACTTGCGCTTTATCCATAGTGAATGTATAATGCAATTATAGCACTGCTGTCTTCTTGTCATCTGATGACAAAGCCATGTGGTCCACGTACGGCTGGTTGTTGATCCCAATGACAGCATGCTTGGCACTGAGGTGACACTGATTAGCAAACCTGGACAGGAGTAAAGAAAAGTAGATGTGAAGCAGCACTTACACAAGCTACAGGGTTGGATAAGCTCATTCCGATTGGCTGAGCAAGAATGGAGAATAAAGCATGTCTGAAGCAGAGCTATATATATATATATATATATATATATATATATATATATATAAACCAGAGAGAGAGATTTGTCTGAGTTTAACATCAGAAAATTGCAGGTCATGAGTTTAGCTAGTTTCAACTGGCTTGATCTGTATAACAATGAAAGTTTATGGTGTGTTTCCTAATAATATTGTCTAGAGGAAGCATATATAAGGTGAATAGAATCGGTCCAAGCACAGAACCTTGTGGAACTCTGTGACTAACTTTGGCGTGCACAGAGAACTCACCATGTACAAACTGAGATCGGTCTGATAGAGAGGATTTAAACCAGCTTAGTGCGGTTCCTTTAATGCCAATTGAATGTTCCAGTCTCTGTAATAGGATGTGATGGTCAATGGTGTCGAATGCAGCACTAAGATCTAACAAGACAAGTACAGACACAAGTCTGTTGTCTAATGCAATTAAAAGGTTTTGCATTTGTAATTTTCACCAGTGGTGTCTCTGTGCTATGATGCACTCTAAATCCTGACTGAAAATCCTCAAATAAACTATTGTTATTTAGAAAGTCACACAACTGATTGGCGACTGCTTTCTCAAGGATCTTAGAGAGAAAGGGAAGGTTAGATATAGCTATAGTTGGCTGAAACCCCTGGATCAAGAGTGGGCTTTTTAAGAAGAGGTTTAATTACAGCTACTTTAAAGGACTGTGGTACATAGCCTGTTAATAAAGACAGATTGATCATATCCAGTAAAGAAGTGCTAAAGGTAGAACTTCTTTAAGCAGTGTAGGAATGGGGTCTAAGAGACAGGTTGCTTAGATGAATTAATCGTCGAAGTTAGTTGAAGAAGGTCGATAGGAGCAAAGCAGTCTAAAAATATATCAGGTTTTACAGCTGTTTCTAAGGTTCCTGTGTTTGAAGATAAAACGGTACCGGTCGAGGGCAGGAAGTGATGAATTTTTTCATCTAATAGTTAAAATTGTATCATTAAAGAAGCTCATGAAGTGGTTACTACTGAGAGCTATAGGAATACATGGCTCAATAGAGCTATGACTCTCTGTCAGCCTGGCTACAGTGCTGAAAAGAAACCTGTGGTTGTTTTTATTTTCCTCTATTAATGATGAGTAGTAAGCTGCTCTGGCATTATGGAGGGCCTTCCTGTATATTTTGAGACTATTTTACCAGACTAAACAAGATTCTTCAAGGTTGTTGGAATGCCATTTCCTTTCAAGTTTTTGTGATGTTTGCTTTAATTTGCGGGTTTGGGGGTGATACCATGGAGCTAACCTTCTTTGTCTTATTATCTTCTTTTTTAGAGGAGTGATAGAATCCGGTGTTGTTCGCAGTCATCCTGCAGCACTATCAACAAGATGGTCAATTTGGGAGGGGCTGAAATTAGCATAGGAGTCCTCTGTTATATTGAGACATAACATTGAATTAAATGCAGATGGGATCGCTTCCTTAAATTTAGCTACAGCAGTCAGATAGACGTCTAGAGTAGGAGTTTTTGCCTAATGGCGTCTAGTCCAGTAATAGCAGTTCAAAAATTAAGTAATAGTCTGATAAAGAAGGATTCTGTGGAAAGACTAGTAAATGTTCAATTTCAATGGCATATACCAGAACAAGGTCGAGGGTGTGAATATTGAAATAACCTACAATAATTACTTTATTTGTTTTAAGGACTAAACTTGATAAAAGCTCTGAGAATTCAGTTCAAAATAAGGATAAGGACCAGGAGCAGTACACTATAACAGACAGAAGTGGCTGTCGTGTTTTCCAGGTTGGGTGTGCTGAATTAAAACTCATTCGAAAGCCTTGTTCAAGACTAAAAAGAAGGCTTTCGAATGAGTTTTGTTTTTGTTTAATTTTGTTAATTTTGTTGTGCTATTTCAGCGTTTTTGTTTAGGTTTTTATGTATAACTCCTCTTCTGTTAACTTTTGATATTATTCATTTCACTGGTCAGATTTTGCAGGGGCCCAGAGAAAACTACATAGTCCGACATTGTCTTTGCATATGTACACACCGACTCAACATTAACTTTAGTGACCTCTGATTGTCGTAATCAGGAAGCGTTACCGCCAACGTGAATAACTTAATAATCTTACTGTATTTACCTTTATACTTAGCCAGCAGTTTTAAATAGGATTCAACATTGCCAACTCTGGCCCCAGGAATACATTTGACTATGGTCGCTGACTTCACGTTTCTCAAAATGGAGCTGTCAATAATCAGAGTTGGTTTCTCAGTGGGTGTGTCGCTAAGTGGGGAGAACTTGTTAGAAACGTGAACAGGTTGGTGGTGAACCATGGGCTTCTGCTTAGGGCTATGCTTCCTTCGGACAGTCACCCAGCATGAACTGCCTTTTTAAGGTCATGCCACAGCATGACCATAGGATTCAGGTCAGGACTTTGACTAGGCCACTCCAAAGTCTCCATTTTGTTCTTCTTCAGCCATTCAGAGGTGGACTTGCTGGTGTGTTTTGGATCATTGTCCTGCTTCAGAACCCAAGTTCGCTTCAGCTCGAGGCCTGCAGTTCTTTGGATGTTGTTGTGGGGTCTCTGAATGGCTGAAGAAGAACAAAATGAAGACTTTGGAGTGGCCTAGTCAAAGTCCTGACCTGAATCCTTTTGAGATGCTGTGGTATGACCTTAAAAAAGCAGTTCATGCTCGAAAACCCTCCAATGTGGCTGAATTACAACAATTCTGCAAAGATGAGTGGGTCAAAATTCCTCCACAGCGCTGTAAAAGACTCATTGCAAGTTATCGCAAACGCTTGATTGCAGTTGTTGCTGCTAAGGGTGGCCCAACCAGTTATTAGGTTTAGGGGCAATCACTATTTCACACAGGGCCATGTAGGTTTGGATTTTGTTTTCCCTTAATAATAACAACCTTCATTTAAAAACTGCATTTTGTGTTTACTTGTGTTATCTTTGACTAATATTTAAATTAGTTTGATGATCTGAAACATTTAAGTGTGACAAACATGCAAAATAATAAGAAATCAGGAAGGGGACAAACACTTTTGCACACCACTGTACAATGTTTGGCATTTTTCACAAATCTGTAACGAAATACAGTAAAGGTCCTGTGCTCAATAATTATTTGCATGTGAAATGTTGATACCGGAATTTCAGATGCACTATGAATGTGTAGTGCACACATTCAAGTTCAGCTGTGTGGGAGGCTTGTTATTCATGCAGATGTCACAAGAAAAGACCCCCCCCCCCTGCATGTCTTTGCTGCCCTAATTCCTAGGCAAGTGCTGCAGTGGGCTTGTTCTGTTGGCAGTCAATGCCTTATTGTTTGCTACTTCTTTAACACCTACATAATGTATTTCATTAGAATCTGCTGTCAGTCCCTGTCCATTCCATTTCATCTCATCACTCTTTTTTCTTTTTTTTTAAGGAGGTTGGGGCTCTTAGCACCAAATAAACAACTAGCCTGTATTCTGTTGTCATGCATCTTCCTCTGTCTCTTGTCTGTGTATTTCTTCCTCTGCCGGGAATTCAATTATCCTGGCTGTTGTTTTATGATGTTGTCGTGACATCCAATGACGGATTCATTATCTCATCTCCTGGAGTGACAGCATAGTAGCAACAGGACCGTTGTTTCCTACACTTCTGCCGTTTGCATTCAGCTTGACATCTGGACTGTGTAACTTTCTCCATCAATGATGCTAGCTAGTCTGAAGTATTTACTCTAGCCTTTGCTGGCTTTCTCTCTCAATTAAAAAAATTGTTAGGGAAAATGAACAATGTTCTGGTGCTAGGTAGTTATTTGCAGTTTCTCCTCATTTCCACCATTGACTTGAAGTTTACTTTCTGTTTTGGAGAAATAATATATAAATATATCCTGATGTATTATTTTTACATATATTTGTAGAAAAAATGAGACTCAAATGAAAGCTATGGGATTTATTTTAAGTTTTCACTTGTGTTAGCTTTTTTTAAAAAAAATTTTATTCATGAAAGGGCAGGTTCCAGGGTGACAGGAAGGTTGGCACACTGTAGTTGGTGAAAATGTTGCAATGGATTTGTGGCACTGTTTTAATATGGAAAGTATTAACCTCTGCTGGGGTTATAAAAAGGTCGCAGACTGTCGCTGACTCTGGTCTCTTTGATCTCTGTCTTTTTATGTCTTGTTAAAAATTGCACAAAACCTGAAACGAACCTCATATAGCATGGCACGATAGTGTGCTAATTCACAGAGACTGTATGCCTTTCCCTTCATTATGTACATTCTTTAATAGCACTCTCTGTGTTGCAGGGAATGAGTTTGGCCATCCTGAGTGGCTGGATTTCCCTAGAGAGGGGAACAATCAGAGTTACCACTATGCCCGGCGGCAGTTTAACCTAGTGGATATGGATCACCTCCGCTACAGTCAGCTGTACGCCTTTGACCGGGATATGAACCGTACAGAAGACAAGTACGGCTGGCTGGCTGCCCCACCTGTAAGGACATCACACGCTCACTGTACAGTAGGCTTTGTGCAGACACTCTCATTGACAAAATCACATAAAAATAAAATGTCACAGCACCATTTTAGTCACATACAGAATATTTGATAATATCCAGTGTCCCAACCAATTGTTCATAAATGATTTAGCTCATATAAGATTCTAAGGTTCAGGTCAGAATAAATGTATTCTCATGCCACCATCTTTACACACCTTTTACAGTTTTCCTGTTTCCACATTGACGAGTACTGTAGTTCTCAGGCGGATGGAGATAAATGCACCATAAAGAGAGTTCATTTTGGAAATGTCCTTTTTCTCTGGCTGCTGTCAAGGTGAACAGTAATATATTTCACTCTCATCCTGCAGCTTTTCTCTTTGCCTGCATTTGAAGGCTATGGGAGAAAGAATTATTTTTTTCTCTTGAGGGGCTGGTAAAGTAATGGGATAATGCAAATGGAGAGTGTGGTTAAATTGACAGGGATTAGAAGTGAGTCTGTGTAATTGATTCAAAAATACCCTCCCTCACATCCCTGGGAATCAGTCCTCAGATTAGAGCTACTTCACCTTACTGCATTACACTCTGACCTGCATATTTCTCCTCGACAGACAGACAAATGCAGCAGAGAAGGAAATGTATCAGAGAGCATAATTAAGAGACATGTCTGGTTCACAAGGATCATTTCTGTATGTTGGTCCATAAATCAGAAGTGAGCTCTGACTTACGGGAACCTCTTACACCCTTTGCAACTGGATGAAACCGAGCTTTGGAGGTAAGGAAAAGCAGAGTCTGGCTGATTTCTGAGCTCCCTTTTGGGGTAATGGGAGGGAATGCTGATCCCAAAGGATGCTACTGGCAGGGAAGATGCATACATTTGGTACCAGTGCTGACCTGCTACACATTGGGTGCTGTTTTTCTTGGCTGCTTCTATGCCTTTAATTTGTGGAAACATATAGTAGATGACAGCTCTACAATGTATACTTAAGACATCATCTAATTGTGTTCTTCCTCAAATCATGTGTAAAATTATTCTGTTAGATTATATAATGACAGTCTGAAGGTTGTCATTTCTGCTAAGTTACATTTTGTGTAAAGCTCTGGGCAGCTGGGATGTTTAGGGAGCAGGAAGACAATCCATCATATGGATCATTTCTGAATATTGGGCCTTATTACAGAGAGTTTACTCTGAAGTGTTCTTGATCATAACATCAAATTAGGGCAGTAGTTACATCTTCTGGGAGGCCAGAGAGGATGTGCATGGAATTAGTTCTCATGTTTTCTTTAGTTATGATCATGAAATAGCAGTTTTTCTTTTTGATCATGAGAAAAAGTTCTGTTGTAACATTAAGCTGTCGAAATAATTATTCTGTCATCATCAGAAAGGTTTTTCCAGAAATGCATTTATGTCAAGATCACCATATAATGGTCCTGTCTCAATACAACATGGTTGTTACCTTGAAACAAACAAACAAAAAACTTGATCACAAGGAAACAAAATTTAAAAGGTCTTATCAAGCCATGTACTCTCTGGGCTACCATAAAGTCCACCTAAAGGCCCCTGTATGCTGTGCAATTTTACCTATTCTATTCTATGCAAAGGTTGACATCTGTGAGCGGAACAAGGTGAAATCTTTGAATCTAAAACACTGGTCCTACATCTCACTGTGAGACACATCCACGGACGCTAGAGTTACCACAGACAGTCTGTGTCAAAATTCAGAAATTTTGGACCAAATTCTCACAATGTAACTGTAACAAGTGCAGAGCAGGAACCCAGCGGGGATTAGCCATGGATCAGCCTGGGCCCTGTCACAGCCCAGCTGGCAATTTTAGATGGCTGCTATTGTATTACATTACATTACACTACATTTATTTAGCTGACACTTTTATCCAAAGCGACTTAGAATAAGTGCATTCAACCATGTGGATACAATCCACATGGTTGGCTACATTTAGAAACAATAAGAGATAGAGAAAAGAGTTTTCTTTGTTTTCTTTTTTGGTTATTTATGGGCCAAGGTGCAGTCTGAACAGATGAGTTTTCAGTCTGCGACGAAAGATGTGTGCACTTTCTGCTGTCCTGATGTCAATGAGGACAGCAAACAGATTGTATCTATGGTGGTGGGCGCCATTCTTTAATAAAGTTTAAAAAAAACAAACATTGGCAGCACTATGGCCAAAGGGTGTTTATTACTGCATTTTTGAAACATGAGTGGCACAGATGTATGATATGAGTTGATGACATTTTTCTGCTCATATGTTTATTTGTCCTTTTTACGTTGTAGTGCTACCTTAGGCCTTTATCGCACAGTCTGACATGCTTCAAAATTGACATTATACAGTCCAACACAGATTGCATTTCATCACATACTGTAGATCCATCTGGCACAGTGTGACATAAGATTGCTGTTATCAGACAGTGGGCCTTTAGTCCAAGTGAGTTCCAAGACCAGGTCTAAATGGGGTCAAGTCCGAATCAAGGCAAATTAAGGCCTACTCCAAAACTTTTTAGAATATGTCAAGTTGTAAGTGTTTCTAATGATGAACATTAACTCCTTCAATGTATATATAGTATTGATACATATATCTAATACATAGGATTTTAATCAGTGCACAGCAGTTAGACAACATACTACACACAAATGTGATCCCTTAAATTGTTTGTGCCAATGGTAACTAAAGACCAGCTGGAGAGAAATATTTTTAAAATTCTTAGATTAGAAGTGACAAGAGGGAAAAGGTGGAGTCAAAGTAGAATGAAACAAAATAGGCATTATGTAAAACTCAACCTAAGACATTAGGGTAGTAGTGTGAAGACCAGACCAGCCAAGGATTATAAATCAGGTCCAGGGGTTTCTGTAGCTGACCCTGCGCTCCGGTCGCAGACAGTGCTCAGAAGCAGCTGAGACAAAAATGTCTTCTTCTGTGATTGATACAATATAACAAAGACTTTGCAGAACATCACTCACAGATAATGCCAATAACTGCTCAGAGATTCTGCTGTAATAACCAGATGAGTCTGGATCCTCTGGACAGCTTATCAATGACATTGCCAAGGTAATCGTGCTTAGTGGGAATATTCTAAAGCTTGGTTCAATATTTCACTGTGGTGGGAGAATCCAAGGGCGT
Source organism: Siniperca chuatsi (assembly GCF_020085105.1). NCBI lineage: Eukaryota > Metazoa > Chordata > Actinopteri > Centrarchiformes > Sinipercidae > Siniperca > Siniperca chuatsi. The sequence goes on from NC_058048.1 coordinate 25,061,473, forward strand.
TTTGTAGTTGAAATGAGAAGCAGAAGAGGATCTGTCGGTAGCTCTCCCTGTTGTTCCAGGTGTAAGTGAACTAAGCAGAAATTGAAACATGCAGGGACTTTGCTTAAAAGTGTGATTTGGGCTCACCTCTTTGAAGATGTGCAGCTGTGAGCTTCAAAAGGCTAAACTCTGGACATGAACTGAAGCTCCTGTTAGTGCAGAGATAGTATCACTTTAGGTGTCCCACTGTGATGAAATGTAAATAAACCGGTACACATTAGCAAACATACTACTTATACCAGCATTACTTAACTGGGATGCAAACCATTACCCATAAGATACTTTTATTTGCTGGTAATATAACTTTAATCTATCTTTATTTGTAATAGTAAAAGCTGTTTGTGAATCCCAACATTTAGATTTTTGTTCGCATTAAAAGATAAACTTATTTTCTAATAATGAGGTCATTGGCTGTTGCTCTATGATTCAGCACTCCTTAAGCAAACGTTAGGGGAAAGTCAAAACATTATTTTTGACCTCTTATCCATCAGCGTGTCTTCAAATGTTTCCAAAAACTGTGCTGGTGACTTAACTTACATTGCAGTGAAGAAAAGGAGCGGAGAGGAGGGTCGCAGTTTGTGGAAATATTGGATTTGAACAGTGGTTTCGCAAAAATATTTTCATTCATAGCGAGCTGAGGTCACAAATGGGGCTACTGCTCTCATTGCCTGGATAAGTCTCACCCAAAACTGTTGTTTCAGGTCAGAATGATGCTGCAGGCAGGTGCACACTTAAAAATGATTAGTTAGATAATAATTTAGAGTTTTCCAAGCTTGTTGACTACATTTACATTTATTTATTTATAAGTAAAAACATTAAATCTATGTGTTCATCGGGTCAGAACTTATATTTGTTTTCCAAGGCTAAAGCAGTTACAGCTAGCCAGATGAGCTTGACATTACTCCAAATTTGTGGACTTCTCATGTAGAAATGGACTTGTTAAAAGACTTCAGACTGTCAGCTCATTCCTTAACCTCCATCCTCTCTGCCGGTCCAGTTGCAGGGGTTCTTATCTTCTCATTCAGCCGAGAATATGCTGCCTTGAAATTGGCTTGGGGAACAAGGCACTAAAAATAGGGGGTAGGGTGACATTGATAATCTCTGCTAATGACACGTTAACAGTAGCTCGCTCCACAGGAGAGTGGCGGCTTTATCATGTGCAGCTGTCTAAAGCTGACAGTGTGGGCCTCGCACTACCCTGGACCACTGCTTTCTGCTGATGAGTGCCACCTGAAATTTGATGTGGGACTGTTACTCAGCCTATTTGGAAATGTGTAGTCCACTGATATAATGTGCCCCATTATAAGTCTCTAAATCCAAGATGAGAAAGGTAATGACTATTCATGAAGAAATATTTTATTAGCTTTTTCTTCTCTCCCATCTCCTCCTCCAGGCCTTTGTCAGCGCTACGCATGAAGAGGACAAGGTCATTGTGTTTGACAGGGGAAATGTGCTCTTTATCTTCAACTTCCACCCCAGTAAGAGCTTCCAGGACTACAGGGTGGCTGTAGAAGTTCCAGGAAAGTATCCTTTTAGCTTTCCTCTGTCACGCCACAGTGCACATTTGCAGTGCTTCTCAGAGTAATGATGTCTTTGTTAGTTACTTCTTTTATACAGTAGTATGACAAATTTTTTGAGCTTGATAAAATCACTAACTGACGATATTTAAACAGTAAATGTCTGTTAGAAGGGGCAGAAAGGTGTCAGAAATGGAAAGATGGATATTACATGACCCATGTGCAAAATAACACTTTTAAAGCTCACAGAGAGTTTATCAACTTTTTTGGGATGACGTATATCTGTGAAACACTTTGGGCCACAGTGAGATAAAGTAGGTCAACAACTATTTGGTACAGACTTGAATGGTTCCCAGTGGATACATCTTATCAACTCTGGTTATCCTGTAGCTTTTCATCTGGCACCACTAACACATCCAAAACACATCATTACATTCTCTAAAGCTAATGACCACATTCGCATCAGATCAGCTGCACTTGCTAACATTACAGTGCCACTAGTGTGGCTATATAGACATTTTAAGGATAAGTCTAGCAATATTCTGTGTTTTTCTTATTGTCAACAAATCCCATGAAAAGAAACAAAACAAAACAATAGCGCATTGGTCTGTCTTTCAATACTTTCCTTCTGGGGACCCACCCGTTTGTTTCTACTGAACATGTTGATCTTGAAAAACAATCAATACTACATAAGGTTAAATAATTTCCTCGGACAGCTGAGCCCTGTAGTTTTTAACAAATGTTACTCAAACTGGAGTACATTGTTATGCATGTGCTGGTCACCATTTTCATCTGCGGATTTGGAGTGCCAACCAGTATTAAAACCAGCAGGACATATATCTGGGGGAAGGTGAGCAAGTAGCTGATCTCCACTGCGTGACGATCAGCTGCTGAGACTCTCAGTAGCATATACTATACATGAGTTTCTCAGTCAATCACATGGTCCTCTATACAATGTGTGAAGTAGGTTTATGTCATCAAGCAACCTCACCAGTCATCTTCACTACTAACTGTCGATATGAGTTTGAAGGATGGACACGTTTCAAAATGAATCTACCAATACATTCGTCTAAAAAGCTCCCCTGAGAAGATGCATTCTTCTGGGCTGAGAAGTGGATCAGGGATCTAAGCACTGTGTCAAACGTGTTTAAAGTAAATGTGACTTTTAAAGACCCGCAATTTTAATGTCAGTGTTTTCTCCGAGGCTAATACTTTTGTGATATAAATTTTGCAGTCACTGTTGAGAGGAATATGAGTCAGTTGTTTATAGTGGTGTTGTTATGCTATTAGAGAGAAATGATAGTAGAGCCCAGTGATTCAGAAAGTGTTCTCTTTAGCAGCATTGGATGTCTGTCTTCCCAGCGAGCAGTGCAGAGGAATTTAATGAGTCCCACAGTTGTGATTACAGCAGGCTTAATGATCAGGGATGTGAAGGGATACAGAAAGCTGACAGATTTGTATTTATTATAATGGACATCACTCTCTTCTGGGGCCCACTGAAGCTCACGCCAACAGTTTCCCAGATGGATACGAAGCTGTGTTGCTTTTTCAGCTATGACTTAAGTAATGTGATGGTGAGTCAAAACACAGACAGAGTTTGTTAGTTTTCTCCGGCCGCCAGCAGTTCAAATCACTACACATGAGCAATTCAGTCTCAAATTATGATGATTCGATTGGCTGACAATGAGGCTGTTAAACAGCAGTTGTTCCTTTTGATTTCTACATTATTTTTTTTGTTTCATTTAGATGGATAAGTTTATGCTTCTTGCTAATTATAATGAAATAATAAAACTGTCGAAATGTAATGAAATATCCTAAATGAAAAACGTTTTTAACACATTATCAGCCTGATGATATCCTTATATTAACAAGAAATTGTTTTATTACATCTCAAATAATTGGAATTACATTGAATTTTGCCTAGTTATTACATTATCTGGCAATTATTATATATTGTTATGTAGATGTTTAGGTTACAATGTCACTGACTGCCTGGGTAGCATGATTATTACTGTGGATAAAAAAGCAGTGCAAAAAGAACATTTCTAATCTCTACTGCAAGTGTTAATCAACATCTTAAAAAGATAAAAACAAACATGTTATTTAATGTGAATAGTGAGACAGAACAATAATCAAGTTTATTTGATGATTAAAAAACAACAGAAGTAACCCCTAATCTCTTAATATCATGCGTTAATTGTAAGCTTGTTTGATGTGCAATAATTGTACGTTCTGCCTCGTGTTTTCGGCTCTGCCTTGATGGGGTGAATCTTGGGCACACCACTAATAGCCTTGCTGCAGTGTCTGTAACACCGTTTTTGAGGGTTTATTTTCATTTAGATGGAACCACATCTTTTCCTCCTGGTGCTTCTTTTGATGTTTAAAGAGAGGGCTCAGACACTGGGTGGGTTGAGAGGAAATGCAAATAAATGTGAGGGCAAAGCTCTGGCTGTCATTATACAGAGAAGCAGTAAACACATGAAGGCAAATGTGCTGTGTGTGTGAGGAAGGTAAATGCGCCGTGTGTATGAGGAGATGCAGATCCTCCGATGGGAATGTGTGCAGAGGATCCAATTAGGGGAGAAGACAGATGAAAGTGCCACTCAGAGGCAGAGGAGGTAAACAAGACAAGCTCAAAGAGTCCAAAAGTGCTTTTTCATTACACTTTGCTGTCATATACTTAAACTTTCTTCTACCTGTGTGAGGGTCAGGGATGTCACAGTGGAGCCCCACACCACTGCTGTGGAAATAATAGCTGGATGCAGCTGACCATGCTGTGCACCACTCTAAGTGGATCCAATATAGGGTGTTATTTCTTTTTGGCAATATGGCAAGTACCGTATTATATCAGAAAGTGTCTCTCTCCAGCAAAAACACCATTAAGTTACCTTTTGTTGACCTCTGTCACATGCTGGATGACTGCACGTGGGTCTAGATGGATCTTCAGGTGGTTTCTGCGTTTGTTTGTTATAATAAAACTTTTGTAGTTATTTTACTAGTAAACTAAAAAATAAGCAGAATGTTGCCCAGTTGCAGCACTGTTTTAAAATGCATCCGGTTCTGCATAACACTTCTGTGTGTTGCTTAATTATACATAGAAACTCTAAGAAAAAATAGTTGTCAATGTAGCGCTGAAAAGAATCGAAAGTTGATGCTGTTCAGATGTGTTACAGCTAAATAACTGCTGTGGTTTTAGTGTCTGAGTTATAATGTAAAACTGAAAGTCTGCTGTCTTTAAAATAAATAAATAACTCACCTGCAATATAGTCATCATTCCTCAGTGCCGTTCCTTAGTTGGATGCACAGTGACTGTTTGGCCTCTTCATATTTTTAGACAAGCTTTTCTTTTGCTTCTCATTGTCCTCTTTTAAATGTGTTTTTTTTCACTCCATGAGGAAGAGGCGAGACATTGAAGCAAAGCACCAAAAATATTGGCCATTAAAATGCAGACAACGTCAGCTTTTTGACAAGCACTCAAACCATCAGTGTTTTTTTAATAATTTTCTCTCTGACTCATGGTGGACACATTCTTCAGGCACTGAGCTTTATCTGGCTGGTTAGAGTATTTGAAATCCCAGTTAGATCCCGTCATGAAAACTGTACCTGTCAGTGTAGATTGGTCTTTGATTTACACTGTGCCAATAGGCAGTTGAGATTGTGTCAGGTCATCATTCTCCTTTTCTGTCTGAGCTGTTCCTTGAATGCCGTTTGGAATAATTCAACTACAGGTGCAGTGACCCTAACTAGAATTTGAAATAAAATACACACAGTCATGCAAAAGTGACAATAATTTACTCTGATTATCTAGAATGTACCACATAAGGTTTCTGAAAAAGGAAAATATGCATCAATTTATTTATTTTTTTTTACCACAGCATGCTGTAAGATACATCAAGATGCACTGCATAAACAAAGCTGCATTACTTTTCTCAACACAGGAAAACTACGGCAAGTGTGGTAGGTCAGAGTTGATCCAGTCTGTAAACTGAATAAAGAAAAGTTTAGTTAATTCCAAATAAGTTTGGCTAAACTGGGGGTTTGTTTTAAAACGTGTCTGACCTTTTGACGTTCGTTTGTGCTTCTTGCTCCGTCTGACACTTAACTTAGTAAATGCAATGCTACAGTTACTGATAAGAAGGAGGGCAAAGTCTATGAAAGTAAGATCCATATTGTAGTAAACCATTATTTTCCTTTTTTAAGTTTGACAGAGTTCAACAATACATAGAAGTTGAGCCCTCTGGAACAATAATATTTTTTCTGCACAAACGTATAGTTGTGGAGTTTTAATTTATATGTAGTCTTCTACGGGCTGCTCCCGTTAGGGGTCACCACAGCGGCTCATCTGTTTCCATCTCTTCCTGTCCTCTGATCTGATTTCTGATCTGCATATTTGATTTGGCATAGGTTTTATGCTTAAATTATGCTGAAGGCTGTGAAACTTTTAGGTGTCATGCTCTGTATACAAAGTGATAGACATGCCTTTATTTTGAAATTAATAGTCTTTTAGGGTCTCACTATACATCGGTTTATCTGAGTTTCAGCTGCTGGCTAGCTGGAGCGGTCTCTTATTCCTCTGTGACAGAAACTGTTTCTACCATTTCTTCCACTCTGATGTAACTTGCACCAGCTTAGCAGAAAGCAGGGAAAAGTCAACTCTGAAAAGGCAAGACATGGTATTTAGAATGCTTACAAGGCCATGCCACATTCTTCAGATGTGCACACACATCTCGCTCTGCTCTTGTTCACCCACGCCAGTGTGCTATTACTTTCATAAAGCCAGAAAAAAACGACAAGCTGATGGAGAAACTAAGTGGTGGCTTGGACTGCAATCATGGTCATGGCCAGATTGTTTTCAGGTCATCAATGGCTCTAATCATGAAGCTTCGGACTGCCTTCTTTCCTTTCTGCTCATTGGGCAAAATTGATTGTGTTCTTAAATCTTCCCCTTTATTCACAAAGGCTGTATTGATTACAGTACTTTACAGCTGAACTGCAAGCTGTTGTTGCGGCCGTCTGTAGCTGCTAACAAAGACGTAATCGCTCAAAGCTTCCAACTACCAATTTGTGCTGGTTCTAGCTTCCTTGCAGAGAGGTTTGCCGGGGAACTCTGAATTACTTTAACTATGCTTCATTTTCAGTGCGCTCTGTGCCACAGATATGCGCACATACACACTGCAATGTTACTAGCACTCCAAATCAAACAGTTCACAAACATATTCCATGCACTGTTAGAATTAGTTAATGCTAATGTTGTTATTGTTTGTATTAGGAGGAATAACCTTTGAAATCACATATATCCTCAGTTTCCCAGAAGCATTTTAACCCCAGAGAGATTATTTCCATATTCTTCTGATAGTTATTGTAAAACCTTCATAGCAAAATGAGTTTATTCTGTCAATAATACACCATAGCAGCGAGTAGAGCAGAGGAGGTGTGGAGGAGGGGATCTTACATACTTACAATGCACGGAGCAGCATTTTTTTTTTTTTTTTTTTTTTTAAATCATCACTATCAAAGAAGACAAGCAGGCAGCAAAAGTGAAATTTTCCCGGCTCTGGGTCAGAATGAGGCAGTGTTTGAGGATCACACTCAAACTCCAGAATATCGCCTATTTGGCGATAAAGTGATTATTCAGCCAACCAATTAGGGGGCTGTTTGCATGTCTGCTCCTCTCTCCTGGTGTTTTTTTATTGTACCACTCCTTACCGCTCTAGAGACAGAAGTAAAAAATGCACGGCACAGATGTTGGGGTATTTATGGCTATTTACATTATAAATGGACATCAGGGTACACATGTAGGCTACTAAGCATTTCTAACTGGCATGAGCAAGGTTAAACTTTGTCAGGAGAGAAGTTTTCAGATAAAAATATGTATTTATGTACATACTTGTCAAAGTGCACTTTCTTGCATTTAAATCCGGCTTTTAAAATGTCTTAAATATTTCGTCTGACATTAATAACAGCCTTGTAACTGATTCCGACATCCATTCTTTTTGTTTTTTGTCAAGCACCAATATGGGGGCCGTATTAATGTCAAGCAGTTTAAGAAAGGGAGGAGGGTTTTCTAAAAGTCTCCCCTGATTCATCTTCAAGAAAACACATGTATGTCATGAAACTGTGGTAACCTTATTATGGAAGCTGCCATCAGTCAGCTCTTCAGTGTCTAAGCATCCTTGTTCAGAAGCACAGCAGAGATTGTGCAAAATAATGAAGAAAAGGGGCCTTCACTTACCGCTCCATTCCCCACACACTCATACAGTACAGACACCTTTACTATACATGATCAAAGGCAGTTACAGTTTAGTTTTTACTATTTAACTGTCTCAGCGCAGTGAAGAACCACCACCACCACCCCAACCCCCTCCCTGACACCTATATTGATTTACAACTTTGAATCACAGTGGATTCATTGAGCTTTTTTGACAATGAGAAGCAGATAAAGACTTTTAAATGGCAAAGTAAAAAAAACAAAAAAACAAGCATGTGCATGAGCAATATACAAAATATTCTACAAAGTTTACAGTATTTGTACAGGACAATAGGACAGATTGCAGTGTCCAGATGTGCAAAGCTGATACACTGTTTGTTAGGTCAGTATCAGACTAGAGCTACGTTCTGGGGCCTCTAATATATAAACCTGAGAGGGATTTTATTTATTATCTCTCTATATCTATTTTGTTCTGGATTTAGGTTGATTTGTAGTGATTTGCTCTCACTTTGACATTAATAAGTCCTGTTTCTTGATCTGTGTCAAAAAAGCTTAATTATTCCACTGTGATTCAAAGTTGTAAATCAACAAAACATGAAAAAGACCTAGAGGAGTGGATACTTTTTATAGACTCTTCATTTTTGTGTATTTGTTGTCACTCATTTGGATCACTTTTTTTTTAATTGAATTCATTTTTTATGCAGTGAATTAGATAAATTAGACAGGCAGGCTGGATGGTTGAGCCACGGCTGAATCACTTTTGTATTTATGTTCATTTCAGGCAGCGTTCTCTTTGTCTGTTAGGGCTCCGCACTGTCACTTTGTAGTGCTGCGAAGGGGAGATGAATGCTGATGGATGTGAGGATTTCAATGAATATAAACCAGCTGAGCACTGCTAAACCAAGTATGCACACCAAAAGCACTGGTGATAAAACCTTCTCTTGTGCTTCTTACATCTTAGATCTTATAATCTAGTTTCCCACTGCTATTGTGCCTTAACCTCAATCTTTGTCAGATACAAAATCAAGCTGGATTCAGATCAGGTTCAGTATGGAGGTCACGGACGGCTGGACCACAACACAGAGTTCTTCACAGAGGCCCAGCCCTTCAACGGTCGCCCCAACTCCATGCAGGTAAATATTTTTTTTTGACTCATCAAAGGTCATCTTTTGTTGAATGGCATCGAGTCCTAATAATGGAGTGTACTCCAAGTCCAGGGCCATTGTATTAGAGTCCAGTCTCTAGACCACTTTTCTAATAACCTATGCCGTATCACCATCCCACTCTGCATACTAATTCTAATATGGTTGGAGGATGTTGTGCATTCACAGTGACAAAGTGACAAAATTAAGTGTACTCAAAAATGTCAGTATGCATACTAAATGATATTTGAGTGTGCTGTTGATGGACACCATTGTCCCTCAATGCAGTGCACATATGTAATGGAGGAGCTTCTCACAGCTGAAAAACATCAAAAGCAGCAGGTGGGTGGTGATGAGACAGCTACAGAAATATCTTGTAAAATAAAAAATGCAGGATTAAAACTTTGGACAAACATTTTTCTTTCTCTTTGTTGTGTCCAAATTTATTTTGCCTGTAGCATTACAAAGTCACATATAAAATATACAAAAGATGCATTAATTTCTTGTGTACTAACTGCCTTAATACTGTATCTGTATATTGTGTAGATTTAGGGCATAGCTTTGGTCTCGCATACCTTTTTCATTTCAGCCATTTTGACATGTCAGTTACACAGGCGTAATTAGATGACTAAAAGATGACTGCATTCTGTTTAGGTGTGCTGGTGTCATGATAGACGTTACTGACAGATGATATTTGGACTTGTCATCGCTGGAAAAGCACATGGCGTAACCAATGACATTAACAATGACTTCCATTCTATTTAAGTGTCCCAGTAAACCACACCAATGTGTACCTAGATCCTGACACTGGCACATCAAAGCATCTTGCAGCCATCATTCATGTTATTGGTTGCACACCGAAGGCTCATTATATACGTACATGGACCTGGAGGATTAAAAAGTATATCCACTAGTCAACAGAGGAGGGACGAATCATTTCTTGTCGACACCAGAATATCTTCCTTGAGGACTTCCACGATGTAAACATTATTAAACATGCTGACCTTATATACTACCTGATATACTACCCCCACCATTCACGTGATTCATTGTATCTTGCGGACGCATAGCCAGGGTGCACATGAAAAATTATCCGTAGAAACGCAGGATGTGTGTGATAGCCATGATGAGCCTGTGAAGGCATTGTTAAAAGCAAGTATATTAGCAGCTTTAATGGAACAGAGCCATCACTAATGCTATTAGTTACACCTGTGTGTTTTTTCCACTATGACAAGTCAGAATCAGAATCAGAAATACTTTATTGATCCCCGAGGGGAAACTCTTTCATTACAGCTGCTCACTATCACGTCAGTGCACACTTGAGAATAGAAGGAACAGAAGTACTAAGCAAATCAAAATTTAATACACTATAATACAGGTAAGATAAATTAAGTACAAAGTGGATATAAGTATAAAAGATAAAGTAAGTGTAAAGTACCAAAGTGGATTTAGAGGTTGATAAGTATGTACGGTATAATACATTGTAATAATATAAGTAATAAGTAACACTGCAATAATGAGTACTGTCAAGTTAAGAGTAGCTTATTAAGATGATGAGACAGTGGATATTGCACAGCAGAAATAGAAGTATGAATAAATATCAATAAATAGGGAATTTTAAACTGAAAACAGAGTATATTGCACAAGTCAGAATGTCTGCTATGAGAGGTCTATTCTTTCTTTGCAGCACTGCCAACAGTTTAATATTCAGTTTCTATGCATTAATCAGGTGGAAGTTGATGCTTTTACCGTAGTGCTGTCCTTTACGCAGGGAAAGAGGTGCACACATAAGCTGCTTGTAGCAACTGACTGACTCTGCCCACCAACAAAAAATATTGTGATTGTGTGTTTTAATGTTTTGTCCTTTTATGTTTTTTTTTTTTTGATTTCACAAATCAGTTTAATTAGCCTCAAATGGAGTTTGTAGTGAGTGGATCCTTTAGAGCCATTCTAATGAGGTTTAAGTGTGTTGTCATGAAAAAGGGCTGCCTGTTCTGGCAAAAAGCCACCATCTCCCTGGTCTGGGCCTCTCAGTTTAACCGCTCTATAATTTAGTATCTTCCTTATTAATCTGATTAGCTTTTAATGCAGAATCCAAAAATTGATCAAATATGGCTGCATCTGAAAAAAAAGGCTACATCTGTCTGTCTGTCAGGGGACAGTATCCATTGTTTGTGGTTTCTCCACAACATTAGGCTGTGTTTGTGAATATCATATTTGGCTTCTATGCATTTTACCCTGCTCATGCTGGCAGTTATCCTGGAGTCATTGAACGGAATGTGAATCTGATATCTACAGCTCCTTCAGATTCTCTGGCAAACAATGTGCATTATTCATGGTGTTAGAACTTACCTTTTCATGTGCACGCCTCTTAAGCTCGCACAGCGTCACAGAGGGGAGAAAAATATTTGGGAATGAACCACTGGGCTTCCATCATGGAGACTGCTTTAGGCTAATAGCATGAACCAGGTCGGTCCTTGAAATATAGAATGAAACACTGATATGCATTTTAAGCAGAGTGCTTGAGGATCTTCCTCATGTTTGCCTCCTTTTTTTTTTCCTGATGTAATTTTTTTCTTGATTAAAATGCTGAAAGGCATTAGGATGTTTATGAATAAGGTCAGGGATGAATTAGTGAGGATCAGCACCAATACCCAAGCACTCCTTACTGAAACTCGGCTGATTGCGTGTGTTCGATCTTATGTTAATGAATCCAATTAATGCGTGAGGACAGTGTCTGTGAAGTGGTCTGCACAGTCATCCTTCATCTCCTTCTCTGGTTTTTCAGTTTGTTTAGTAAAATAATAAATATCTCAAGGCAGTACACTTAAGCTGTTTCAGTTAGTACCAGAGTTGACATAGCACCTGATGAGGTGTTTGTTTATCTGAACTCAACCTGAACCCCCTCAGATCAATACTGAAAGTGTTGCAGTTAATGGATAGAGTATATTACTCTATATCAGGAGTTGAACGGAGCACTTTAATGCATCAAAAATGTGTTTGGCAAAGCTCACACTGCTATTTAGAGCATCAATATAGCATTATTTAAGGCCAGTTAAAAAGCCTCATCCTCTTTCACGCAGACAGTGATCCTCCATCGTATTAGCTTAGGTTTCATCAGTTAAGGACTCAAATTCCACATTCTCTTAAATCTTTTCTAACTCTTATTAATTCAAACACCACTGCTTCACCCACGTCCCTTTTGGCCAAAATGTGAAGTTTAGTTAACAAGTCATCTGCTAATGTTGGCACCATCATGGATTAATGGGGAATGAAAGGGAGTGAGAGGAATGGGGCCGACAGGGAGGGAGGGAGGAAGGAGGCAGGGTGTCGACCCTTCTTCACATGCTGTATCTCCTTTATAGGCTCCCTCGTAGAGATTGCACAGTGAGGCTATAGTCTTGCATAAAGATGCTGCTTCTCCTCCTCCTCCTCCTCACACCTACCTGGTTATGACAAGAATAACCAGACAAGAGCCTCTTCGGGGGCTTGCGAAAGGTGCCCACACCATCCATGTTTTATTTAACAACTGTTGCTTTCAAAGTCTCTGCAAACTTATTCTCTCCTGTCTTTTTAATGGGTCCGTCAGTTCACCAGCTTCCTCGTTACTGAGCGATAATAAACTCTCATATCCTCAAAGAATATATCACTCCTCAGACTGAGAATGCACATAATTGGATGAAACTAGCTGAGTCGAGAGCATCCCGGTGGCTCAGTAGGCTGTGGCGAGAATCATGTAACTGTGACACCTTGTGTTTACAAATGTGGTCCTGGACTGTTGTCATGTGACATCTCTTTAGCTCTTTTAAGTCATGTCTATTTCTCCATTAAAAAAAAAAAAAAAAAATAAAAAGAAAAATGCCTTCTCAAAACAAAAAACAAGAACAAAGTAGAACCTGTTAGATGTGACACAGATGGTTAACAAGTTCTACGGTGTGTTCACAGGCATGCTGCATATTGTTGTAGGTGTTGGAAATTGTGACGGTGTCATGCTGTTTCAGTTTCAAAAATAATGTCACTTGAAAAAATGACTTTTACAGTACACAGTGTATGCTGAATTGTTTACACGTGTCTTGCTATGTCCGTGTTTTTCAGAATATTTTTATTTCCCAGTTAGAAATCAGTTACAAGCCATTAATAAGAACAACTTTTAAGTTGCTGCATTGTGAAATTCCTTTCGCTGTTGTTTTATCATTTCTCCTCATTAATAAAAGGTTAATGGGACTAACTTTTTAATAAGTTATCAGTTCTGTAGTTACAGATGTTAAGAGTCATTAATAAAGGTTCATGAGTTTCTCACTTTCTACTAAGCGAACAAGTCTACAGTTATAAAAGTTAATAATTTGTTCAATTGTTTTGGTTTGCATGCTCTGCAGCTCTTTTCTAGAAGGTCAGATGGTCCAGTGGTGTGGTCTTCTGATGAATTTAAGAGCTAAAAACACAATGCAAGTTTCATGCTGGAGTAGGATAACACCAGCCACAACCTGGCACTCCAAAAGGTGCTCATTTGAATTGATAATAACAGATGTATAAAGCAAAAATCATTTATTTACCATATTAAAGATATTACTTATAAACCCTTTATATAATGCTTAGGAGGTCGTACAAAAAATTCTATTAAGTACCAAATGATTCACATTTTACATTTTAATGGTTGATGTTAAGTAAGTAGTAAGTAAGTGAGTAGTTAAAGTTTAAAGTACCATCTGTGCCTAAAATAAAACAAACTGCATTTATTCTTTCTTGCTAATGGATAAGATCCACGTCAGGAAAAAGTTCCGATTAAAATGCTAATATCAGTTTTAGGTTGTGACTAAGCACAGTAGGAAAGGATATTTGTTGTTGATATTAAATAGACCAGTGGTTCCCAAAGCCATGGCACCCTGGGGTGCCTTGAGGACAGGCCAAGATTTATCAGAACTTTGTTAATTTATTGAGCATTTTTAACAATGTCAGCGACATTAACATTGACTACATTTCGTGTTACGTTTTCAAACAAATCAAAATCACTCTGTTAAAAAGTATGTTTAATATGCCGCAGCTAATGACGTGACAGTGGTAGCTGGTTGTCATAGTAACATAGTAACACATTTTCTGACTATGGAGTTTTTCAGGAACTCGGCAGTCAGAAAAATAGTGATGGTCAGATGCTGACACATTCCAGCCCTCAACACAGTCTGACAGGACTGAATCTGCCCAAAGCTAAAATCAGACTGAACCCTACTTGGCTAACAGCTTAACGGACAGTTTTTGGCTGCTTGTGGAACGCAGAAATCCATTCACTGATGGTACATCATACATGTGTGATGTGTCTCTCTCATCTCTGGTACACATGAAAACAAGAAACCAGCTGTCAGTGGAGTCAGAGCTGCAGGTTGTGCTCTCGCTCACCATCATCAACAGCAGGCTCAAATGTCCCATTAAAGTGCCTGCAAACTTTTTTTGTCTTTGTACACCTTAAATATAAGTTAATTTTAATATTAAAGACATAAATGAAATACGTAACATATTAGTGTATTTAATTATATTCATTGTTCATTTTAAGTGAAATATTTATCTGTAAATCTGCAGAGCGCCTGTTGGCTTTTATTCTGAGTGACTGAAAATGGGCCTATATTATTTAACTTAAAGCAGCTATAACTGATATTTTACAATAATGTATTAAATGATGATGTGAAAACAATGCGACAATATTAAAGGGTTCTGCATTATAGCTTTATATCAAGGTTTAGGTCATTCTTTAGCTGTCTGGTAAGTATATGCACTGTTTTGATTCAGTCTCACCGCTCTTGTAGAGCCGTTTTTAGCTGCACAAGCCAGCAGCTTTCTCAGCGAAAAAGCTCTAAAAACCTACTGGAGACTACCTGCCCAGCACCAAACAGCAGACAGACAAAGTTAGAGACTAGCTGCTGAACATAGTGGAGCATTTAGCAGCTAAATAGCTTTTTTCTCAGGAGTTGGTAGAGACCACATTAAAGGCCAAAAACAGAACTAAAGGAGAGTTAATACTGGACTTACATTCATGAGGTGGCCAGAAACATGACTCCAAATGAAAGCTAATGTTGCTCCATAACTGCTGTGTAAATATGCACATTCACCATATCAACTTAAAAAGGTGATGATATGCCAAGGATGTGATTACAACTTGTTTCCACCGTTCCCAAGTGACCATAAAAATCTGTTATTGCTGGTTTTAATATTAATATAATTATATCTAAAATAAGATAAAAAAAAATGATAAGCATCAGTGTTCACATATGCATGTTATATTAAGGATTGGGTGGCTCGGGGTGCCATGACAAAAAATTCCTTTTGAAGGGTTACCTTATATATATATATATATATATATATATATATATATATATATATATATATATATATATATATATAACCCTATATATATATACCCTCATTTTACTGCTTGTAATATGAAAAGAGTGAATGTTTCAACAGTTATGAAGCCATGAAACTGAATAAGAAAGATGGAAAATGCTTTTCTTTCTGCAAATAAAAAATGTTGCAGCTTAGAGTATTTCACAAGAATCTCTCACATCAAGAACTAGGACTACTGCTATTGAACAATTAAAATGTATTAATTTAGCAAGACAGAAACTTAAATAGTCCCCAAGTGAGAAAATGTATTTTAGGTTAACCTCTACTGGTATTTGTCACATTTACAGTTTTGTTTGAGTGTTATAATGTCAAAGAGATAATGCTAAGAAACACTGCTGAATAATTAGCGGCTTCAAAACCATTTGATAAACTTTGCGTGCATCAAAGGGGTTGTCTCCTTTGACAGGTTCACATAAAGAAATTAAGCTGAAGTGAAGAAGAAAAAGAAAGTGAAGGAAACGTAGCAGGCTTGTGGTAAATGATCAAAAGATGTACATTTCTGTCAGAAACATCTAAGGCCTGATGTTGAAGTGTGAACTAACACTGTAAAACTGTGACAGGACGTTAAGGACCTGCTTCACACTTTACATACACATACAAATACACAGTACTACTAAATCCTCATACACTGTGTATACTGTAACATGTATACATGTACTGTACACAGGTAAGAACTTGCATTTGAGTATATGTTTACAGTATGTGAAGCAGATCACATCATCTTGACATCATTTTTATTCACCTATTTTGTGTAAAATAATAACACAATTTTAAAGTTCTCTTTTTAAATTGTTTGTTGTGTAAACTGAAGACTGAAAGACTTTGAGCTCAGAAAGGTTATAATCCTGTGTCGTTCATTTTACGGGAACTTAATGTTCAATGTTCTTTTTGTTATTAGCAATGTTAGTCAGGTAAGATCTGTGGTTAAGCTGATCATAACTGAATTCAGTACTTGAAGGAAATTTACCACCTGGGTGTTGTACATTTTTCCTATTATTCATGATAACATAATACTCAATCAATTAAGTGCTGATCTGTGAATGTGGTGATATCGCTGCAACAGACTTTCAGGAATTGAGTAAAATGCTGATATGACCAATAAGAATGATGGAAAACTACAAAAATAAGACCAAGGTTATAACCATCCAAGTCAGGTTTGTTTTGTTACCCAGTCAGATCCTTGGTCTGCCTAAAATACAACCTGCATGTACAGCAGTGCTTAAAGGGAGTTGATCCTTGTTAAGTGTGTAATGGAGCCAAACAGAGACATGTCTGGAGACTTTAAGTGTGCAGATAGTCAGGCTGTGCTCTTGCCAGCAGCCCGGGTCAGGAGACAGAAACCTAGTGGATGATATATTCCTGTGAAGCACCTCATGAATCCTTTATCAGTGTGTTTGAACATTGATCAGATTGAGTATCAGCCCGAAGGCTGGACTCTGCTCTCGAAGTGAGTAGAAAATCCAAATTCTCACATGAGAGTGATACGAGGCGATACAAGAACATCCGTAAGACAAAAGAAGTTTAAAAAAAAAAAAGGAAAAAAACGGCCTAGCCTAAATTTCTACTTATACACTATATGTACTTTGAAAACGTACTGCTTTTCTTCCTCTTATCTCAATTTGTTTTGCAGCTCTGATATTAACACTTGGAACAAATTGTCAGATTTGCAAAGGTTCTGTTGTACAGTAACTGCTGTTGGATCTGACGGCTGGTAGTAACTCCTGTTGCTTAGATCTGAAATGTGGCGTGTGTGTGTGTGTGTGTGTGTGTGTGTGTGTGTGTGTGTGTGTGTGTGTGTGTGTGTGTGTGTGTGTGTGGTGGTGGTAAACACCTACTCCAAATGACTCATCAGAAAGCAGCAGAGGCTTTATGGACATATTTAGACAAATCCAGTCAGATGCTGGAAGCCTGGTATTGCTTGTTGCACATCGCCTTCACAATACGCTGGCAGCAGAAATTGTGCTACATTGATGAGCACTGTGTCTGACATTATGCCTGAGAAATTAATGTTAATATTAGGTGACTAGATGTGTGATCTAAATGGGCTCATAACAGGTTAACCAGGAATGAGAAGTCACTAGCACTGGGAGCCGAGCTGGGTTTAGAAACTTCTGAATGGGGGTTTCTAATATGAGACTAGCATATCAATAAATAGCTGCTATTTGTAACTGCAAAAAGCCTACCGTCATGGATGAATTATAAGACAGTGGGACTGAAAGAGACACAAAGCATCTAAAAAAGAGGCGGCCGTGTCATTTGCATTCATCTTGCATCTATTTGTGGTCGTTGTGCATCTCTTTGTAGTTGTTTTGTGTGTCTTTGTGGTCATTTTGTATCTCTTTGTGGTCGTTCTGCATCGTTTTGTAGTTGTTTTGTGTCTCTTTATGGTAGTTTTGCATCTTTTGATGCAAAATGACAGGTCATTTACAGTATGTAGAGTATGTATCTAATTTATAACTCCATGTTGTGAGGAGTAATATGTTAATTAGAATGTCTTCCACTAATTGCTGTGTCAACACTTGGGACTATCTGCTGCTCTTTGTTCACAGATTGATTTAGAATTTGTCACTATTGCTATCTATTTGGTGGAAATAAAAGCTGTTGACATATTCCAGGTTAGGCGCAGTGGTAGCTTTTGTCTAAACAGGTGCAATGATTCATTCTGCCTTCCCTTCTCTCTGCGGTGCTTCTGCATGGAGACTCTCCCACTGTGACTGTTTAATTAGTCACCAATGTCTGTGTCAGTGTTTCAGCGCCGGGCTGCTCGACTCCCTCGGTGACAAACTGTTGCCAAAGAAACACATCCACAGCGAGCTCAGATCCACTGATGCCGAGGGGCGGCTTGAAGAGTTCAGGGGGTGATTGAATTGTTTACAGCTCTCCTCTCTTTTTCAGTTTTCTGTTGGGAAATATAGCATCATTTATGTCTGCTTGGCTTTTCCTTTAGCATAAATCTGAAATGACTAATGGTACACGGTGGCTCCTTGCCTCCAAACGACACTGTGAATATCAAAAGGATTGATCAAAGACTTTATTAGCTACACGCTCCAAACTAACACCCTCACTAAGATTTCTTTGTACTGTATATATAAGGAATCTGACATTTCCAGGCTCAGTTCCTTCATTTTTTCATGGTGTGCTTATTTTTTGCTGACATGTTTTTTCTTCAGTCCACCAAAACTCGGGAGATTCTTTTAGCTCAGCTCATGCCCACTGGCAGATTGTAAATTTGGGATTCTGTGAAGATACAGTTGATGCACAGCCAATATATAGAGATGATGAAACACACAGTTATTGTATTGATTGGAGAGATCAGAATTGAAAAACTCCACACACACACACACACCCACCCACACACACACACACACACACACACACACACACACACACACAGATACATACACACACACACGCTCTTTAGGCAAGATTGCTCATTTGGGGATCATTCACTTGAATGCACATAATGATATGAATTTGAGACAGATTAAGTCACTGATCAAGAAATTTGCAGCACCATTGATGCCAGGATGCATATTCTCCATAGCTCAAAGCTTAAAATGAAATGCGTCAGCACCAGTTCACAGACACAACTTTAAGCAGTTGTGGTTTCTCTCCTCAGGCAGATCTGCTGTCTCCAGTGCCACCCAGAGGTCTTAATGTAGCTGCAACTCTGTCACACTTTGATTATACCTCTCTAATCTTGACAGCCTTCTTCGTTCAAGGCTGTGGTGTTTGTGTACTGTCTCCTCTGAAGAGTTATTTTTCTGCTCAGATCTCAATATCCCTCTAAATACACCCCCCATCCTCTAATTCAGTGTCCCTGTCTTTTTCCTCCATCTCCTCCTCTTCATTTAGCCGTCATGTCAGCCTTGATTGTGAGAAGCGATCACGCCTGATCATCAAGGCACCACCAAGTGCCTCCATGGCCAAACCTGAATATTCAATAATCTCAAAAATCTGTGATCTTGTTAACATCATTAATCCTCAGTTGTCATCTCACTTTTCTCCCCACTTTCTTTGTCTTCCCTTCTCTTTCTCTCTCAGGTCTACATCCCCTGCAGAACAGCTATTGTCCTGGCCAACGAGGAGATAGATTACTGTTATTAGAGGATGATTGTCTCCACAGAGACGAGGATCGAGGATGGATTCCAACCTCAAACTGAGTGTTAACAATCACCTTCATCATAAAGTGTCAGCCTTGCACACCACCCAAACTCACTTTTTGTGTTTTTTAAATGGGGAAAAAAAAAGCATTGTGAGCGTGTGTGTTTTCAAACACCATCTGCAACCTTAGATGCTGTGTAACCCCATTTACTACAGATTGCTCCATTTGGGAAGCGTCCAACCTAACCAGCAGCTAGATGCTAAAACTTAAAACCCTGCCGAGTCCATCCACCACTAGCCAGCAGCCATTTATAGGCTCTGTTGAATTTGGCGTGTCATCTGAAACACATGACTGGCGACTGTGTCAGAGGGAAGCAGTACAGCAAGCATTCAAACAGGATAAAAACTATTAAAGAATATTTTAGAATGTTGTGTATGTTGAAATATATTTTACTTAGTTTAATTATTTTGTATTTAAATACAAATAATTTAGAGATTTACAGTATTACCAGCACTGCAAAATCAAAACGTCCTGGTATTTAATCACTGGTGATCCATCTTTGTTAATTTGCATTGTGGGACACTGTACAGTACATATAAAATGTTGTAATTTGCACAAAGTAATAAGCTGCTTTAAATGATGATACTTTTAATGGTTATCTAAAACAGTTGTGTTTGAATTTATGCAGCTACTGGGAGCTTTTATGTGGTTATTTATGGCCCTGTTATTCAGCCAGTAATTTGCAGCTAAAGCAAAGTGTTAAGATCACCTAATTTGGATTGTTCAGTGTGTTGCATAATGCACAAGTAACATTTTTAGCTGAATTACACAATTTTTTCCACTTTGCAAAAAGTAATGCAGCGTTTAATCCTACAGTAGATCACATTAAAGTAGTTTATGTCGTGAATTTCGGTAAACTCTTCAAACTCTGCTAAATTCTACTAAAATAAGTGACACACTGATGATCAACACATCATTTTGTGTGGGAGAAGACAATTTTATAGGTACAGTATGACACACCTGACTACTTTAAGATACTATGATTTATATGCACCATGTTCATTTGGTACTGTAGCATTCCCCAGGGATTATTCCAGAAAAACACAGAAAAACCTAAATTCACACAGAGAACGTGTGCCTCTTCCAATTAAATCTGACTTTTGTGACTTTTGTCTCAACACATTTGATGATTGAACATCTCAAAGAACAGCTGCAACTCTCATCCTGTCTTTCCCCATAGCTGTTATATGAGAAGGTTATTGATTAACCGAAATGTGTATGAACTGAGGAACATCACTGATGATAGTTTTTGCGACTCCTGAATTCACTCTCGCAGGACACATGTAATTAAAATGGTCTTTCATACAAGAGGTTTCATCTTTCGAGGTTATGTTTTGCAAATGACTGTGATAGTTGATCCGTTTCCAGCCTTTATGTTCTTTTGGTTTCCATCCTCCTCCTAAAGGTCCCTCGTTGCCATATGAATGGATGTCTTTTGGACAATTTTCAGTATTCTTTGAACGTTTTATCAAAGCAGTACTGTTATAAGTGAAACAAGAGCTGATTTTGGGCATCCCAGATAAAACCTAATGTCTTGATTTACTGGCATGCGTACTGGAATTCTGTGAGCCACACCTATTGCATTAGTACAGTTTCTCTTTTAAGCGGTGTATTGTAGCATATGGCAGGTTTTGATCTGCCTCCCCTGCAGCTGAAGAAAACAAATTTATATTCAGGAGCATCCTCTTGTGTTTAGCCAAAAGTATCATGAACATGTAATTTCTTTTTGTGTAACAATAAAATAATTCAAAAATGCTTTTCGCCACTGCTCGAAAAGCAGAGAGGATCACTGCATAAATTTTTGTGAGACTGAAGTGGAGTGTTTAATCATCCCTCATCTGACCCAATGTCATTGTCGTTTTACCACTACCAAAATGAATTGTCTGCATTTGTTCTCAAAAGTAAAACTGATGTCGGATACACATGAACTATTGCAGCATATTTCTTTCATTATAACTAATGATAATAAATCAGTGCCTGTCTAGCCACAAGAAAAGTGTGGATGAACCGGATGTGCAGTCTGACTACTGATTCTGCACCATCGCACACTTATGGAAATGTAGGGGCTTCAGCATCCTCCAGAGTATATTGTGATGGTACTCATCAAGTACTTGATAACAAAAACTGTTCTTTTTAGTCTTGATATTCAAAGAGTTCATTCTAATTTTGGAAGTCGTTTTCAGTTGTTGCCTGTCTGTCAGTTTCATCCATCAGTGGAATTCCTACATATGTACAAGGCTGCTTGTAGATTTACATTGTATCCTTATTTGCATCTAAATTCTAAGTAACTGTCATGAGAGATGCTACAGGGTTTATGTTTCACCAAATATTCTGTGGTTCTTACAAGAAATGACAAATGGTAGAAAAAATGTCATTGCAACTGAATCCATTAAAGACGGTTAATTATCTTATATGAAGAACAATTATCTTACAATTGCATTTTTATTGTTTCTTTGTGTTCATTTCATTTGGACACCATTGAAGGTGAGTCAGGTCCAGAAAGTATTTTTTTTTTATAGAATTTAATTCAGATTTTTTGTTACTGTATTCTTTTTTTCCTTGTCGGCAAACATTTCAGATAATGAGTCTATTTTTTTTTTTAAAAAGAGTTGTTTTGAAACAAAAGTCTTTCTCTTAACAAGGTGTAGA
Organism: Siniperca chuatsi; assembly: GCF_020085105.1. NCBI lineage: Eukaryota > Metazoa > Chordata > Actinopteri > Centrarchiformes > Sinipercidae > Siniperca > Siniperca chuatsi. The sequence goes on from NC_058048.1 coordinate 25,083,586, forward strand.
AAATTCTTATGGAATTTGTCAGTTATCTGTGCAAGAATAGTGTGCAGGTCATATTTTAATTTGGACCTTTGTGTGCATTTTAGTACCTGTGATACCTTACTCTTTTTTTCTGAGTGATAATGAATAACACAATGTTGATAGTGTAAACATACAGTGCTGAACAAGCTACAGGGAAACAAAACAGTACATGAAAAAGGGAACTTTGCTTTTGCGTCTAAGAGCCGCTTTAAACCTCCTTGAAATGCCATCATATACGGGTCCTGTGAACTGTGTGTAGTAGAATACTGGACCAGACTTCAATAAGGAAAGCCCTGAAATCTTTGGAGTGACAGAAGAAGTAATCTACTTCGTTCTCTGCACTCCAGAACATAAAGTTGCAGTTTCCATTTGGTCACCAGGGAAGCTGTGAAATGTTGTTACTGGACTATACAGAACAATCGCCTCAGTGATTCCCACAACGTGATGTAAGGGGGATGAAAGACAACTCATCAGACCATAATACTTAAATTTCTATTTCCTAGTCATCCACACTTTGTGCTACTTACACCATATTATGTGTCTTTGTACACTGGCATCGATACAAGCAGCTTCTTAATAGCAGCTGCAGCATCAAAAGCAGTTTGGGAAGATCACAATATAGCTTTTGTTGAGGCTGATTCAATTCTATGGGCATTTTTGAAACTGCATTTTTGTGGAGTTCAGAAGATATTAAAAAAAAATAAATTTGAATGTGTTTTTTCTGTTACTGGTTCACACCCTACACATTTTCATGAACCGTTTCTTGAGTGTCTGGCTGCTCACTTGGTTTAGGCGCATGTTTTGAAGCTGCCTGACATGTCTCATACAACTTTTCAGTTTCTTCATTGTTAAGTATCTAATAAAGGCAAAGTCCTCACCCCCTCAAAAACCACCTGACCTTTTCCAAAAATGGCCCTCAGTTACTTTATAATATTCATGTGCTATAGGGGATGGCCTGTACAATATAATGCAGTCCAGTCCAATTACCATACAAATTTGTACACACAATGGACAAAATAACATAAACACCTTACAGCATAATGCAACACCACTGCAAACTATGGCTTCAGAATATAACTGAGTTCAAACATTAACATTCTGAAACAGTCGCAGCAAAACCTGAAATGCAAGCTTCACAATGTTAGATGTTAGTGAATTTTACAGGTGTTTATGTTGTTGAGTGCAACCCCTGTAGATATGACCGCCATGAAATATACAGGACATATACAGTATGTTGTGTTGTACATGAGAAGATTTCATTTGTAACTCTGAAAGCACATTCTGTGTTGTAACAGTGTGTGTTTTTGTATTTTTTTATGGGCTCACTAGGATAGAAATGCCTAAAGGGAAGATCCTGAAGAATGCAATATTGTCAAAGTCAGAATTGGGGGTATGACATATATAAAGAGGATGTTTTCACAGTCTGACCCATGAGACTGCACAAGTCAGGAAGGGATTTCACCATGCACGCTGCTGCAGCTCTAATACAAAAAGCCTGCGATGATATCTATTCTGTTACTTGAGCTTTCCAGATAAATGCTTGCTTAGGCCGAGACAAGCACTTCAGAAATGACAAATGTAAAGTTAATTACATTAATTTGTGAAATGTTTGTTAGGTCATATGGCATTTTTTTCTGCTGGCACAGTAGGAAAATAACCAATGAATAATTTCAGGAAAACGTAGAGGGCCAGTAAGTATTAGAATTCAACGTCTAATATAAAGCAGTAAGATTGGATGGCAAATGTCATTGAATGCCATGATAAAAGGGGTCTTCGCTGTGTATGGTATCTGATGACTTCCCTCTCTTTCAGTATGATATTAGAGTGTTTAAATAGCAAAGAAAACCTGAAAATCCTGTTTTATACCCATATACCCCCAGAGAATTTCTTTTTGGCAATTCTGTTAAACCTCTATCTGTCAGGGTTCATCAAACCCGAGCAGAAATGTTAAGAGTTAAACTTTCTTTAACCCATGCTGAGTCAATGTCCAGCAAATTCGAGGCAACAATACACTATTAATGTCAAGAACTATTAGAGAAGTTAGTTTTTTGTTCTCAATATTCATCAGAACATTTTGCACATACTGTTCTATAAATAGAAAAGTTCAGCTTACACATAAGACTGCTTGTTCTTGCCTCTCCTGAATATGTGAAACAGTCAAGAAAAGTATATAAGATTGTTGTGTTTGAAGAGAGGTAGCCTGTGGTTTTCAGGAACAATCAGCTCCCGCAGGTTTGAATGCCTGGGGCACACAGTATGGAACCAGGTCCTTTTCAGACTAGCTAGTTGTATTTTTCTAGGATGGTAAGACACTGTCCTCCATAACTTTAGCATCCTATAAAATATGGTCAAAGGCTTCATTTCTTGGGTTGGTTCGTATACATTTAGAAGGGACGAATCATAGGAGGCTTGATAATCTGAACGTTGCAGTTATAGTGTCATGTTAGGAACACAAAAAGGGTGTACCAAAAGTATTTAATAAAATTTTTTTGCATGCACCAGAGGATACAAGATGTTTCGGAAAATAGTTTTGGAGTAGCCTCATGTTTGTGTGCCTGTCATGTATTATTATATTGGAGTCACAGAGCTATGCATTCTCTTTTTCTTAAAAATAAATACCCAGTGATTTAAAAAACCAAGAAGGTCATTTAATAACACTTACTGCTGTTCTGAAGGTATTAGCAGAATGCTCAAAGACTCTTCCAATTATCTGGATTTTAAAAAATCTTTCTGCTGTAGAACAAAAAAGATTTTTAACCCGTTTCCCAAGTTTTGACTATTTCCTATCCAGGTAGCCAGAAATGATATATCTTCTTGCTCATTTTGTATGACACAAGAAAAATATTAAAATGTTATTTTATAATGAAATATAGAATAATACAATATAGACAAATATAACTGATACTAAAATGTTTACATTTTGTTTCACCTTGTAGAAATTGAGCACCAGCATAGGCTATGTCATTTCTGGCTGCCATCTTTGTTTGGATTAGAAAACAGTGCAGCAACTTGGGAAATGGGTTAAAAAGCTTCTTTACCATGCGTAATATTTTTTTATTCAGATGGTTAGAAGAGTCTTTAAGGAATCAGTTTTCTTTTCAAAGATCACCTGGTATTTATCTTTCTGGAAAAGGGATGCTTATCTCTGTGACTTGAATGTAATGGTAATACATGAGAGTTTTTGTTTTGACAGAGACTTCCAGTGTTTGTGCTATAAGCAAGGCTAAGACATCTCTTTGTACTTTTGGTAAGATAGCAAACAAGGGATTTTCCCAAAAATGTTGGAGCGTTAGTATCAAAAGCTTGAGGAGGAGGGATCCTTGGCCTCCTGGGTCAAACTGATTTGAATCTTTACTTTTATTGTGATTGATATGATTGTAAAGATCGTTGGTGCCTGAATCAAGCCGTCTTAGTGCAGCACTCTGGCATCAGCGAGGGAGAGGGGAAGATCAATGTGTGTGGTGGGACTGTTGTCAGGCCCAGCAGAGAGCAGAGTGTGCTGATATTCTTTTTGTCAGTAGGCCTACAGTCACTCTTTCATCTTTATGCAGTGACTGGTTCCAATACAGATCTTTGGGACCCAAAGTGCCATTTGTTTTCTATTGTACAAGGTAATTAAATGCATTCTCCTGGTATCTCGTGTCTATTCAGCCCTCATTAAACAGCTTGAATGAAAACCATCGGTACTCAAGCTCCTAAGAACCAGAGCTGGGTAAACACTAGTAGAAACGGCATTAATACAGAATCCAGTGGTTCTCATTCATGAAGGTGGTTAATGGGGTGGGAAACGATCCACCAGACGTGTACAGATACTGTATCTAAAAGGAGCAAAATGCAGTGATATGTAGTGAAGAGGAGCGTGCAAGTGTTTCTTATGAAGTACGTCCTCCTCTGAGTCCCACAGGAACTGCATTACTTCAAAATCACTGAAGTCGAGAGCACTGACTCCCATTTATCAACGCGATCCACAATTGGCCCAAAGGGTGAGCGGCAGTCAACCATAAATCTAGAAATGTCAGATAAAGCAGCATATACAGCACTTCTCTTACCAATTATGTCTTAGTAAGCTTTTATACGTGTACTAGTTATAGTCAAAGCAAAGAAGGGAATCATGAAGCGGACCGAATATCCCACTGATCTCAACACCCTCTGCAGCTAGTTTCAGCAAGGCCTAAAAATGACTGATCTGGTTGGAAGGAATCTGTCCATCCCAGGCTGGATGGAGCTTAGTCATGACTGGTGTGGCTTCCTTTTTGTATGCTGAGCAGTCTGTAAGGATCCCTTTGCATTGATAATTCCAAATCCTATACAGATTTTGGGCCTGTATATCAAGAATCAGGCAGAAGTAAGAGGATCACAACATGGTACCGCTCTGCAGCCACAGCAGGAAACTCAGAGAGTGGAGCGTAACAGCTTTGTTTCCCCACTGAGACTTATGCAGCTTCACAAGCGATCCATAATCATCCAGTGTTGATGTGACGGTTTGAATGCAACGATTAAAGGACGGAGGACCAGCAGGGAAAGATGTCAACATATGCACACTGATATAGAGCCAAATTTAAATTAAGTGTATGCTGCTGTTTCTGATCACCCTCCAGGTTGCCTCAAATACATCCGTTGGAGGAGCTGGAGGGGCATGTGCTTGTAACGAGCGCCATCTGGCGGTTTCAGGTGGTCTTTGCAGAAAGATTCAGAATCTGATATTTCTTTACTAATCGGGTGGAGCCAGATACATCTGGGCAGTCTTCTCGCTGTACGTGTCCGTTCTCTTCATACATCCACGGCGTGGGCTGGCCTGACCTCCGTACGTCTCTGTGTTTATGCTTCCCAATAAGCCATCTGTCAGAAGTTTGAGGCTGATGAAAGCGTTGCGCGCGACTTTTGTCAGGAGTTACGCATTGCTGAAAGAGGCAGCAGCTTTTTGTGATTGGCGTCTTCTTAAAGAAGGTAAGACGTTTAAAGTTCAATAATTCAATGACTTTTTCTTTGAAATGAAAGTTGTTGTTTTTTTTTCTTTTTTGGGTGCGCCCCCCCAAGTTTGTTGGAGGGGGTGGGGGCAACAGAGTGGTTGCTTCTCAGCTAAGTGTATAAAGAAACAGTGCACATGGTCTGAAAGGAGGAAGGACTTATCCGGCTGATGCAATATAACCTGAGGGCATCTGGGAGCAGCTACTGTACTTTTCTCTTTATACCAGCAGACTTTAAAGCAGCCGAGTGCGGCGCAAAGATTGTCACTAATGATACAGTGTTTAGAAGTGAATTAAAAGTCATTTTGTGTGGATGTTTACAGCTGTGAGCACGAGGAGAAACATTGCCTTTTGTAGCGCCACATAATTCCAGTGCATTTCCACCACTGCTGTGAGTGAACTCATAACCCACGCTGTAATTAAATGTAATCATTTAATTCTCTTACATTTCCCATCACTGCTATTAAGTTTTCTGTGGCTTTTAAATTATGGAAAAATGATCAAAATGTTAATGTGGGTAGAAGACTTTGATTATGGTAAACGTCCCTCTTAAGCCCATGTACCATATAAGCCCACTTGCAACTTCTGAGTCAAAAAACAAACAAACAAACAAACTACATGTAGTTTGTTTGTTTGTTTGTTTGTTTTTCTTCCAGTGCAGCTGCTTGTTGCATACATCACACTTTTATTGTAAGCCAATCAGATTTGTCGATATTGAGTTATCGAAGCACATGTGCCTGCTGATCCCAGAAGAAGTTGAAAAAAACTTTTTGGAACTCAGCAGAGGCCTACGTTTAGCCTAGGAGAAAGTAGAAATTGCAGAAATGTTGATATCTTGTTTATTTTGCTTAAGTGACAGGCTGATGATACATGAGCCTCAAGATGTTGTGACTGATGTCTCCTCACAATGAACTGCATGGTTTAATGTTACTCCACAATAAACTGAATGGTTTTGAAATGTGTACAATGTTTTCAAATTACTAGCCTAAATGTGATTAACATTTGAAAATCAATTCAAGTTATTGTTTAGTTGTAAATCCTGAAATTGACTAAAGAGGAAGTATTTAAGAGTAATTTCCACTATAGTTTTGATTTAGTTCATAAATATTTTTTTTGGCTACATTCCAAAGAAGACCTGTTTGTAAGTTTAGCTTTTTCTGTTGACAACACAGCACAAAGGCTGGTCACGCCTATTTCCAATGCTATTTACAGGCAACAGGACAGGAGTGGCGACAAAATGAAATAGCTATTGAGAGCTAACACAGAACACAGATTTGAATATAACAAGTTTGTATTGCTAAGATTTATATATATATATATATATATATATATATATATATATATATATATATATATATATATATATATATCAGCTAGTGGTCAGATGCTTATCTCTATCTTATAGGCCTTAACTATTAACACACTCATATTCACATGTGTGAAGATAAAATCTGTGAAACATCAGTCAGACATGTTTTGGGGATGAACATTATGGTGTAGATGCTGTATTTGGTGTCACTGTGACATTAATGATTTTGCTTAAAGTCACAGAGTACAAACAGAATACAGAATAGGTACAGAATGTAAACACTGAGTCGGTGAGAAGCCTGCAAGGTCATGTCAGCTGAGCTCTAACGGAGACTGTTTGCGACACTGCACCTGGCTTTAAACTTAGGGTGTCAACATCTCACAATCTACATCATGGATGAAACTATTATTGGCTGTACTGTGTGTGTGTGTGTGTGTGTGTGTGTCATGTTCTTATATCCTGGTGGGGACTTTAACCTGAATGCACACGGGTAGAGACTGCTTTGTGAGGGTTAAGACTTGGCTTTAGGGTACAGGTCACGATTAGGTTATGGTAAGGGTTAAGGTTAGGCATTTAGTTGGGATGGTTAAGGTTAGGGTAAGGGGCTAAGGAAGGCATTATGTCAGTGACAGTTATAAGGACTGAAGTAGACCTTTTGTGCTAATATTTATTATGTGACCAATGGGCAGGACATAGGCTTCTCCTAGTCAGCCGCTGTAGTATCGATCAATTATGTAATATATACAGTTATGTATGTGATGATACACAGTTACAGTATCAGTCAAATCTTGAGACACAAAGGTACAAAACACATGTAATGTCTCAAAATGTGTTCATCATACACTCTTCTTCATATGTAATAGTTCAAAAACTCAAACATGTTCTCACAGAGTTTTACATTCAGGCTTTAAACTGCTAAGAAATTGAGATATTCAGGCCTCAGTGACATTTATCTGCCTGCGTCATGAAAATGATCCTTTCCATTTGAAGTCTGAGTGGATTTGGGTCATTCATTTCAATTTTTTCTGTTTTCTTCTACAAGGGCAAGAAACATTACATGTGTGGTCAAAACCCACTTTGTGGCCTCCGTCTGTAAAGGTACCAACATCTCAGCAAAACTGAAAAAATAATAGAAAAAGATGTTGTTCCTTTTTCTAATGTTCTGTTCTGTTCTTCGTAGCTTTAATGGTACAAGGTCAATGTGGCCCTAGAGGTGTCACTAAGGTCTAAATCCCTGGAAAGGAAAGTTTGTTTGGCTTGTGTAAGCTGTCTGTTTTATGATCGCCCTCACATGGCACTTTGTTTGCTCCATCCCGAGTTACACCACAAGGGCAGGTGGGCTTTTTGTAGTGCTGCTAATTATGCTTCACATGCCAAGTGGGAGCTCAGTGGTCCCTGAATTGGCTAACTGCTGTCGTCTTCTTTTTAAATTCATGCAGGGAAAAATGTCAAGTTGCATACTTGAATCATTAGATAATGCGGTTTTCCCAGACACAGGTGGTTCTGCAGGTGTCCGTCAGTTGTATGTAATAGCTGTAACATTTGCAGCATAATTTGAATTCAGCCTACACAGATATGCAGGTCCAGTATTAATGCTTGACTGAGTGAGTTTATATATTTTAAGGATGTTATCTTTAACATTAACATGGAAAGAATCAATGAAAATGTCTACAGAAACTTTTACAATACTACATGTCTAAAATACCAGGTCTATGCCAGCTCCACCGATATCTGAGCCCATTTGCTTGTGGTTTGAGGTTATAGTCATTTATTAGTCATATATTAAAGTTTTGTTTGATGACCTATTGTGACTAAACAATGTCACAGCTAACATAAAAGACATTTGAAGGAGCAAAAGTATTTCCCTCAGGCCAAATAATGAAAAGCATGTGACTTATTGCCATTCCAAATTCACCCACATGCCCCCTGTGTGTCACGAGCAGTTCGATGATTGGCTGAGAAGAGGGCAGGGACCTGTCCTGCCCACCCTCCTTTTTTAGCTCAGCCTCTGCATGTCACATCTCGTGCATGCTACAGTATGCCTCTGCGGTGAGGTCTGAACCACTGGCTGTTCTCGCCCTTTTTGCCTGAGCTGCGATTTAACAAATGTTCTCGCTTGCGCAACATTTAAGGATGTATTTTTTCATAATAATAATAATAATAATTATAATAATACTGATTAGATATTTCATTTGTGGGCGCCTTTCAAGGCACCCAAGGTCGCCTTACAATGCATAAAAAGAACCAGACTCACACAGATCAAAACAGCGAAGCATAGCAAAACACCAACATAGACAAGCGAAACAGGCGACATAAAGTGGGCAGACACGTGTAGGTGGGGGGATGATAATGTTTTTTCATTCCATACCCTCACATGTTCACATTTTTGACTGATTGTGAGAAGTACACATTTACAGATGCAGTTTTTCCTTTCTAGTTTTAGCTTTATGTACATTCAGCAGGGTTTTTTTGGCTTCTGCATGTTGGTCTAATCAAACTCTTGGCCCAATGAAATGTCTGGCTTTCTGTCCAGAATCATCTTTACCTAGATAGACAACACAAAACTGTTCAACTACAGTTTTTGGCTCATTTAGTCCATGCATCTTGTCTTCTTTCTGGAATAATCTTTTACACCTAACTTCCTGATATGTAGTGGAAATACCCCTCTGTGCGTCTGCATATTCACAAAGCACGTGATTGATATTGTCTTATTTGATTATAATTCCTAATACAGGCCAAATTTATAATCAGCCTATTTCAGTCTTTGTATTTATTTTATGTAAAATTACTATATTTCTGCTGTAAGAAGGTAAAAGAGTGCAATCAAGTCATATTTTTCTAGCTGTCTTGTATTCATGACTTAACTATAATGAGTAGAGCCTGTCGGAGTCAGTCGGTCTTGCATGTGGGGAATATGGCTGTCGTCACAGCTGCACTGAGCGTCTTGAGCTCGGAGGCCATGTGATGTCTCACTGTTCTATTTGTGAGCCGGACACCTGAATGGTTTGTACACTAAGAGGCGTCTGCGTCACGTGTCAAACCAGGGCTTTGTAAACGTCTCTCTCAGCTCTCTTCATCTGAAACTGACTGGAAATGAGTCTACAGCAACACTCTGGAGAAAGTGGTCGAGTGGATTTATAAACTGAAAGAAGAGTAACTGTGTATGCCAGTGAAAACAGAAGATCCTGTTTTGTATTGTGTTGTGAAAGTGAGTACTTGTCTGCATTGTTGGGCGAATCTATACCTGTCTCTGTTGTGCTGTTTTAGATAAGGCTTTGAAATTTGATCTTGGATTGCCAGGATTATGCCCTGCACATTACAAAATATAGTGTTATTGTTTGGCATCATTTGGTTTACCTTTGGTCTGTTTTGCCATTAAATAATCAAAAGTGAGATATAAAATGTGACAAGTCCATTACTACTGATATTGTATTATTTCACATTACAATATCTGAAGAAGAAATTGTTTGTGTGACTTCAATTGGCATAGTAGGCTCATCCTTATTGGGAATCAGCAGAAGGGGAGTGTTACGGCTGCCTGCACTCTAACCTGTAACAATATACCTTGAAATCAGATAATAGTAATTGAATAAGAGAACAGAGTATCTTTTGGAAGAAGTAATATCTCTGTAGCTTTTGCAGTTCTTTGAACATAATAGGTGCCCAAATAGTTAGTTCATCCTACATACTTAAAGTATGATCCACATATTGAAGGATCATGTACAATGCAGAATATAATGCGTACTATGGTATGTCCAACCAGAAGCTGTGACCTCTTCAGACTAAATGCAAATGCATTACTATTAATATTTAACTATATGCAATGTTAGTATGCAAATTCAGCACCATTAAGTATGAAACTGATGGTCCTTACTTGATCATAACTTTGAGCCTTGCTGTTTCCATAAAAACAGTCTGGTCAGAGCCGTTTTCAAAACAATATGAGAGTGGGCAGCACTTGGGATCCTCAAATTTAAATGTACAGGACAGTTTGTTAAACAAAAACGTGTAAATGTACAGCTTGAAGTACTAATATTGCATTCTAGTCATTGCTAATAGTATGTATAGAATGTATTCACTGCATGCTTTACATTACATTACATTAGCTTTTATGTCAGTGTAAATACGTGTTAAAAACATATTTGAACTTGTTTCTGAATCATATCATTCAGAAAATGTCTCCTTTTTTATTGGAATGACAAGGCACAAAGGATTATGGGACAATTTTGATTTGTGTACAGACCAATAGGTCCGTACTTTTTCTCAATTTTCTCCTGAGGTGAATGTGTTCTATTCATACCCACACTTTTAAAATGGTACATTTGCACATTTGGTATGAAGAACTCAAACTCATCTGTAAGGTCATTTCCTTTGTGTCCTGATGGAGGGTTTTAAAGCAGCTTGTTGTGTAATCTGTGACTTATTTTGATGTCTAAAGGCAGCCAGTATGAAATTCAACACCAGACTCTACCTCAATGAATTAAGATTTTGCATCATTGACATGAACAAAGTGAATGAAGTCACATTTTCGCTGCAAGGACCAGTAAGCTTGTTTATTACATTGGGTTGCCCATTATGATGCAAAATGCATCAATAGTACTGTTCTCATTTTCATTTTTGTCTTGCGACAACGTCCAAATGCTCACAGCAATGTCCTCCACCACTGAACAGAAAATGGAGTGTCTTTACTGTGAATGCCAATGGGCAGAAGCTTTTGTTGCCCCCCCCCAAAAAAGAACATGACAAAATATCACATTGGTATGTTAGCACTTTGTCATCATTAGTTTATTGGTATTAATCCACTAAGCTATTATTTCTTAGAATATCAAATCAAAGTTAGAAGCACAAGGAACAAAGAGTTACTTGATATGGGACTGGAACAGCACCATAGTTTATTGTTATTTTCCTTTGTCTGTTATATTGTATTGAAATACATAGTAACCTAAGCATCATTCCTGTCATGTTTTGTCAACAGGTAAATTATCATCTGTAGAGCTTTTGGTGCAGAGTGCCAGCCAGGATGATTCTGGCGAAATTAAAGGGCTTTGGGAAGCAGCTCCTGCGGGTGAAGGTTGTGGACTGTAACACAGAAGACTCCCGCTTGTCTCGATGCCTGAACACATTTGACCTGGTGGCCCTGGGCGTCGGCAGCACGCTGGGTGCTGGAGTCTACGTGCTTGCTGGCGCTGTAGCCCGGGACAGCTCTGGACCTGCCATCGTCCTCTCCTTCCTCATCGCCGCCCTCGCCTCAGTCCTCGCTGGTCTGTGCTACGCCGAGTTCGGAGCCCGTGTCCCCAAAACTGGCTCGGCTTACCTCTATAGCTATGTGACAGTTGGAGAACTGTGGGCTTTTATCACAGGCTGGAACCTCATCCTCTCTTATGTCATTGGTGAGACACTTTAAATAAGGAAGGAAATGAGTTGGTTGCTACACCAGATATTGTTCAGTTTACATGAATACTTTCCACAGGAACTTCAAGTGTGGCCAGAGCATGGAGCGCAACCTTTGATGAGCTGATTGGAAAGCACATTGAGGAATTCTGCAGACGATACATGAGCATGAACGCCCCGGGTTTCCTGGCAGAGTATCCAGACATATTTGCTGTCTTCATCATAATCATTCTAACAGGTGAGGAGCAGCTCGGATATATCTCTCTCATGTTTTATCTTGTTTGTTTTCCTTTTTTTTTGTACATCATTGTACATCATTGTATATCATTGGCTGATCTTTTCACTGCTTGCAGGACTGCTTGCATTTGGAGTAAAGGAGTCAGCCTTGGTAAATAAAATATTTACCTGCATCAATGTACTGGTGCTGATGTTTGTGGTCATCTCTGGCTTGGTCAAAGGAAACATTAAAAACTGGAACGTGAACCCTGAAGAAATCCTCAATGCCACCAGCAACTCTAGCCTTAAGTAGGTGAAATGAAGAGCTTATTCCCAAAATGTATAATGTGCCTAATGATACGCCAGTGTTGTGTTTTGAATAAGCAAATGTTTTCTTCCCTTTACTTCCAGTATGTCTGACATCTTACCATCAGAAAAAAGTCTTGGTAAAGGCGGCTTCATGCCTTTTGGATGGACTGGAGTCCTCTCTGGTGCCGCCACCTGTTTTTATGCCTTCGTAGGGTTTGACTGCATTGCCACTACAGGTGAGAGGGAATACATTCAATTGATAATCAACGCACATGACCCCTATCCTCTGACCTCTCCAGTTACGTTTCCTCCCCAGGAGAAGAAGTGAAGAATCCTCAGAGGGCCATTCCTACTGGAATTGTGGCCTCTCTCCTTATCTGTTTTGTGGCATACTTCAGTGTGTCCGCGGCCCTCACTGTGATGATGCCTTACTACTTGCTGGACAAGAACAGCCCGCTGCCAGTGGCCTTTATGTATGTGGGCTGGGAGGGCGCTACTTATGCAGTGGCTATTGGCTCTTTATGTGCCTTGTCGACCAGGTAAGAGGCTCTCCTACTGCCAGCATGCAAAGTTGTAAAAGCTTTTTCAGGAATGAATAATTCATTAACAGTACACTGAATATATAATTTTATTATATTCTCTTTTGTTTAATTCAGTACTTGAGGTGACCTAGTTGTAGTATTAATAATACGGCACTTGCTTATGTGCCAGATGACAGATTCTGGAGCTGATCTATTGAGAGTGAATTTTGTGATTATTTCTTTAAAGGCGATTGTTATGAATGCTGAAAAAACCCTGTGGACCTGCATTGTTTACATTCATGTTTACATGCTTGCAGTCTTCCCTGCCTTTTGTTGGTGCGTTACCGCCACCTGTAGATCAATGAAATGAAGTGTGAACCCATTGGCAGGAATACAAATCGTGTCACCTGCTTGTTGACTAGTGGTCAAAAACTCCACAGAGTATCTTTAATTCAGCTTCACATACTTTTTGAGACTAATTTTATTTAGATGCGGACATAGAATTATGTATTGTGGGTATTTTTTGCATGTGTGTGTTATTGTTTTATAGCAGATTAACAGAGAGAATATTTACTGAATATTATATAGCCTAAGCTAAGTTTTGATACTCGTCCTTAGATGGTCTTTTGGCCTTGAGTATGTGAACACCCCCGTACAATTTTTTATATACTTTTGGTCTGAGGCTGATGTCATGGATTGTGCCCCTTAGTTCCAGTTAAGGGAAATCTTAATGCTAAAGCAAACAATATATTATTAGACTGTAATGTGTCCCGTTATATTTTCTAACTGCGTGCATTCACTTGCACGGCATGCTTTTTTCTCTTTCTTCCGTACTAGTTTACTAGGCTCCATGTTCCCAATGCCCAGAGTGATTTGGGCCATGGCAGAAGACGGTCTGCTCTTCAAATGTTTGGCTAAAATCAGCCCACGAACCAAAACCCCTCTAACAGCTACAGTAACATCAGGTGTTGTGGCAGGTGAGCTCATGACCTAAACCTACTAACTGGTTGGGGTTCCTATCAGAACCCTACAAGACACTCTTGGTACACATGGCCTCACCACAAGCACTCAACCAAAAAACATAGATAGTCCTGCAAATTTAATATTTCATCTTTCTTCAAGCTGACACAGCAACATCCTGAGTAAAGGCAAACGAATCCTGCGTTGTTTATCAGGATGTCGGGCTGAGAATGGCTGCAAGTGAGGCCTTGTGTGAAACCAGAGCTCACTAACTTTTCTGAAAGTTAAAAATCTCTGCCTCCTCCTCCTCCTTCCTCCATCCTTGGCTTAGTCTCCTTGGCTCCATGTTTCCGCTTCCACGCATTATCTTTGCTATGGCTCGCGATGGTCTGCTCTTCTCGTTTCTGGCACGTGTCAGCGAGAGGAAGATGCCCACCATCTCCACCTTGGTGTCAGGGCTTATCTCTGGTAGGTTTGGAGGCCAAAGCTAACAGTGCCCTCTTGTGGAAGGAGGATGGTAGAAAAATCACCTACAATTGTAAATAAATGGAGCTGTACAGTAATAGTTTGAAAATTATTGATTTTAAAACTATGAATTATCTAAAAATAATCTGCATTATATTGTGGTGAATGTGCTTTTTGCATTTTTAAACCTTTTGGATTAGTTTGAAGAAGTCTATCATCTTGCTAATGTGTATTTTTCTCCTGTGTGTCCTGCAGCTGTGATGGCTTTCCTGTTTGACTTGAAGGATCTGGTTGACCTGATGTCCATTGGCACTTTGCTGGCCTATACTCTGGTGGCTGCCTGTGTGCTGGTCCTCAGGTACTCATCATCTCTCAGCTTATATATCCAGTCTAAGGTTGACAGGACACTAGAGGATTACCAGGCTGAATAACACCGTATTAGAACATCCTCTCACTGGGAAGGAAATCCCCAGTCAGACACTAGTCAGACCACTCAGTCCAAATGTGTGTGCAAGTATTTAAGACACTCACAGTTTCCATTTCTGTTTGATACTAGACGACTGATCTGAGCTGCCTCGATGATATCAAACACGCAGTCTTCAAATACAGGATCGTGGAGTCTTTGAGGATGAAAATAGCCATTGAGAGTTTATCAAAGATAAATATAATTTTAATGCTTCAGAGATAATAATTTGGAATCTTCTCCCTTCCTAAACCTACTGACTTCCAGCCTTACTTAAAGGTGTCAGCCCAAAATATAGGCCCTTTTTTGGATTTTATGCATTTCATGAATTTAATGCATGTTAGCCTGAATCATCCTAATCATTTGTAGCATATTCACTAGAGAGAAACATCTGTAAAACCCCTCATAGTGAATGTGACGTAGTGTGTTTTTAAACTTGGTTAGGATTTAAAACATCTTCTTGTGTGTCCTCAGCCTTAGTGAACAGCATTTTTGGGAGTCCCGCAGTTTCTACATCTGGTTTTAACTGTCTGCTTTGCCATCTGAAGGTACCAGCCTGAACAGCCCAGCGTGGCCTATGAGATGGCCAACACTCAGGATGAACCTGAGTCTTTTATCGAGGGGAACATTGACATTTTACCACAACCAGATGATCGCTTCACCATCAAGAATCTACTTTGCCCTTCAAACACGGAGCCGTCCCCTCTGTCCGGGTTTGCCGTCAGCATTTGCACCAGTGTAATTGGTGAGACACATACAAAGCCCAGAGAAAACTGGATGAAAGTGCCTGAATAATTCACCTGGTTACTTATTCAGCATATCATCTGATGACCTCTCTTTACTGTCTTATTTTTCCCTCCAGGTGTTTTGGTGTGTGTCTTCAGTGTTGTAGCTGTTCATGGAGGGCTGGCACCCTGGTCAATGTGTGTCCTCATTATTATCATGGTGGTCTGTCTGATTCTTACCTTCATTGTGTGGAGACAGCCGCAAAGCAAGGCCAAGCTTGCCTTCAAGGTAGAGTGTGTTCTTTCACTCAGGAGTTTTCTCACACTATTTCACAGTCACACGTACAATTTGCATGATGTGTAATTTTCTCTGCAAATCTCAATAACCCCTTCTGTACACTTGACGGTTTCATAAATAGCCCTTTAAAAGCAAACCGTTTTATTGTAGTTTAACTGCTGTAAAAGTGAACCGAGCAAACATCAACACGCAAACAGTGGAGAGGGGGGAGGATTTGCTCTTCAGAGTTTATTTGTCCTAACCTGCTAAACAACTACACATCTTTTAGCCCAACAACTACATTTTGTGTGTACTTAACATTATTGCTGACTATTTACTGTACAAAGTACAAGTTCCATTCGTTTTAGTTCATTATTAAAATCAACTTGCAGAGTCATGAAACTTCCTTGAATTTTGATATGCCATGATCATAGTGAACATTTCATCACTTTTATTTCATTGTATGGTAATGCAGTCAGACAACTGCATTAAAACATTTTCATGCTGTAATGAAATGAATGGAACCCTATGGATGCCTGAAAAATGCGAAATAACCCTAAATGTATGGCATGCTTCTGAATTTAGTTTGGTACAAATGTAAAGTGTATTGTTCAAGCCCATCCACTTCACCAAATAAACCAGGCTGATTTGTGGAGAAATGTGCTCTATATAAAACAATACAAACAAAGGAAACATAAAAAAAATAAGTTTTTAGGAGGTTAATGGACTAAAACATCCAAAACCACTGGCAATGTCATTTGAGTTCAATGAAACAAAATTCATAAATCAGAATCAGAAATACTTTATTGATCCCCGAGGGGAAACTCTTTACGAGTTACTCAAGTTTGGAAGAAAAAGGAAAGCTAGAAGTTGGAAAAAGTAAGACGACAAGACAGAGCTACGGCAACAGGCAG
This sequence comes from Siniperca chuatsi, assembly GCF_020085105.1. Taxonomy (NCBI): domain Eukaryota; kingdom Metazoa; phylum Chordata; class Actinopteri; order Centrarchiformes; family Sinipercidae; genus Siniperca; species Siniperca chuatsi. Next base: position 25,100,121 of record NC_058048.1, read on the forward strand.
CATGCACGTTGGCGCATGCGCACTTGTATGTAAAGAATTGTTAATATATTGTATTTCCCCCATATTCACAGCACTATGACAGCATCATGATAATACAAACAGTTTATCTGGCATGTCAAAGATTATTTAAAAAACATCCTTGATCGCACTCTCAGAAAAGATAAATACACGCACTCACTCCTCACAGGTTCCCCTGCTGCCCTTTGTCCCGGTCAGTAGTTTGTTCATCAACGTCTATCTGATGATGCAGCTCGACAGAGGAACCTGGATACGCTTTGTCATCTGGATGGTCTTCGGTACTTTGGATTTTTGGCCAACAATGTCAAATATTATCTCTACTGTACTTCTGAAAAGGAATTAATGTCTTTGCCACAATGTTTCTACACCATTTGTAGGTTTCTTTATCTACTTCAGCTATGGTATTCGCAACAGTGCAGAGGCAGAGTTGACCAGGTCTGACACCTATACGCCAGCCTGCACAATAAAGGGAGAACCCATGGCCACAGACAAGGAAGCCTTCCTACACAACACACAAAACGCCCCCGGAGACGACGATGAAGATTCCTGAAGAAACAGGAGGTTCACTAATCCACTCTGCATATCATCACATTGACATGCTACATTCTCCAAAATAGCTGCAAATCCAGGAGACATAGAGACTTTTATGCACTTCTCCAAATCAGAGCATTAAGTTGTTTCCTAATTCCGGCCAAAAATGTCCAATTTGGCTGTTGGATAGAAGTTAAAAGGTTAATTAGATGTAAAGGCTGAGTAAAAACGTTTTAAAAAGATGAGATAAATCTCCATACATCTGAAAACCAAGAATTTATTTCAGAAAGCTTTTATATTTTCTAGCTAAAAAGTAATTTTTGTATGTTTTGCACTATGATCAGTTTCACTAAACACAACTAATTCTGTGGACAGCAACCAAAGGCAAAGCACAAGTAGTTTTAACAAAGTAAACTTTATTTTGGTTCCTTAATCCACAGTATATCAGAATGATGCAATAACATATCTGAACTTAATTTTTAAGAGTTCAGCATTTGTTACTGCTCTCCCAGCTTGAAAATGCTCAACATTTTCACAAGCTGACTATGTACAGAAAAGACATTGTGAATTACAGAAGCATTTTAAGAAATGTTTGTATTTTTTGGGTGAATTTGCATCCGTTTGTCAGATGTCCTGGTAAATGTTTGTTACTCGTCTTGCTGCATTAGGAGGCGCATGGGTGGGCTACAGTGTCTAAATGATATGGGAGATTGTTTTTTTTTTAAAATCCACATGCCTTTATTTCACACCTTTTAATTAATTGCATTAATTAAGAATCAGCAAATAATAATTCTCAAATCCAGCTGAGAATTTCACTGTAACTTCAAAAAGCACAACTCTGTGCCTGTTTTTTACATTACATAGTATAACTCAGAGAAAAGCAGCATGGTGCTCTGAATAATCTGGTACAGTTCTTTGTAATCAGTATATCTGTATGAGGGAGTTGATGTTACATGGTATGGTAATATTTGTATTCTAGTTAATTGATGGTTTCCTCACGGCGCACATTTACCAGAATCAAATACACCAGTGTTGTCTCCATCGGGGAACTGCACTATTTTAACTAGCCAAAAAAAACAATATTTTAGAGGATTCATTTTAAGTGCATATGTCCCAAATGAATGTTACACCTTTAGAGGTATGATATTGCTCTATCACCAGCTAGAATTGATATATATATATATATATATATATATATATATTAGTCTGTATATAATGCACACTGTGGATTTTGAAAAGCCTATATTTATAATCTATCAGAGAAATATCGCCTTAGTGGACCATTTTCTCTTTTTAGTTGACATCTGAATGGGATGAAGTACAATCCGTTGGTGATATTGAACACCAGACATTATTTAATCATGGAAATGAAAGCTGATTGTGAGTGTGTGCAGATTCCCAGGGCAGCTAATATCTATAATATAATGCGACATATCGAGGTATGTATGTTCACTAAAGACTGAAAATGCAACAAGGCGAAAAATCTCTTTATGGGAGTCCATTTTTCAATGAACTTTATGATGAAATATTTTCTTTTTTGCTATTTATGCTCCATTTAAAGAAACTATTGATGTAACCTGAAGCCAAATTCTGTTCTAGTACTATTATTACTTAAAAAACTACTTTACTTAACTAATACTTTGTAAATAAACTCAGTGTATGTAACTGCATTTTAAGACATCGAAGCAGCATTGTCAAATATGATGAGGCTGCAGAAAGTTACTGTTTTCCATCCACTAACTTGTTTTGTAAATACCGTGCATTAAAGCAACAAGCCTTTATTTAAACCGGGAGATGTTTGATACCATGGGACATTATCACATATAAGTTTTGTTCTTTATTACAAAATCACATGCATCATTACCTGTTTTATAGATGCCAATTTCCAAAATTTGACATCTGTTTTTTCTTGTAAATACAGTTTTGATTTTGCTTGAAAGTTACTGCCTATATTACAACTTTCACTTGTCTGTGACCCTATCATCCAACAGCTTTCATCTATAAAATATTTTGTAGTAAACAGTATTTACAAACAGTAAATAACACTAATACAAACTGTGCCAACAGTATTGTAGCTGTTAACAGTAAATAGATGTAATATATTTGTTTGAAAGATCCAAGTCATTCATTAGGTGAATAGGATCTCTCTTTTCTGTAGTTACATTAAAACTCATGTGAGGCTTCATCCATTCTAATATAACCACAAATAGTTTGAATGTTTGTCCTTGACACTGTCTGCTTTATGTAAACAGTTGCATACTGCACTTAAGTATTTCAAAACCTTATGAAGCTTGAAAAAAAGAGTTCGATTTTATAGCACTGCTAAGTTATAAACATGTTTACAGTGTTTCAGAACGGTGAAGGTCAGCTGTTGAGCATGTGTTGGTTTGTATAGTGTCTGCTATAAATAAATAATGCTGAAAGTTAAAGCCACAGACTTTGTCTTTGATTTTTGGAGAAATGAGGTGCACACATCCCACCAGCATGTTATATAAATGGTTTCCATGACGTAGCTAACTGTTTTGTGTGTATTCCTGTTTTTCCACTATTTTCAGTATGTGTTCAGAAGTGTTTTTATTTATAGATCATGAAAATCTGTTTTTTTATGACAAAACATTTTGGATTGGAAAAAAAAGTAGAGTGTATAAATGACATGATTTTTTTCCAGATACAACTACTAATACTACTACTTCCACTATTATTACTATTACTACTCCTACTACTAAATAATAATGGAATTATATTTATGTTTACATTTTTACCTTGTACAAAATACAATAACCTACACCTTTTGTATAATGATACAAACATAGCTCTTATCTATCTAGAAGAAAAGTTTGGATACACGGAACACCTGGATTAACTTTATTCATGTTTTTGTTTATTGTGTAGCCAGTCTGATGCTACTGCATGTTACTGTATGTAGCTCTAAATAATGAAGGGGAAATAAACTGATGATTTCACCTGCAGGGGGCGCCCTGAGCCCGTGTTGACATGGGCGTTGAGGCTCCTCTCCTCCCTGTTTTCCAGCGATGCTGCAGAGACTCTCCTCTTCATCACGGCTCGGGCTGGATGTGTCCCTCGTGTTTCTCTTCGCTGTCGAGCTCTTCTCCTGCGGATTACCTGACTGAACGGTAAGGGCTGCCATTTCACACCGGGGACGACGGGTGTTTTCTGTCTCTCTCCCTCTCGCTCTCAGATGAGAGGCAGTCATAATTGGATTTATTGACACTGCTGCATCTGCTGGAGAGACTGCGGATGATCCTGTTGTTGGTGGTGTTTGTGTTATCCTTGTTATTTTTCAGTCACTGGCTAATTGTTTCCAGGAGTGCAAATTCCAATGTAGCTGTTGCATACAGTCAAGCTGAAAACAACCTAACATCGCTGTATGTGGGCTCACCTCAGAGTGTGTGTTTGTGTGTGTGTGTGTGTAGTGAGGTCAGACCCTGGATTATGTGTTCTTTCACCTCTATCTCATGTTTGTGTTTCAATGTCTGTCCTTAAAGCAACAAAGCCTCCTCTTTTCTTCCTGTTTGGGGATCATGTGTGCACTTTATACTTAGAAACTGTAAAATGAGGAACAAGGCAGCATGAGCTGAATGAATGAGCATCAGTTATAGTGGAGTGACAGATTTCTGCTGGTGAGGTTTCAGTGACCACAGTCATCCAAAAGGCCTGATTTTTGTTACATTATGTAAGATGTGACAGTGAAGTAGGGAGGACCACTGAGGCCTCAATTATCTTATCGTGAAAGCTTGGTGATTATACAGGTTTAACATGATACATATACATAGGAAAGATTTGCCTTCGCATGTCACATTAAGGTTTTTCCGGCATGTATGTTGCTTCTGCACCTAGTGTGCCTTCACTTGCAGGACTTAAAGGCACACACGTTTGCTGCTGCTCCAATTTGCTTAAGTCACAACAACCGAAAATCTTCTGTGAGCTTTGGTTGGTTACACAAAGAAGTCAGGGCCACTGAAGCATTAAAATGGGAGGGAGACCGATGCCTCCATTTTCATCCATCCTCAATATTTTATGAGGATTCCAGTTTAAGCATCAAGTGAAGCTTGGTGGCCAAATGAAGGCCTTGATCTGTGCTCTGCTTCAGATATATGACTGCTAAAACTGAAGGAGCTTCTGTTTCACTGAGAAAACACTCATACACACTCACACAGTCACACAAGCACAAGGATGCACAGATTTTATAAGAGGCCCCGATGAAGGTCTTGCCATCATGCTGCATATCAGGAGGCAGGTGGCGGGGTGAGTTGCTGTACAATGGGGGGATGGGGAAACATGCTCATGGAAGCATGTTGTTGGGGCGAGCATAAATTTCCTCAATCTTCCTTGAGCAGTGATGGTGTCGCTGCAGGAGCATTATCAGCTGTTGCAGGATAAACATGACAGGAATCGGGGACGGTAAATTAAAAAGAAAAAAACAAAGGGATGGAAGTGACAGGGCCAGTGCAGGAATGAGCCTGGCACACTGACAGCTTGTGTGTACAGTAGAACAGTATGTGCCGTGTCGGTGGAAATGGCAAATGGGGTGGTAAAGGAAGTGAAGAATATCACTCCAGTAACTCTCACTGGTACTTGCACTGCACTTTTTCAGTCAGTAGGACAAGCAGTATCCTGCTCTTTCTTGCCTTGACTGTGACGCTCAGCTCTCCAGAGATCTGTGAAGAGAAAGAGGTTGAAATAAATTAAAAAGGTTAATTATCTCTGTAATGCTTTTATTTCATCCAGCATGGGAGACGGTGAAGCAGAACATTATCAAATCCGCAGTAAGAACAATGTGAAATTAACTCAGTAAAGTAGGGCAGGTTGAGGAAAAAAGATATTGGTGTAATTTATTTTAGCAAGCAAGGGGGCATTTTGGGCTTCTAAGAGATCTGGTGCCAGATATACGGACTATCTGTCCCCCAGTTGTTTATTGTATCCTTGATATTTTTGTCTTCCATACTCTTGAAAGTCCAGTTTTAAACTTCCAAACTAGTGAGCCATATCCATTGTCATATGATGTACAGTACTGTTGTGTCTGTACTCTGGTCTGCACTGCATTGATTTGGAGTTGGAAATCAATGTAAGGGATGGAGAAGCAATCATGGCTGCAGCAGAAGCAATCCCGTTACCAGATTGCAGCTTCTCTCTTGAAACAAAACTTAATTTATCCAATGTGTCATCCCGTGTCATGCTCATGCTACATGTAAGAATCTTTATCAGAGCTTCATCGGTTGTTTGGTTACCCAGAGGGAGTTTGTGGCTTTATGTGGTTGAACGGTGGTGCAGTAACCATACAGTGCTGTGAGATACCTGATAGGGAGGCGGGGGAGAGGCAGGTGTAAGGGAATCTGATTCATTGGTGTCTGTTCTGCAGTGCAGGTGCTGAGACAGCATTTAGTGTAGTGTGTTCGCCTGTACTTCAAACAGACGCTTCTGTCTTTGCACCCTCTTTGCATTTCTTGTGTAGAAAGTGTACTTTCATAAATATAAAAGTAAGAAAACATAGTATATATGTTTTGTAGCCAATAGTATTTCCTCTTCTTCTAAACATGCAGCAAACTCTATCATCAAACAACAGCACAGTTTTATTTTCATAAGAAGGGAAATGTGTAAGTGAATTAATTAGGACATCAACGGGGAGCGAAGAGATGAGGTGGCGCAGTATTCAGTCAGGTTTCATGCTAAGCAACTGATGAGTCTAACAGGGACAAACTGAGAATTCACCAGTTTAACCCTGCTTTCGCCCAAAGTCGGTAGGTACAAAAACTATCAAGGCCATTTTTTAACAGTTAGGTACAAAAACTATCAAGGCCATTTTTAACAGTTATGACTACTTGGAAATTTAAACTACTCTGAGTTACATAAGCCCTGCCCTCAGGAAGGAATCTGCCTGAAGTAAATAGCTAGTTTCACCTGAAACTGAATAAAATAGGCGTGACCAAGTGGGTTCAAAGAGGGTTCTTTTCTCTCTACTAAGAATAATGTGGAGGTTAATTTATGGTCCTTAGCTGAACTTGACAACCAGAGCTGAATGATGGCAAAGATGGCGAGGTGGGAACTTAATGTGCAGGTGCTTTTGTGAGAAAGAGTTGCTGCCTGAGATCAGAGGGTCTGTTTAAGCTCTCTACTGTACAAGAGTCCACTCGGGAAATAGGTCAATTGCAGACATTCTTTATTATGTGCTGAAGAGATGAAGGGGAACAGCAGAGATGGAGCACCACTGGTTTCTTTGAATTTATAGACCTAACCAGAGACCCTAAATAGCTCAGAACAGGTGAACAAACCTGCTGGCTGCTAATAATCACTGGGTTGCTATAGCAATTATTTAATACAGCTCTTATGATCAGTAAGCAGCCAGACTGCGGTACCATGTGCACAAAAACCTTAAATTCATTTGACACTCTTAAGCTTGATAAGTTCCCCTATAATAATCTCAGCGGAGCACGTCAGTCCCACATGGCACTGACATATTCTTTCCACCCTTAAGAGTTACACATCAGTATAGTTTTGTCTTTAACAAGTTCCTCATGACTTCTGGTGTGCAGAGATCACTTGATTTGGGGCTAGTACTTTATTCTGTTTGCAGAGGTTCCTGTCACATTAAACAGCCTTTTAAATTATTATATAAACATTATATCAAATGCAGATACAGGCAGTAAAATGAGATTACCACCATCTTTATCGGCTGTAGACTATATGTTCTGGGATCTGTAACATTTCAGGAGTATTTCAGGAGTGAATCTATTCTATTCTATCTATGAATGGAACAGTAAGCAATGACTGATGCAGTGGGAAAATGCTAGGGATTACAGAAAATTGAAGGTTAAACAAGCATAAAACTTCACAAAACAAGCTTCCCAACAAGGCATAAATTAACATCTTCAATGTCACATTGGTTCGCTCGCTAGTCACAGACACAGGTAGAGACAGTAGTATCCACATACAAATGACAATATTATCCACTTATATTTTCTAGCAAGAGTGAAATTTTGTTGGCTATAAAACAGACTTTTCTAGGAGAGTTAATTCAAATGCTCGTGCTCATCCATCTCTGCAAATATTTTTTGCCTAAAGAAATCAGTTCAGTGTTGCATTCCCTGGTTTATGTTCAACTTAATAACATGTAGTTAAAATCAATGCAGTTTAAATGGAAATGTTAGAATTGAAGTAGAATTTCCCTTTGACCTCAGAGGTTAACGGTCTCTTGTTTGCAGTCTTTTCTCCTCTCTGGTCCTCTTGATAAATGGTGTCGTTGTTAAAAGCCCACGTTTATGGTATTCTCTTGTTATGGTTGGACAGCTTTCTGTCAGTGAAGAAAATAATTTTGGCAAATAACAAACCACTAGTAAGGTTTGTCCTAGTTTTAGGTTTTGTTTGCTGTCATACATTCATGGATGACTTCTGAAACTGGATTAGACAGATTCACATTCTGTCACACAGATCTGAGAACATGTTACATTGTTCCCAGTGATCTGATATACTCCATAGAGTATATTGTTTTACTAGTTAAGTATAAAATTCAGTTACATTGCGTAAAATTCACTTTTCAGATTAGTAATAATGCATTGAGATTTAATTGCCTAATGGAATTTCCTTTTTTTAAATCAACTTAAGAAGCTTCTCTTTTGAAAAAGTATGGCACGAGAGAGAAGATAATGTTCTGTGCTTTTTGCAGGGGTGCTGCTAAAAATTCGAGGCCCCCTGAGAATAGTTCATTCAGGGCTCCGAAACAATAAATAAATCAAATCATTGCATGTTTCATGCCTGAAAAATAAATGACTTCATCAATTCATAGTGATATACTGAAGCAGGCTGAAATACTCAAGTGTTTACTTAATTTTGCTGGCTTTTATAAGAGCTAACAACTGTTAAATACTTTCTTGTAAAGTCATCTGTCATTTTGTTGATCTTTTTATTTGTTATCTTTTGTTTTTTATAGGATAATGACCCTAGATGTCATGAAGATCCATCTTCCAAATTAGACGTGATATTCAACATTCTGATTACTGGCATACTGGAACGAAATGTGAAAATCAATTCCAGGCTCCTGTTGTGCCACTAAGACTCTTTGTTGGGTAGACAGGATGATTGATTTTTAAAGTGCTTTTGAGGGCGCTGTAAACTCAGACTCTTTCCAAAATGTGTGAGCGAGGAGAGCACTTCGGTGAGGGGGAGCTAAGGAATAACAACCAGCAGGGTGGCATGCTGGCTGATGGTGATGCCAACGCCAATGAAATCCAGACAGAGGATGGTGGGAGGACAGGTGATACCGGCACTCTGTCGGGGCTGATGACTGAAACAGCAGAGCAGGACAAAGTCATCATCTGGGGTACGGACTCCCAGTGTGACGACCCTGAGCTGGCTGAGTTCGAGATGCTGGAGTGCCAGGAGCTGGAGGCCTACCTGGTTGGGGAGGGAGAGGACTTTGTTGGGCTTGCAGACCGGAAGGAGCTTCAAAAACGGCCTTCATCATGCAGCAAAGCCTCAGTAGAACAGGCAACAGATAATAAAAGCAGGGAAGAGAGAAAGTCTATTCTTCATGGTGCCATTGAGCAGGAATCCAGTGCCTCTCATGTTTCGGAGAGCAGAGAGGCGTCCAGGACTGAGTTAAGCTCAGAAACTGATGTCTTTGTGTCCTGTCTGTCCACCATTTCAAGCATGGACACTGCTATGGGCACTGCTGGCAGGACCCAGACGACAGACTCTTGGCACATTGCCTCTGGTCCTTACTCAACCATCTCAGAAGACCTGACTCTGGTTTCCCAGACTTGCAACACCATCACTGAGAGAGGCAAGGCCTCTCAAAGAGCTGATCGTCCCTCCCTCTCCTCTGGAAAAAGCACAATACACCGGAAAGATGTGGACATGAATTTGAATTCAACAGTTCACTTAGAGGATGTGGTATCACAGGCACAAGTAAGCAATGGAGTTGTTCCATGTAAGGATGTCATTGATGAGCACAGGAAGAACGATAACCTGAGACATAAAGCAGGGAATACCATTTCAGAGCGAGATTGTGATCAAGGGAGAAATACTGAGCACAAGGGAGTACCCACTGCAAAAAAATCACATGAAGAAAGCAACACTAAAATGGATAAAAGCACACAAGCTGATGAGGCCCCTGATGTGAACTACAGCTCACACAAAACAGGTACAAAGGGGACTCAGTCATCAATTGAATCCAAAGCCATAAAGAAACAAGGATCATGTGATAGCACATTGAAAAAACAAAACTCTTTTGACAAGAGTTTTAAAAAGCAGCCATCGTTTGAGAATACTTTAAAGAAGCAGCTCTCTTTTGATAACAGCTTAAAAAAGCAGGGCTCTTTCGAGAACCCGGTCACCTCCAGTTCTCTAAGTCTGGAGAGGAGGAAACCGTGGGGAAGCCCTAGTCGACCAGCAACTCCTACTTCCCCTAAAACAACTTCCTGTTCCCCCAAGAGACGACCGCCTGGTTCGCCAGCCAAGGTCCAGGGCATCAGGGCACTGAGCTTGGAGCGCAGCAACTCCCCTCAGAGAGGTCTAAGTCAAACAGTCAAACCACCAGGTAAGACTAGTTTGAGCAGTGGCATCCCCAAACCACTCATGCCTCAGCAGAAAGAGCCTGAACCCAGGAGGTCTTCTCCTCCCCAGAAGCCTAAAAATGTCAGACCAAAAATCATCACCTATGTTCGAAAGAATCCTCAAGCAAAACCACAAGTGGCCGATGCTCCACTCGAAGCCTCCGCACTCCAACTAAGACTATCTTCTTACTCCAGCCCGCCAGCTCATAAAGATCCAAAGGTTGGTCCTCAACCTAAATCCACACCGGTGCTATGTTCCTCCAACCTGCTGTTTGACAAATATCGACAGGAGATGCAGAAGGTGGGGTACTATCCTCCAGGAATGGCTGTGACTGGGGTGAAACCTCCAAGCACCACCATCCCTCAAAGACTGAGTGGGAAGTCGGACAGTTTTCATGAGGATATACCTGAGAAATATCTCCAAGAGGTGAGAAATGGACTTTTGATTTGATATACTCACATGACACAACTCCATGTCATTAGTGGTTGAGGCTTAAGAAGTGCAGTAACATGCTTGTGGCTCAAAATAGCAGCAATTGACAAAATATATGAGTAATGCAAAAGTTTTAACCGCTTAGTGCAAGGAGGAAAAATGTTCAATTTCACCTATGTGTTTCAAACGTTTCAAACACTAACATGGTTATATATTTATACATTTTGCAAATGTTTTGAGTGCATGTGCCGTTCCGCAGATTTAAAAAAAACAACAGGATCAATCACGGCCCCAAACAGCAGCAGAATGAAGAAAGTTGTTTTATGTTAAGTAAAGATGCGTTGCTGTTGCAACCTCACTTACTGACTTAGGATCACAAAATGGGTATGGCATTACATGAAATCCCAATGCTTAATGTAGTTACAAGTGAAATAATTTAGTTTACCATTGCACTCCATAACAAAACTATATTATATCATCTTATCGCCCATCAATTTATATATTTATTGTGATGACAGTGATTGACTATATTGGTAATGTCCCTCACCAGCATGTTTCCCAAGAAGGAGGCAGTGTCTACCGCTCACCCAGAGCTCTGAGGCCTCAGCTGGGGTTAGGGGCGGTCACCAGGCAGCCTGCAGCCAAGACAAGAGTTCAGCAGCCAGGTCATAGGTCAGCCCCGGCCCCAAGCCATGCTGCTCAGTCAGCCGGAGTGTCCACCCAAGGCTACCAGGACCCTGCAGGTGAGATGGTGATCTGCTGGCATAATTTGTTCAAAGTGAAATTTTACTGAAATTTTAGTCAAAGTAAAAATGTACACGTGGTGTCAGGACATGCTGTTGAATTCATAAGAAGAGGAAAATATGTTTTCGAATAAGAGATCATAAGAGCATATTTGTTATGCACTTTGACCTGCATACTTATGTGCTTACGTTGTAAACCATTTAGACCATTGTGGGAAAATAATTTTATAAGAGCCTTCTCATCTGCATACTGTGCACATTCCATCCCCTTGTCGTCGAGCTGCAGAGAAGGTATCTTCTTCGGCTTGCTGAATGATTTACCAAATGATTACCTAATTTTTTCCTGTCATGCTTATGGATGAGGCTTGGCTTTTGGCACCTAAACTCTTTGAAGTGCAAAGCATTTCATAGCAATGTAATTCACGCATCCTACCAACTTGCACTGTATATTCTACCTGCTCACATTATAAGTCATAATGTAGTCAGCTTCCACATATGGTGCACTCTTATTTATGGGCAATTTCATCAATGAATGAAGGTTGTCATATGTTTTCATCTATGTGTGTCATCATTTCAGCTGCATGAGATTAGTAAAAGTGACATGAATCCTCTTCTTTTACTCTTCAGAGCAGACATGACGTTTTTTCCTGCAGAGTTATTATTATTAGTAGGAGTTATTATTAGTGTAATTAATAGTGTTATTATTAGTGTAATTAGTAGTGTATTTCCTACATATTCCCTCCCAATAAATCTTGTACCAGCATTTATATCAGAGTAAATCATAATTTTAGGTTTTTCTCATTACAATGAGCAGGAGTTGCTCACTCAGCCTGCAGCTATGAATAAAATCATGATCCTAAAGAATAAAACAGAATTGTTTTTGCATAAATTGCAATTCTTTCTTACTCTTACCTCTACATTCTTTATTTGTAATTTTGGCATGAGAATGTAACATTGTATCTGAAAGTGTGGCCCTTATCTCAATAGGTCTTGGAGAGCAAAAGAGATCAGGAGAAAGAGTTCCAGAAACCACCCCCAAGCTCAAACCAGGCCAGTCTGGTCTCCGTCCTCCGGGCTTCTCTGCCCTGCCAGCTGCCCGTCTGGCCTCCTTCGGCTTCGTCCGGAGCTCCAGTGTCTCATCTGTGTCCAGCAACCAGTCTAACGACAGCAGTCACAGTGATCCCTGCCGACCTTATCAGCGTGAGTCGCGCATTTCATATGAATTATGGGTTATGCAGTTTTTTACTAGTCCCAGACATCAGACAGACTGAGACTGCTCTGTCTGATTAAAATGATATTCCACATTTATGTTTTATTGCACCTACATCTCCTTATTAGTTCACCAGTAGTTGTGGCTGCCCCTGCTATCCTCAGTTACTATAGTAACCGCTACCCACTTTCTTTCATTTTTCATTCATTTATCACAAGTAGGTGCTGAAAGCTGCTGCACCACAGGGGTTTTGATGAAGAAATCTTTAAGTCACTCTCCTCCCTGTGCTGCCTCTCCTCAGCCTGCGTACTGCAGCGTTTTATCTGGATCAGATTGTGATGCTCAGTCCGATGCCACCTCTCATAGGCTTCCTGCAGCCTTCATTTAGACAAATCTATACTTGTACAATTCACTTGACAAACTGATTATCTCTGTGTGTAATAGAGGTATTAAGAAATGTGAACAAGCTGAGAAGTTGTCAGTTGAGACTTATTTTTTATTTATTACAGAGAAAGCATTTACTGTACATAAACAAAATACGTGTTTTGTTCCAACACTTTGAGTCTTTTGTTCATAGTGCTGACTCAAACCAACCACTAAAAAATGCTTAGACATACTGTAAAAAAATAAATCCTGTTTTTTCCTCCCGCCCTTTTACACTCACAAAGTAACTCAGTCAAACTGAATCAATCTTTAATTCTTTGAAATCAATTATCTAATGGTGTACACTTTACCATTTTGTATTTCTTTAAGATTGGTCTGTTTGAACTGACAAAAGTATCCCTGTGGCATCTGTACTGACTCTGTACTGCGCTCAAGTGTCACCACATTTGCTCCAGTCTTAGACAGCTGACTGCTGCCTTTCCCCGCTCACCATTTTTACTGCCTTATTCTGACCTGCAGGATTCAGATGCTTCCTTAAGCTGCTGGTGCAGGCAGGGTCCTCAGACTGGAAAAAAAGAAAACAGCTGTTGTCTTATGCTGGGTGCACCCCCCAGCCTCAACCGCAGTAACTGCTTCACATGTCAGCAGCAGTCTCTTCTCCCCTATTTATAATCACTGAAATGAAAAAGGGGTGCGGGTGGCTGCAGTGTGTGTCGAAAAGAGAGAGTCAGGGTGTGGTATGACAGGATAATCTGTGAAGCAGTTTTTTCCCCAACATCTCTGACCAGCCTCTTTCTTGCCTGTGGATCTCCTCCTCAAACTTTCACTACAATCAAGCTAGATAATGGTCTTTCTTTCCGCTTCATTGTCCCTCCTAAAAGGCTCAAATGTACACATTACTGGGTTATTTTGTACCATTTTTAACACTGATTCTTCAGAAAACAACCACAGCTCAAAATGATAATCTGCAGTCATGTAAGTGTGGCCTACTCTGTCTTTTATTACCATTGTTGTTCGCTAGCTTCTCTGTGGAGCTGTTGTTAAATGTGTAAGCCAATTGCAAATTTGCTGTGTTCCTTTCAGCAAAAGAAAAAAAAACTGTAATTCTGTTTGTGCTGTAGTGAATAGATGGGTGTCTACCAGATAGTAAAATGCTTGGGACTAGCTTAGACAGCATATATATGACTGGCAGCTTGCATGGTAGTGTTTCCCTTCAGGCTGTTGGCTCAGACAGCGCGGCTCTATCAGTATGCCACCGTCTGCCTCAAATGCAGCCACACTCACCGAGGATGCACTCCAGTAAAACGTTGTGACTGGGAGTGAGTACATCCTCTCAGAGTAGAGGATTCCTTAATGATCATCAGGAAGCTGGTGACATATCGAATTCATCTGTCCAGTTAGCTCAGTGTTATGAGTACACAGTATGCCCATGTGTTTGTTGTACTGCGTGCTACTTGGATAGCAAGATACAAGAGTTACGTTCTGTGTGTTTGGAGCTACAGTGTGTTTGTCAGTTGTACTCAGAGTGGCTATATGTTTAAATGACCCTGAAGGCCTTTTGAAAGACTATTTATTAGTGTTAAAACAATTATAATCCGGTAGTTGATTTACAGAAAATTCATCATTTAAATTGTTTATCAAGCTAATATGCTCAAATTTGAGAGATTTGCTGCTTTTCCCTGTTTTCTAAGGGAATATCTTTGGATTTTAGACTGTTGGTCAGACAAAACAAGCAATTTGAATGTTGCCTTGATCCCTATTCTCTGACATTTTATAGACATGGTATAGCTACTCGAACTTTATGCTTTGCGTACCAGTTCCAAGCAGTTGAAGCAGCACAAATCTCAGTAGCATGTTATGAATATTAAGCCTCTTTTCCTGTGGATCAATCCCATCCCTGCCATGTCCTGCAGGACCACCAGACACAATTTTCTTCATAGCTTATATGACCCTCTGGTGACCGAAAGCGCCATTTTTTTTACAATTTTTTTTTAGGGCATCTTCTGAAGAGGAGATCTGATTAAAAACTATGAGGTGTAACAGTGCAGACAAATTTCAGTTACACTGTACAGTATTCTGCCTTTTCACAAAGCTTAAAAACTTGCTGCATGTTTTTCTTTCCTGTCCAGTTAAACACTTATTTGTTGCCTAAAATTGATCTTGAGGGATTTCCCTAAATGTACACCATAACAGAGTTCACATTGGTGTTCTACTGCAGTCTTATCTTACGCCGCATGTTTATTTCTGTCTCTTCCAATTGGATAATAAAAAAAAGAAAAAATGACAAATAACCCATGTTATTCCTACAATATCTGTCTGAATTTGTGTATTTCCATTATTTGCATCTCACAGGCCAGACAGCGTAATTGAGAAAAGCCAATACTAATTTAGATAAAGAGGAATTATTGATAGATATGAGAATTGTACATTCACTAGCTATAAAGCAAAATGCTTGTATTTAATATTTTTAACCTGTCCGTTCTCACTTCTTGTGAATTAGTCACCAGCAGATCAGATGATCAGAGGATGCTTACAGCAGGGGATGGATTTATACTGTACATGCAGTCTAGAAACAAGCATTTAGCAGTGTGAGTCGGCCTCCAGCCGTCTCCTTCAGCCAATCCGCTTCTTGGCTCAGCCTCCATTTCAGTAAGACGCCTTTGGGGAAAAAAAGCATCTGCTGACTCTCCCAGGTGAATTCAGACTCTGTTGCAGTGAGGAGAGTTACTGTGAGCCCACTGGAGGTTTCACGCAGGCCCTGGGCATTTTGACGTCAAAAGTGATTTCATGTTCTCTTTCTAATCTGAATTTGTTATGCTATCTACTGTAATGTTGTATATTTTACTACAACATCTTGTTGTTTCAGCTGTGATTTCAGGCTCCTTGAGCCACCCTCTGACTTTTTCATTCTCGGATGAGAATAACGATATTTTAATTCAAGGGCACAAACCTGTCCAGCATGTGTCAGCACTGTTATTGATTGAGGAATATTTCATGATAAGTAATTCGAGCAATCTTCACTTGCACTGAAAAAGTAAAACATAAATGCTGAATTATCTATATAGTTCTGGAATCCAGAGGCAGTTACGAGTTTATCCTGGGGATATTTTATAAAGCAAAACAACAGTGACAACATATAACAACGGTGAGGATCTTCCTGCTTGTATGGAGGGATGTTTGTTCTTGGTGGTGTTTTTCTATTGGACTACTCCTTGCTACAGCCTGTTGTCTAGAAATCAAAGCCTTTCATATCCACAGAAAGCTAGAGGCGTAATAACAGCTGTTATGAATAATTAAGATGTTTGTAGCATTCTGCTTTTTTGCAAGTGAATTTTTGCTGGGAGTGAATTTCTGCAGTTTAGAAAAACTACTCTCCAAGGAAAGATAGTGAACTGCTGGCAACAAATACAACATGGTAAATCTCACTGAGAGGTGATTCATAGCACTGTCACTGGCATGGGTACTCTGGACAAAATATATTTTTTTTTAATGTAAAAGGTGCGTTTTTACACTGCACTGATGGCACTGTAAATGTACAAAAAATGGTAATACATTGACTAATTAAGCTATAATGCCCCCTCCCACAGGGTTTCATTTCCCCCTCACTTTTACCTAACCAAATTAGAGCTTTGATCATAAAGCTCTAGATCAAACAAGACCCATTGTGAAAAATGCAATAGCATAATATAACATCCAAGTTGCATACTGTTTTTTGTGGTGAATTGTCAGGTATTGTTTAGAAAGATCAAGTGTCTTTGGAGTTTGTGCAGCCCAGTATTGCCCAATACGTCTCAGTACACAGTAATGCACTGAGCTGTAGGCTGGTGCTGAACATTTCTCCCCCCTTATTCTCACACAACAAATTCCAGTGTTGTGTCCATTCATCCGTCCATAGTCATTCCTGTTCAGGGTCACAGTGGCTTGGAGTGTGTCCCACTATGCATTGGGCAAAATGTTGGGAGACACTCTAGACAGGTCACAAGTCCATCACAGGACTAACACATACAGTTAACAGACACTTAGATCTACACCTACAAAAAAACTTACGGTTTCTTTATTACATAGCCTGTACTGTATTTCTTTGGACTGGGTGAGGAAACCCCCATGAACATGCAGTGAACATTCAAACTTTGCACAGACAGGTCCAAGTTAGGTTCAAACCCAGGACCTTATTACTGTGAGGTAACTGTACTAACCACAGAACCACTGTGTTTGTAAGAAAAAAAAAAAGCCTTGATGTGCAACATTTCATATTACTTTAGTTTGATTGTAAAAGTATGTAGATACTGTAGGCCATGCTTAAAAATGTCTGTTTGTGTAACATCTATTAAAATCAGTATCAAAACTTGTACACTGTATGTCAGCCTTACACCGGCTGGCTATACTATATCAGGTTCAGATGGTGAGAAAATTAGCGTGGAATTATTTAAACTCGTTCATACAAATAGTAACCGTTGAAAATTTTGACACAATCACTGACTATGTTTTTCTGTTCTCTGACATCCTTCCTGCTCTGCAGATCCCGGCAGTGGCAGCGATGACACACTTCTCCACAAAGCCACAGCGCCCCCCAGTGAAGCCTCCCATGCTCAGAGCTGGACTCAGCCTCCCAACGCCCCCAGCCTCCAGCGCCGCAGTCTGCCACCACAGCGCTCCTCCCCGCTTGGTATGTCCCCCGCAACATTCAGTCAGTGGAAACAAGCGTCGGGTACTCAATTTTTCTGTGCATGTGTATGTGGTGTTGGAGCTATCTGCAGAGATAACATTCTTGTCCCAGTTCAAGCACATGACCCTTGAGATTGAATGTGTGAGTGTGTGCTAGCAGGGGTGTTAGAGGGAGGTGGCAGCTCAGCATTGGAATGTACATGGAAATTGCTGTCAGCACTGAAACAGCTCATGACAACTGATAAACTGTAGCCCTCAATTTGACATGTTGGTATTCATTCTTTAGTAAGTGGAAACGCCCAGCCCTGTAATGACATCACCGTTTTACCTTCAGCATGTAATTCACAGAAATGACTGTTTTCAGTGTGTTATTTTTCTGTTAAGGTTACTGAAGTTGTCAGTGAGATGCATAATGGAGCTGGTGTACTGCATGTAACTGGACCTGCATTCTGTATGAGGCTTTCTAGAAATTTAATTGTACTACTTGTTCCAAAATTAAACTGACCATAACACTGTTGGCCAGACAGAAATGGGGGAATTTATGGTTTTTAGTGCCTAACCTGCTTCAGGCAATTCATATACATATGAGACACTCAGGCTTGTATGAATTTTCTGTGTCTTGTGGCTTGTAATGACATCTCACCTTTCTCCCCTGGGTGTAAAATGCAAATTGTATTAAAAAACATGGAAAATAGGCCCCTTAAAACCTGTATGTAATTTCATCTAAATATACAATTGTGAGATTCTGGCCACAAGACAAACATAAATACTTTTGGTCCCATTGCAAAAAGTACTGAGATTCCAACTTTTCAACTACAAGGTCTTTGTCAGGGCATTTTCCCATTTTTATTTGTGTTTGAGATGCAAAATTATGACCACCAATGTTACACTCAGTTGCCTCTTTGAGGTACCTTCTGACAGAATCAATAGCACGTTTGTCCCTTGTCCCTTCTCTAAGTTAATAATAATAATAAGTTAATTTATTTATGTAGTCCTTCAGCACAAGACATTCTCAAATGACTTTACAGACAAAAATAGGAACCATCTACCGAATAAATTGTATTTAAAATAAAGGCTCTAAAACTGAGCTAGATGAATGTGAAGCTGAGCTGGGAACTATTTTATGTTCTTCTTTCAGTAGATACAGAGTCTTTTATCATCTTTTATTGATGTAAAGAAAGTTCTGCACAAAGCATCTTTACAGTGATGAAGATTCTATAGTACTACGATTGAGTGTGCCCTTAACGTCCACTGTTTATTTCACTTTCCCTGTGGGGGATCTGATTTAAGATTTGAAGAAAAAGGAATACAGAATGCAAAATAATTCACCTGTCCTGCTGTAATGCATCTTAACTGTTGCTTAGCATTGCATCACAGCAGTGATACAGTACCATGTATATACTCCCTCTCTGCTGTAGGTGTCTTTGTTGTTAGTTGGTGCACCTTGTGGTCCGTGTTGGCATCTTTGCAGTGAATGTAGAGTATCAACACCATCCAGTGGTCACAGAGTGTATTTCTGTGTGAGCCAGGAGCAGCCTCAGCTTCCTGCAACAGAACCTGTGTGAACAAGTGGAGCAGCAGCTCCAGCTAGTGGTCACTATACCACACTGTACCTCACTTAAATGTTTTCTCAACCTTTTTGATCGTGAACTTTTCAACCAAAGATTGATTTTTCCTTCTCAGATTGTTTCATTGGAATAATTTTTGAAGGTTTGAAGAATTTCCCAAGAATATTAGTAAAAGAAAAGTAAAGAAAGTAAAAATGAATGATAAGAAAAAAGTCTAAACAATACATTACATCATCCATTACAAGCAAATGTCCTCCATTCAAAATTATACTTAAATAAAAGTAGAGAAGTATAATCAGCAAAATGTACCTAAATTATCAAAAGTAAAAGTACTCATTATACAGAAAAGTCAGTGTTATTTTATGTATTACTGGATTATTATTACTGATGCATTAATGTGTAAGCAGCATTTTAATGCCGTAGCAGTTTAAGGTGAACCTCATTTTATCTACTTTGCATACATATAATAGTTTAATCCATAGAAATAGATCATAATTTATAAACCCATATGTTTTGTATGTTAAATCTCAGTCTGCCAAGTAACTTGTTACCTTAACTGTCAAATATATTAAAGTGAAAGTCCTCTAAAAGGCAGTAGACAACAACAAAAATGCTTCTGAAATACATTACCTACCCTAGCTCTAAGTGAGGTACAAGTACTTGAAATGTCACTGTCCTCCACTGATTATGTACTAACATGTAATGTATTTATGAAAACAATATATATGGGATGTTACACTCAGTTGTCTCTTTGAGGTACCTTCTAACAGAATCAATAGCAGATTTGTCCCTTGTCCCTTCTCTGCAGATATTTTTCTACATAATACGTTAATTTACTTATGTAGTCCTTCAGCACAAGAAATTCTCAAATGACTTTAAAGACAAAAATAGGAACCATCCACCAAACAAGTTTCCCTGTATTTAGCAAGAGACAGCTACATAGATTTTGAGAGTATCCAACCTAAAAAAAATCTCACCCCCTCCCTTCAGGCCTCCCTCCAAAGCCATTCCCCCCATTACCCTACCCTAATACATTACCTACCCTAGCTTTAAGTGAGGTACAAGTACTTCAAATGTTACTCTCCACCACTGATTATGTACTAACATGTAATGTATTTATGAAAACAATATATATGGGAGAAGACCAAAAGTGTATTTCTTGTGTTTCAAATGTGTGCATTATAAAACTTATTAACATTTTTCTTCACTACACAGCCTCTAGGAGAGAGATGCAGAAGGACATAGAGGCTGCAATGCCACCAAAGTCCTCTCCTAAAAGATTTGCAGTGGTTTCACCAAAGCCACAGTCCCCTGGTGAGTCTTACATATCACCTTGCAGCCTGTGTGTGTGTGCATGTAAACACATACTGTATGCACACACAGTATATATCTGATATTGTTTGTTTGGTTTGTTCCAAACACAGTGATACAAAGGGAGAAAGCAGCAGTCAATAGTGCAAAACCTTCAGCTTCTACTGTATCTTTAAAATTCACAGTCTCTCTCTCTCTCTCTCTCTCTCTCTCTCTCTCTCCACATATTATTACAAGACCCATGGCAGCCTGCTGTTGTCACAGCAACAGGCTACTGTAGCTGTAATGCTAGGATGGCTCCTTTGGTAGCAATCCTGCTGGGTCAGATTTCCACAACAAGTCAGCATTTTGTCCTTTTCTCAGAGACCAGACAGACAGAATAACAGCTGGGTAGAGTTCCAGTACAGGTGATAAAAGCTTCGATACTGCACACATAAGGGTTTAGAGGTGAGAGAGGAAGTTGCTGCTGATTGGTCTGAGCAGAGAGAAGACTTGAGTAACAGTAAGTTGGAAAGATCATTTGTCCAAGCGGGAGGATATAAACCACTGAGGTTCCGACCAATCAGCAGTTAATTAGTTTGTGTGTAAGCTGAGAGAGTAAACCAATTGCTAATATTATCTGCAGTGTAACTCAGCTTTTTGGTATTGCTATTAGGGGTGCAGCTAATGACTAATTGTTATAATTGATTAAGCTGTCAGTTATTTTTCTATTAATTATTTAATATTCATCAAAAAAAATAATGAAGAGGAGTAAAATAGTTTTAAAATAATATGTTTCCGGAACCCCAAGAACATTTTCAAATCGTTGTTAATCTAAAATATACAAAGATTGAATTTACAGTAATTAGGCCTGTCACGATAACTACTTTTGTTGGATGATAATATTGTCCCAGAAAAACTGCAATAAACAATATTATTGTCATTTAAGACCATTTTATGCCACTGATATAATGATAATATAATAGCATAATAATGCAAGTACACCCTTTCAAAGAGCAATGAACTTTTAAGCTGCCTGAGTCCCGCCCATGGCGAAACTCAGACACAGAGACACAGACAGCGAGGGGACAGAAGCAGCGCGACCAGAAATGACAGCAAAACGTGTGTCAGACTCAGCATAGGTTTTTTTCGTTACATTCGGCTTAGGTGCTATGAAAAAAATGCATAGGTGTTTTGCCCTAGTCTGATAATGTAGGGAAAACCCTGCTGTTTATTCTGGCATCTTTTTGGTTAAAATGTCGGTGACATTCTTATTCAAATAAACTCGCATTTAAACACAACGGGCAATTTCACACAATATATGGACATGTCGATAAAGTAATTATCGTGACAGGCCTAGCAGTGATATAAAACAGAGAAACACATCAAATCCTCAGACTTGAGAAGCTGAAAGCAGCTAATAATCAGCTTTTTCCTTGATAATTGACATAATTGATTTTCTGTTGATCGATCATCAATGTTGTTGTCACAATAGTCTTCCTGTTGGTAATGTTTGGGTTCTCTACTTATTTACACGTTGTAAAGTCTTCACAATCTTTGGCTGGTGCAAATATGTCAGTGATTACAGAGGAAATGGTTAATTACTGCTTATACATATGATCTCTGTCAAATTTTTCACTTAAAAAATTCCAAGTGAGCCGACTGGGGAGTGAAAATATGTCTGTTAATGTTGTTCATCCTTCTGCTTTCTGTTTCTATAGTTCGTGGGCGGACAACAGCAGTTCATGGTGCTGTTCGGACTGAAAGGGCTCAGGAGTTGGACCGGGCACTGATCCAGCAGCTGCGGGAACGCTGTGAGCAGCAGGCCCTGCAGCTGCAGAGCCTTCAGGCACAGTTAAAGAAGGCCTCCCTGTGCCTGGACGTTTTCAGCATCACTACCCAGCACTTCTGTCACAAGGTAGGCTACAGCAGAGCTCTGGGACGTCAACAGGGTTGACAAGCATCTTGTCTCCACTTTGAGAGTGGAGGAAAAGTTGGATGTTCAGCAGGTATGATTTTTGAAAACAGCCCTTGCTTGCAGCTGCATTGTAACAGTAACATAACTTGAATTGAAGTGAATTTAACAGTCAGCATGATGGGTGGATTGCCCATCTCAAGCAAGTTTCAAATCTCAGTTGGTTTTCATGCCACACTGAAATGAACAGAAAGAGTGGTTCACTAAAGTTGGCAAATAAATATCAAAACATAACAGAATGCTTTGAAAAGTAATTTTTCTGCTAATACATGCAATACTAGCAGTCACCAACTGTCATGCAAATAGAATCCTGTAATGGAAATTGCATCTTTTCCCTAAATCAAAAGCTTGCATCGTGGTTAATCTTGCTATTCGTTCATTTAGCAGCCATCTTCCAGGCTAATAAACACAGGCCTGCTTTTCAAAACTACAAAGCGGTAGCTGTTGCGGGCTTCAGAATGCAACTACAAAGTGCGATGAGTCTGCTAGCACAAATGACACCTGCAGCATCTAGCTTTTGTTGTCAGCATTACTTTGTTCACAAAGCCAGTCACTGGCTTTAAAACCAGATTGCTGTTGCTTTTTGAATATGTTGGGAATAACCATCAAGCAGCAGGTTTTGTCAGTAAAAATGTTTGTGTAAATACTGAAGATTTCCAAAGGTTTTTCCAGTAGTTTAAACAAAAGGAAATGGTATGTGGTACATTATGGCTTTTTATATATTATACAGTACTGTATATACTGGGTGCACGGTGGCAGAGCGGCTAATGCTCCTGCCTCCCAATAAGGAGATCGTGGGTTCGATTCCCGGACCAGACCAACATCACACAATCTCTCTGGGTGGAGTCTGCATGTCCTCCCCGTGTTACCGTGGGTTCTCTCCGGGTTCTCCGGCTTCCTCCCACCGTCCAAAGACATGCATGTGTAGGTTAATTGATAACTCTAAATTGCCCGTATTGAATGAATGTGAGAGTGAATGGTTGTCTGTCCTTGTCTGTGTCTGTGTTAGCCCTGCGACGAGTTGGCCACTGTCCAGGGTGTACCCTGCCTAAGGCCCAAAGTCACTGGGATAGGCTCCAGTCACCCGCGACCCCTAATGGGACCAAGCGGTAGAAAATGGATGGATGTATATACTGTATGTGCATACATTTGATAGGGCTGTTTGGCATTTCATGTTAGGTCTGTCCCACGACTGCTGGATGGTTGACTCAATGGGATCTAAACACATTTAATATTTATTTCATATAGCTGGGTTGATGCATCTCATGAGTATTTTCCTGTTGTGCAAGATAATTACTTCCAGTGGTGTCAAAATCACCATCACACAGCTTCTGATGGTACAGTCAACTTGCACACTGTGAGTGTGTGTTCTGCTTCTTAAACCTGGATTAAGCGCTTGTTTCTTGCCCTATCCTGATCCTCTGCCTGCATTTCATCCATTTCCCAGCCCCACCCACGGGTTCTGATCTACAGTGGGAGATGATTAATGAGATTAGAGCTGCCTGCCTGGGCCGCGCTGTGCTTTTAGTGAGACTGATTGTCAGACACTGGCAGAATACTCACTAAGGTCTGACAGGGGAAAGACTTTGAAATATGCGTAACTGAGATATATCTGCAAACTTTGGAGGGAATAGGACTCCCTTTTAAAAATGTTCCTTAAATTTGGTTTTCAATCTCTAATTTTGACAAAATGGCAGTGTAAGTGATTTTCAGATGTAGACTACAGGTGGACTTGATAGCCAGACTCAGATACTTGTTCACTTAGTTCCTGTCCATTTTGTAATTTTCTGATATTGGTCAAGATATTGTATTTCTGCTTTGATATGCTCTGATAGCTAGGCTCAGATCTTCCGTCCATTAAGTCCTCCCTCTACCTTGTAATCTAACACCACTGCTCTGTTCATTACTGCTCATACATGTTTCCATTCTGGATTTTAACATGTGTACAAGGGATGACAACATATGCTGATGAGGTTTAATGTATGTATGAGACAGATTGAAGAAATAGAGAACATGAACGTCATCAGATTTAAAGTGCTTTATACTGTATATTAATTGAGCTATTTTGTGCAGTTAGATTTTTTACATCCAAAGCTGCAATTTGGACACCATTGCTTCAGTCAGAGCTATCAAGAATAAATAATTTTTTTTATTAAGCATGTGTGCGTTCTGTATGTACTGAAATGCCTGCATGTAGCTATTTTCCCTGAGCAGATAATTGGCCACTTATTGATCATCTCCCTCCCCCATCTTCTTCTGCTCCACTCTTTTTGTTTTTTTCTCAAAGATGCACAAGACTGCATGTGTGTGTGTTGCTCCCTGCCATGTGTGTGAATGTGATACGGGGCGTGTTTGGGGGGGGGGGTTTAAGGGGAGGGCAGGCAGAGGGCTGGGGCTGGCAGTCTTTGTTCCAGCAGGGGTAAATGCCGGTCGCAAAGCAGGAAACGAGGTGAGGCTTGCCTCTTCCCATCTCTCCTCCCCTCTCCTTCCTTCGCCTGGTTCCCTCCCCCTCTGTCTCTCTTTCTGCATCTTTCTGCCGCTCGCATCTGTCACTGCTGCCTCCCCAGTCGGCTCAGGGATGCTGCTGTCTGCTAGCCTAGTATGGGCCATTGCTGCTGTAGGCTCCATTTCTTCCCTCTGCGCTGCCTGGACCAAACGGTAAAGTCAGTATCTTCTGCAGGCAGCAGGCTTGTTTCAGCACCGAGGATACCTTTATATATGTGGTTGTGCGCATGTGTGTGTTTAGTGGGGGGTGGGGGCTAGCTGGTGGAGAGAGTGTAAAGCTGTGCATGATTATGCTGAGTCAAAGCAGGCTTGTCTGTCGCACTGTCCTTCTTTCTTTTCTCTTAGAGTTTGCAGGGACATTACATAACCTGCTATGGCTGCTGTGCTATATTCTTACACTTGTCTTTCTGTTTTACTGTGTACATTTTGTCCTTACTGTATGTATGCTGTAATTCTGAGTGATTACATACCATTTACTGTATAGGAGAACTTTAACTTAGGATGCATTATTCTCTTGTTTACCTGAATTTCTCATCTACAAGAAATCTTATGTTTGGTTTTCCTTATAAAATGCAAGTTGTAGTTACAGCTTCATGTGTGTTTATTGGAGTCTGAATCTCTTCTAAACAAAAAAGAAGCTGCACATTTGAAGATTTTTATTGTCCCACTGAAACTGGACTGATTACATGGGTGCAGACTTTGGAGAAGTTAATTAACTCATTATGGTATCTCCTCAAGAATGAGCACCCTTACTATAAAAAGCCATGTTTATTCCTTTCCAGAAGGTAAAATGTACGGGGCTGAATTGATTAGTCGATTGACAGAAAGAGAAAGACATCCATTTTGGATAATCCATTAATTTTTTGTGATGTATCACGGAAAAATGCCAAACATTAGCTGGTTCCAGCTTCTCAAATTTGAGGATTTGGTTCTTTTCTCTGTTTTATATCATTGTCAGTAGAATATATTTAAGTTGTGAACTGTTGGGCAGACAAATCAAACCCTGGACTCTGGTTAATTGTGATGAGCAGACCTAACAATTGATCAAAGAATCACAAAAGTAATCAACAGTGTCGATAATGAAAACAATCATTAGTTGCAGCCTTAAAAATGGATTATGTTGCCTTTGTGAGGGCTGAATATCAGATGGGAAAATTAGAATGCATGTCACATAAAAGACATGCATTCTAATTTGGAGATCTAAGTAGGAGGACGTTTGAGCAGGATGGGGGAAATGATGGGTAGGAGCAGAGGTGGAGCTGAAGAGGAAGAAATGGAAAAAAAGCTGCTGACCATCCTTCAACCCTCATGAGGTCACAGCAGTCTCCCCCTGATGACTGTTCCAAGTAAAACCTCTTAGAGGGTGACATCATTACTGCCGAGACACACACTAAACTACCTCATACATATTTCACCTACTGCTCTCTGTCTCTGTCTTTCTTTGTTTCTCGTAAGCACTGCTTTGTGATCTCTGATTAATCTCCAAGCAACAGTGTGCATAGCTGTCTTACCGCATGTTGAGAGTTGTGATCAATAGTCATTTAACTATCTCGTGTGTCTTCCTCTGTGAGTAAGATGTGCTCTGAGGGTGTCACATCATGAAGAGTCCCCAGTGGATATCAGAGAGGGCCTGTGCAAATGCTGTATATGATGACTTTTTCATAGTAAAATATTTCACAAACGTTGTAGCATTTACTGTAGCTTAATGTAAGATAGCTTAGCTATTATGATCAATGGTGATTGATGTGAAATTGTAGTGCTGCAGAGAAATTAATGTGTATTTTTGTCTATAATGAACAGAGATTATACAAACTGTTATACAAAATGTTGTTACCATTTGTCGTGGAAACTGAAGATCAGTCTCTCTCTAGGTTAGGTGAGATAAGGTCACAAGTACCAGCCAACACAATATCCTCCGGTCTTAAGACCCTTTATTGCAATACCAGAAGTTACATATGTGGATCTCAGTCACAAAGACAGAGAGACCCCGAGCAGAATATCACACAAAAATGTGTACTTATAGCCATGCCTGTAACAGTTATGCCTCTCTACCCTGTTTAGTGCTGATAAACACCACTGGACATGGTGTCACACCACTTACACTGACATTTATCTTTTACACTTCCCCTCAAAACTGGCATTTAGCCAGGACTTCCCAATTCCCCGTTATTCATGTATTTTGGGTTGCTTGTCCTTAAGACAACTTCCACCTGCCCATTAGTCAAAGATCATGCATTGTTCATCAGCACACAGCTTAGAGGGAACACACATGTCATCAAGTACTTTTCTGCTGATCACGCAGTATGCACACAGTTTCTGTTGTTCTACATTTAGTCCGGTGTTTTGTGCCAAGTTATCCCACAGATAAAATTGTCACGTTAATCAATGAATCATGGCCTCAGCCAATCTGAGACATGAGAAGTTGTATTATACAGTCAACAGAGAGTGCTGGTGTTTGGTTTGGTAAAGATACAAAATGGTTTGTGGTTATTGCTAATTACACCATGTGATTGGCCATGTCCCAACTGAGCTGTTATAAGGCATACAAGGTATACGCACACTCAGAATCTAAGGCTTTATTGCATATCATCAAACCAGGTGTGGTGGAACAACATTTTTGATAAAACAAACATGTAGAATGGATGTCTTTTTGGTCTATAATCCTCTAATGCACATGTACCTGCTAACATTTTGGGTTAAAAATATCTCCAACCCTCTCTCTTCTTCTCTGGTTCGCCATAGAAATTAATCTTTAAACTGCAGCACAATGGCTCAGTGTCCAGCAGTGTCACCTAAAAGTTCCTGGGTTTGAACTCAGAAAGGTGTTTCCCTCATTGATATAAATGTGGTGGACAAACTATTACAAACATCTGTCAGTATAATGAAATACAGTTCAACAGTACCACAGACTACAGTCTTAAAAATGTCTATAAAGTTGAATCAGCACCTCTCTCAATATCAAAAATGCTATCGTAGACTACGACTGAAACCTTTTCTACGATAGAACACTCCTGGACGAATGAGGGACTACACCGTCTTATCAAAAATGCTGTTGTTAATATTGTGATATTAATTTCAATCCTATCACCCAGTCCTGTGTCAGTTGTACTCAGCAGCTTAAATTAATGCCAAAACTGTCACATTGATTTCATTAAAAGGCTTACAGTGGTACTGTTGGGGTTTCAAATCCATTTGTACAGTTCAGAGGTGTTCACTGCTGCATGTGTTTGCATTTCAGACTGAGAGTGCCATTGTGAAGGAGAGGGAACTGTCCCTGGAGCTCGCCAGAATCAGGGATGAAGTGGGTAAGTGGGATACACTGAGAAATATGGCACCACAGGGAGGAGAGAAAGCAGTAAGTCACTCGCTGCTCACTGCTTATCATGTATTATACAGTACACTTCTACAAGGGACAGGAGGAACAAGGGACCTCTGGGAATCCACTTTGTAGGTGAAAGTCTGGATTTAGTCAGATCAAACACCATATACCAGACACTATAAAAATACTACCCTGCTGTCATTGTTTCATAGCAAACTCTGACTGCTTTAGGATTTATAATTTATTAGTTTTTTCAACAGAAAACATACATAAAACATATGAAGTTGCACAATTTACAATTCAACACTATTTATGAATATCTCACTTTTGCTATTTAACAAAACAAATATTACCATCCAGACATTACTACAACAACAACAACAACAACAACACAAATAAAATAATAAAGTATAAAATTTACTTTGGAATGTCTTCTTGAAACAAAGTTGCTTCTATTGTAGTTAGTACATGACCTAATCTAGTGAAACAAACTAGAGCTCTACGCTGTGTTCCAGCTTTCAGTGTTGCACACTGGGAGCAACTGCAGCAGGAGAAGGAGGAACTGGAGCGTCGTTTTGAGGCTGAGCTGCAGGGATTGCGGGCTCAGCAGCAGAGGGAGCTGGGAGTGCTGGAGGAGCGGTTGAAGGTTCAGCACATAGCCGAGGCCGAGAGCCTGCAGGCCCAACAACGAGCTGAGCTGGAGGAGCTACGGGTCAAACAGCAAGAGCAGGTGTGTGTGTGTGTGTGTGTGTGTTTAAATGAATACTTGATATATCCGTTTTTTCCACGTCTGATATGAGAAGTGAAGATATGATGTCACTGAAAGGGTCGGGTCACCTAAATTACAAAAAACATATTTTCTCATTTACCTATTCCAGGTTTTTATGATCTGGCTCTGAGAAACAATTTCTGGGTTACTTGTAATCCACAGACCTCATTATGAACTGTTTTCATTGGAAGTTCTTTCTACTGAAGAAATAGTTTCCATGAAAACTGTTAGCAGTATTCTACATAGTCCATTATTACATTAGTATCAAGTTATTTTAGTTAGTAATTGTTTACTGTCTAAATCTTGGCCCCAGATTGAGGAGATGAGTGAGAACCAGGAGGCTTCATTGATGGAGATGGAGACGGCTCACAATGACACGCTGGCCACTCTGCAGGAGGAGCATGCCAGGACTGTGAAGAGTAAGCACACCATTTAAAACCTGTTGCTCTCCTCACCTGTACTGACTCACTCTGCTGCAGGTCAAGAGAGCTGATCATATGTTAATTCTTGTGTCAGATCTGAAGATGGCCCATGAACAGCAGACAAAGTCTCTGGAAGAAGAGTTTGAAAAGATCAGATTGTCACTGCAGGTAAATAGTTCTCTTTTGAAATATATATATTTTACAGATACACATAGTATGATACATTTTGTCGTTAGTGACAGTAATTAACGATTTAATATCTGTCTGGTCACCAGGATCAGGTGGACACGCTGACGTTTCAGAATCGTAGCCTCAGAGACCGAGCCAAGCGCTTTGAAGAAGCTCTGCGCAGGAGCACAGATGAGCAGATAGTGGTAACTGCTGCATGATACTTGACTGCTTTGGGGACAGTAGCTGCATTAAACTGTATTAAAAAGCATTGTTTATTGGTTTTAAAGACTGATTGTGGTTTTCACTAATGTTATCTGCTGTTGCCAGGATGCTTTGGCACCATATAAACATATTGATGAGGACCTGAAGAGTCTGAAAGAAGTTCTTGAGATGAAGAATCAACAAATTCATCAACAGGAACAGAAGATCTCAGAACTGGAGAAAATAGTAGGCTTCAAATTTCTGCTTTCGTTTAGCAACAAAAGGAACACTGGTGCTTATTTTAAGCTGTTTTGTGTGTGAAGTTATCAAAAATATTAAACCCACACATTGAATTTGTACTTTCAAATTCAAGTTATTTATTCTTTCAAAAACACCTAACATCCAGGGTAAGCTAGAAAAAGCATCAAATGACAAAAAAGGACCTATGCACCCCCAGTATTTTATAGGAGAAATGTCAACCCAACCCCCTTGTAAACCCATATTATTTAACATTTTGCCTGTTTTACTTGTAAAATATTATCATTTGAAGAATTTAATGTTGTGCACCCTTTCTCCTGTGTTTTTGAGCAGGCTGAAAAGAATGTGTACCTGGAGGAGAGACTGCAAGTGTTACAGCAGCAGAACGAGGACCTGAAGGAAAGAATAGACAAAAACCTTGCTGTGTCCAGGTCAGACAAGTTTAAATGCATACTAGTGCAGATTTATATTATAACCTTGTCCAAACCAGTAGAAATGAATTTAGGTGGGTTTATAAGGCACATTAATAACATTAACAAAGAAATATTGAATATTATATATGAATATAATTGATATTGAAATCTTTAATTCTTCAGCCAAAATCATTCATCTCTCTCTCTCTCTCTCTCTCTGTGTGTATATATATATATATATATATATATATATATAGTGTAGTATAGTATAACCCCAAGATCAAGCATCATGGGTTAAACTGTCTGTGCCCATAGAGAGAAATTACAGCAAAGGGCAAAGAAAATCTTGGGGCATATCCAACTGTTTTTTTCCAAGCAGAATCACTGGCGATTAACACTACAATCTTGCAGCCGGAAACTTCTGACTTCTGCCTTTGAAAGGAATGCAGCAATAGTGCATGGTATTTATGTTTTGACTTTTTTCTGTCCCTCTTCCTTCTCAGGCAACTCTCTGAGGAGAATGCCAACCTGCAAGTGAACGTGGAGAAGGAAAGCAACGAGAAGAAGCGGCTGAGTCGCACTAACGAGGAACTGCTGTGGCGTCTTCAGACAGGCGAGCTGAGCCCTCGCATGTCCCCAAGCTCCTCCCCCATCCATAGACCCTTGTCTGGACCAGGCTCCCCTGCCCGCCCACACTCCTACCATCAATGACGCTCTCAATGGAAGCTCTCAATGGAAGCTCTCAATGGAAGCCCCAAGCTCCTCCCCCATCCATAGACCCTTGTCTGGACCAGGCTCCCCTACCCGCCCACACTCCTACCATCAATGACGCTCTCAATGGAAGCTCTTATATCAAACACTTTCTTTTATCTGGCATCGGAAGCCCTAATTTTTTAAAACTCTTTGTTGAATGTTCCTCAATTATAAAGGTAGGATTTTACACTATGTAGATGGAGAGACACAGATACAACTGTTTCTTGGGAAATGCTGCTCACCCATGTGATGCATTTCCAAAGTCCAACCCCAGGAATTTTAATCTCTGACCTAAAGAATTGTATTAATGATCACGCCTCTTATCATTCAGAAGGGAATTCTCTGCCCTTTTTTTCTATTTCACCTCAGCGCTCCACAAAACAGATGTGCTGTGATACTGCAGCAGATGAAAGACTTGGTCATTGTAGACTTCAGAGAGCAGGATCAGTCACAGTGCCTCATTTCCATGTTTTCGCCTCCATCTACATCACCACCTTCTCATCCAGCGCTCAGGATGATGGATGTACATGAGACATAGCAAACATCAAAAGTGCAACAACGAACACAAGAAGCGCCTTTGCCGTCATTCTCTCCTACCAGCAACGTCTATCAAGGCACAGGCAATACTTTGAGTAAAATCACAAACCTACTTACGGTAAGTTACCCTCAAAGTGTGGATTCTTCTCTGGGGCATGCTAACCTTTTCATGCGGAAATATTTCATATATCAGGAGTGTACGAATGACTACGTAGCCATCTGACCTCAACATCCATCCTATTTTCTCCTTAAACAACTAGATATCAGCGTTGACCTGAAATGTATGATTACAACAACAAAACAATTCATAAATCCACTGAACTGCCAACACAATGTAACTATATTATTGATTATAATTTGTAACAACTGTACATGTATTGCTCTCTTTAAAGCATGTTCTGTCTTCCAGTTATAATGGATTTTATTTTAGGATTATCTACAGTGTGACAATATGGAGCAGAAGGATGAAGGGGCAACACAAGGTACCTCTTATTTCTAATAAAACAGAGCAGGATTTATTCAAATGAAACCAAGAAATAAATCATTGTATTACACATTTCAGAATAATCTCACATTTCTTATGTGAGATGGTGCCCCTCACCTTCAGTCAGGTTAAGAAAATCTAAGAATTTCCTACAAAACAAAAGTGCAGGATCACCAAAGAGGAAATCATGAATAACAGCAGTTCATCTTGTACTGTAGCTGTCATGTCTGGAGTTAGGTGCTGCAGAATCAGACAGAAACGGTGCAGACATTGCAGTTCTTGTCAAAATGTATTGACCTGAACACGTAATTCCAACATCTGTTCATTATGTTGCATTCGTACAGTTTAACTTACATTATCTTTCTCTTTCTTTAAGTTTACCTTATCATCGCTCTTGCAGCTGCTGCTGTTTTCTCCATTGCTGATTGTTTTCTGTGTGATTTGAAATTCACCACAAGAAACCTCATGAGCAAATGTGATGGGAAAAAACTATTATGGCTTCCAGACATTCATTCTATCCATTTGTACCTCCTGTTGAGTCTTGGGAAAATTTCTGTCCAAAATTTGTTTAAGAATCCAAATTTATCAAAATATGTAAGAAAATCCTAAAAATCTGCAAGCTGTTACCTCATTTCTCATTGTAGAGAATAATCTCAGGTCTTGGGGAGAATTATGAGTCATCAAAGGGAAGCAACTGCCATAACTTTTTTGTATTGTCCTTTTTTTATACTTTTGCTCATGTTTACATAGCCACTCAGCTGTTTTGCAAGATATCCTTTGTATACAATTATTTGGATGTATAGAATATGTTTTACTATATTTAAGAGCATAGTGCAGTCAGCAAATATATATAAATAGATTGAAAAAATATTGCTTTATTATGATAATATGATATAATAATCAGCTCCCCCAGACACATACAATGTGATAATCTGCTCAAACAGGGATTTGGTTGTAGGTGAGTTGCATTTACTGCTAGGACAACAAGTTCTGAAAGGAAGTGGAAATGATATTTCTCTCCATCAGGTACTCTGATTGCACTGATTGCCTCTGTGTCCTGTGGACATGACCTTGTACTCATTTACTGAGTGTTTGTTCAACACCAGAATAAGTGGTTTTGTTTACAGTTTACATCCAATGTCAGAGAAGGTTGGTGTATCACGTGGATGTCGGTACTTCTGTTGATTGTTTACAGGACTTCTGTTGTAAAGATCGTTTTCAGTATTTCAGAAATTCATGTTCTGGATAAGTTTATATGAAAGCATGTTTTTATAAGGTTGTTGTGTGCATTATTTTTATTTTACATTTATTGTGCATTTCATTTATTTATTTATTTGTCCTCCTCCAGAACTGCAACTGTAGCTTAGCTGGTTAAAATATTGTGGTCAGTGATGAGACACTAATGTCTATTCTGTAAATGTTGCACTTTGTATTTAAGTATTAAATCACAATAAGAAAATAAGTGTACAAAAGTGAGATCTGGTGTGGATGTATCTTTAAATACATAATCGTAGTGCAGTTCAGGTGCAAATACACTGGGCCTCTTGGACCATACAGTATCTAAGAGATACCACTGAAGCTTACAACAGTAACAATAATATTATACCAATAATAACAGTGCAAATCTGATTTAGCTCTTGTAGTAATTGCTTGCTATGAGATTCATCACTTCCTCTGCATATAATTCTGCAACATATCTATGGGCAGAGGGAAGATGATGGTGGAGTTCTTCTCTGCTGCGATGGTGTTGAGGGTCTGCAGGTATCGCAGCTGGAGAGCAGAGGGTGACTCAGCAATTACCAGAGAGGCTTCTTTTAGAGCCCTGGAGGCCTTCATCTCTCCCTCTGCAGAAATGATCTGAAACACAGACAGACAATCATTATTTCTACAAATGGTCCCTCTCAGCATCCCTTGTTTTTCACGGCTAGTGTATCAAAAGGAAATTAAATCAAATCTTTCATCGCCCTCTTCACCTTCGCTCTGGCCTCCCGACTGGCTTCTGCCTCTGCTGCCATGGCTCTCTGCAGCTGCTGAGGCAACTTCACATCTTTAATCTCCACACGCTCCACCTTAATACCCCACGGATCAGTGGCTTCATCCAGAGCTTCCTGCAAGGTAATATTGAAGAACAAATACAAAAAATATTGTTAGCTCCACTAATCAGTTATGTTTTAATAAACAATCAATCAAATGACTATGAAACTTATCGCCCAGCTCTTTAACTGTATGGAGATTTTTAGCCTTTATTAACTCATTATTTTGGTTTTGTAGTAAATTTGTTCTCTGGTTCAATTTCACCGCTCTTATCATTGCCGTTTTAGCAGAAGAAGACTAGTTTTCAGCAAACAAGCTCTGATACACCCATGTTACACTCATGTTAAACCCATACCCAAGTTAAAGACAGCTGGTTAAAAAGGAGCAATTAAATTATTTTTCTGTTTGTTTAGACCAAAATAAAACAGAGGTAAAAGGAGAGTGAATATTGGACTTGTATTCATCAGTTGGTTAGAAACATGATGATAATAATGCTCCATGTTTGCTGGATGTGTAAAGAGGAAAACATGTTAGCCATAACAACCTTAAAAAAAAACTATATGTCAGTGTCAGCTTGTTTTTGGAGTTCTTCTGCTCCCTAGTTGCCAAAGAAACATCTAATGCAGCTTTAAAGTAACAGATAACTCCAAAGTTAAAGCTCATTGGCCTATCTACTCAGGTTTTCAGGACCTTGAATTTGTCTACGGGTAATGAGAAAGATATTGGATTTTTAAACACCTATAGTCCAACTGTACAGCTACAAAGCTGCTTGAGCTGTTTGGAGAACATTGATGGGATACAAATGTTATTCCCCTGTAGGTTGTAGGTTTTAGAAAAAGGCACATTGACTTCATTGCTTGGATGAAGGCTGAAATGATAGTAGTTGGCCTAAAAATGATGTGTTTTGTTGCCCCAACAAAGTCAGAAAGAATTTTAACTAATGTAGGGGTCACCAGAATATTAATGAGCATTGTGCAGTCAGCAAATATATAAAAATAGATGAATATTAATTGAAATATGAAAAATATTGAATATTAATGTATTTAGATTTATGTTCAACCATTCCTTTAACATCTTTTTATAGTTACTAAATTTAACATTCCCACTTCTCTACTGCCCTCCAGCTCCTCATAAACCTTGTTACCACACAGTTCCTCCCCACCTGCATACTGAGTGATATGCTCTCTCTGTCAGATAGCAGTTCTGCCAAGTTTTTGGTACCAAGTACATTCCTCAGGGTGGTTTGAGCCAGCAGCCGTGTAGACAAGTGTGCGTTGGACACATTGGCCACAGATGAGATGGGGCAGTGTATGCGGAAGTACACCACACCATCCACAGACACTGTCACTGAGTCTTTGGTTAGGATCTGCAAGGTAAAAAGCTGCAGTTATGATGCTGCCACTATTTTGATCACCCAGGAAGATGACAGACAGTTTTTTATTAGTGACAGAGACAAGCTGTGATACAGGACAGACACAAATTATATTCCCACATTTGATGTAAACAGAACAAATACTAAAAAACATACCTCTTGTGGAGGGATATCAAAGGACACAGTTCTCAGATCGACTTTAACAAAATTATCAGTGCAGGGCAGAACAAAGAAAAGTCCTGGAAAGAAATAAAGACTTTGCTTTTATTTTTTGTATCCATCATAGTCAACACAGTGCTTTGGCAATCTATTTAGACCGTAATATACTGTAGAAGTTCTTGTTGACTATAACAGGATGAAATAAGACAAGTGTCAGTCATTGACAGAGCATCAAACTGGACAATCCAACTGGCTTGTAACAATTTTCAAAAAGAAGTCCTATCCAACCCCACTGTGGAACAGAACTGAATCTTAAGATTGTTGATGAAACCTAATGGATCATAGTTTGGAACCAACTTTATAAGCAGACTTTTTCAACCAGGAAACCAGTTTCTGGATCCCCCCATAATGTACAGTCATGTATGTAACACATTAAGGGACAAACCTGGCCCTTTAGGTTTTCTGTCTGTGATCCGGCCGAGTCTAAAAATGACAGCTCGCTCATACTCCTTCACTATCTGGATGTTAGAAACACAGCCAGCCATACAGAGAACATAAGAAAGACTTCAAACAAATCAGTGTAAAGGGAACAAAATATCTCATAACATGATGCCACAGTAGTGAACTAAATGCAAACGCATCACTGTAAGGGTTAGACCCATAAATAAGTTTGCTAACGTAGTTGGCATAGTAATAGGTATCAGCTACTCAGTGTCTTCCACTTCTAAAGTGATGGTGGTTTGCACTGAGGCTTCTCTGTGCTGGACCATCGGCCGTCCTGGGACCTGTCTCTTTCCGGGCTGTCGGTGCCTCATACAGTCGATCTGGATCTTTATCCCCTAGGAGATTCAGCCTCTCCCCTTCTCTCCCTCTCTCCCTAGTTTGCATGTTATCATGGCTTTCTCTCCCTGTGTGTGTTTGTTTGTTTCTCCTCTCTGTGTGAATGCTGTTGTCCTCTTCTGTGTTTGTGTGGCCTGTGCTCTTTCCAGGCCTCTATTGTGGCGAGGAAGTGGTGTGGCTCAGATCCTGCTCAGATCCTACTCAGATCCCACCTGAAGCTGCTCAATTGTCCTCCTGGATCCATCCTCTTCACTTATGTTTTACAATCTACATTTTGTCATCATAATTGTATATTGTGATGTATGACTTTCTGTTGTTTTGGGGGAGTTTTTCCTCGAGGCAAATTGTGATTTGTGATATTGGGCTATATAAATAAAATTGACTTGACTTGGTTTCTGCCAGACATCTGCTCATTTTATTTATTCATTTGATTGGCCAATAATGCGTTTTAAAAAAGTTTAAAAAGTATAGTCCCTGAACAGATGCTGTGGGTCACCCTACCTTAAACCACCCTACCACTATATTATATTATATTAGCCACTATATATCACCCCCTTAGTGAATAAAAGAATTACATTTCTGTATCCTAAAGGTGTTTCACTCAACAAGCTTATAAACTTTTTGAAAGTCAGACTGATGGAATTACTTAAAGGCTTTAATGGCCTGCCAAAAAATCATGAGGGAAACTGTTGAAACTTGGTTGGTATTTAAAAAACGATCAAATTCCAGAACAAAAAATATAGGCCTAATAAGTCCAATACAAATACACTGGGATCTGTATCGCTTTTCAGAAGCAAATACTGGTCTGATCCTAATCAGTATTGTACATCAGCAAGAGTATACTTCACCTTAACACACATAAATATTGTGAGCGGGAAGGTTGCTGCTATAAAGAGGAGGGATACGAGGACCAACAGCCAACCGAAACATCCCAGTCTCCCTGAGCTTTTATCTGTAGAGAGAGTGAAAAACACTTTACAAGCTTGTACTGGAGTACAGAGAAGTACAGTATTTTGCATATTTTTCATGGCACCTTTGTTCCACACTTGTGAGCATTTAAATCCAGACCAAAGATTGTTGAAGTCATTTTGTTCACTGATTTAAACGGTAATATGATCCAGTGGGACAGCACCTTTTATTAAAGGTGACACAAAACATTCACACATTCAGGCAATGAGAGTGAATCCACACATCTCATTTGTCACTAAAGATGTAATTAATCTCTTAGGGAAGTCACGTAACTAATCCATCAGTCACATGCTCTCTGTACAACAGTCCAAAACCCAAAGATACTGTTGCTTTTGAAGGAAGAAGCTGGGACATTTTGAATTTGAACATTTTCAGTATCCAAATTTTAGAGAAAAGAAAGAATACCAACAATAGACTTAGTAAAACTTTATTAATACTGTCAGTGGGTTAAGCATGGTGTTCTGCATCATATCAAATACAGGTAATAATACTATGTTTATGACTTTTTTAATCCATGCATACATATTTTACTTGCATGTTGTGTATATTTGTATGGATTATGTATGTGAGTTATGTAGATACTGTATAGATGCAGGCATACACATTTATGATCATTATTACTGTCTTTATATTCCATTTTGTAATTAATCTGTGTACGTTCCATCCATATTTTGTTATGGGCAAGGCCGTACATACAATCTACTGAGAAAAGAGACATGTGGAATGGTTATATATTATGAATTAAGTTTCAATCCAAATAAATTTTACAACAATTGGTAAAAGAAAACAAAAAAATCCCAATTGGGGGTCTGAATCAGGTTTGATTTGCTGGTTAGCTATCCTGGGAACCAGACGAATCTGCCTTGCTTGCCTTGTTTCATTTGGCTCTGGCAGATAAGACTGGAGGTTTGCCTTCAGGGATTTCTGGCAGAAAGGCTTTTTGGCAGAAAGGCTTTTTGAAAGGCAGTAGTTTTGGTGCCAAAACCTAACCAAGTATTAAGGCTTTCTGGCCAAAGGCCCTGAGGGCAAACTTCTCCCATGTGCACCCCCTCCCATTCAGACAGATTTCCACCCATCCTGGATCTGGTTGGGCCAATCACAATCGTTCATCTAATATGGGGCAGGTATGACTGACCATAGACTGTATGTGACTGACAGAGGAGCGTTAGCGGTCCAGATTTGAAGTCATATGTCACATGTTTTGCTGCTCTGATTGGCTGCAGGTCCAGTCCAGCGCAATGCACCAGGCTCATGAAACTCAGGCAGTGCTGATCAAATATGAATCACGATTCTGTTACTGCATTGCCTATTTCCCACCTCAAATGTTTTCAGAAACACATTTTAGTGTAGGGGAGAGCAGGGTGAGTTGAGACAGTTTTTACTTGAGGCGTCTTTTAAGTGAGGGCATGACAGTAATGTCTCCAACTAAAATATATACATATAGAACGTTTAAAGAAAATATGACTTTCCAAAAAAAAGTGGTCTTTTGGCTCAACTTGCCCCAGGTGAGGGGTAAATTGAGCCTAGGGAGAGGATAAGTTGATTAGAAACAAGGGGTGGCTCAACTTCCCCACAGGCTCAAATCACCCCTACTGTTGAGCTGTAATTTGAGAAGGTTTGTGACCAGGCCACCATTTTTTCCTGCTTGCAAATGGACCAAGTGCCAAGCAGCCATTGTCCCAACTTGCAGGTGTTGCTCAGCGCTATGTCACACGTTAGCTTGCTCTGAATGGTTGTAGGGCTATCCAATTACGTCCAGAGCATAGACTGTATAAAAGAAGGTCCAGAGGCAGTTTGGTCTGCGCCATTTGTTAACGCCGGAGACGGTTTCAAAAAAAGAGACGGAAATCAAAAATGAACTGAGAGATTCCAGGTATTTGCGAATACTACAGTTTTATAAGGCTCCAAACAGTCTCTGTAAAGGAGAGTGTGGAGCTCTGGAAACTAATGTTGTTCTGATGAAAAAAATGTCAATCTGCTTAAGACATACATATACATATAAAATGTTTATTTATTTATGCTCAGTATTTTTTAAAATGTTTTTTTCAATTGATTAATTTCTTGTTTAGACCCTTTTGATGTGTATTTTGTTTTCTCCTTCTTCCCTTCTCTTTCCCTACCTGCTTACACCATGTATTGTAGTGCTGTATTATCGTTGCCTAACATTCTTAAGATATACATAAATAATAAACATTGTAAGCAAAAAACAAAATGCTTTATAGACAATTGAACATACAGTAGGTAGTGTTGCGTCAAAATATTCCATAATCTCTGTGATTACAAAGAGGGGAAATTTTCTGATTAACATGGGCACTCCTAGAGTTCCCAGGTCCCTTAAAAACAGCACACATGGGGCCTTCAAACTATATCTATTATCCCTGGCATGTTCACCCTGAGTAATTCAGACTTTTCCCAATAATTCTGTGTCCCTGGTGAGCTAGTTGTTAATATATATATATATATATTTCACATCTAATGTTAAAATGAAAGACTCACTTTTTAAAAGATCATAAAAAGTATTTACCTTCGACATTCTCCACGGTGTTAATCTGAAGTTTACCTTGTGTAACCATTTCTGCCGTGCTGGACGTTGTTGAGATCATTAGTGAGTAGGCCTATGTTATCGGCGTGATGGAGCGAACGAAGCAGCCCAGCACTTGTTTTCCTGTCTGCTCTCCCTGTGGGGTGTGGCCTGTCCCCTTCCCTCATCACCTGCTGCTATTCATGAGCCTGAGAGACAGACACATAGTAACCTAACTGTAACAACAGACTATGAAGCAGATGAAGTGCAACATCAACTTTCTGTGTATTAAAGCATCAACACACTTTATTTTTAGCCCAGACTAAACTACCCCTCAAAGCAGAAAGACTGTGTTATTTATCTCAAATTACAGAAAATACAATTTAAACACATTTACTCATGACTGTACTTAAGTACAATTTTAAAGTACTTGTACTTTACTTGAACATTTCCATTTCATGCTACTTTATAATTCTGCTACTCCATTACATTTAAGAGGGAAATATTGGACTTTTTTCTCCACTACATTTGTCTGATGGCTTTAGGGTCTTTGCAGATTAAGATTTTACTTACACAATGTAAGACCGGCACCTATGTGGCAGAGTGCCAGTTACCGTTGTGTGTGCCAGCTATGTTGACTCATTTTGTGTGACAATGTACATGTTTAGTCTCAGGTTTTATCCATATAATAACATATTAACTTGACTGACAGCCTGATGCTACATACTATACTATTAAAAGGCCGAAACTCATACTTGGTGTGCTGTGCAACTCTTGGGCTCACCTAGTGGGTGCCAACAGGTAACATGAACTATAGAGCCCAACCAGCCTCTATGTGGCTCCTGTATTGGAAAGCTTAAAGTTCAGCTCTTGTGCTTTCATTATACTTGTACATTCACGTCCAGGTGTCTGACACCTGTTGAGTGCAGGTTATTAATAAAAAATACGTGGCATCCAAGTTGTGAAACTTGAGAGCTGTTGCAGGCACAAGATGTGATCATGTCTCACGTCTCTCCTCCCTTATGTTATAATGGAAGTTTACGCACATTTAAAATGTGCAATAACTGTGAAGGAGTTTTCAGTGTTGTTGCTGAACAAGATTTTTGTTATGTGGAATCCAAAATGTATTAAATGTATCCAAAATAGGAGAGAGGGAAATACACAAAGAATGTGTGAGGCAGAGAGGAAGAGAGTAGGGAGGTGGAGGAATGTACAAGTAAAGAGTTTCCCCTCGGGGATCAATAAAGTATTTCTGATTCTGAAGTAAACACCATTTACCACCAATTTACCAAATATACTATTTTATATTTATTGAAACTTGTTGTGTAACTGAGAGTACAGTATGTAAAACAGCCTGACTACATAGTAAAAACCAAGTAATTTCTTTGATGTGAAGTAGTACAGTATAGTGTGTGTGAGTCATAGGAACCAACATGTAGGCTGCTTATTACCATCATTTTTGAGTGAGGTCCCTTTACTGGACATGATACTTGGCCACATGACAGCCAGCTCACGACAGTAAATGATGAGTGCATGCGAATCCAGGTTCAGTTGTTCATAACACTACACACAATAGGCTCACTTTGCCCTTTTACAAATGTAATTTCATTGAAGCTGATGAGTTTAAAATGCAACTATGATACTTTTGTTAGTTTCAGGATTATTTTTAAATGGAGAGAAAAAATTTAAGTTTTAAAAGCAGAAAAAAATCTATATGTGTGCGTTTTGGTTTTTTTGGGTCAAATCTGCTTACTTAGTTGCAATTCTTTCTAAATAATTTCCAAAAAAAGACAAAAGATTCACTTCCTACTTTTTTTAATTAAGTCTTACTGTGACAATACTTGCAAAAGAGAAAATCCATTACAGACCACAACCTCTTTCAAGATGATTTTCAACATTTTATATTGTATTTGAAGTGGAAAATGATGAGTAATCAGTCTGGTTAACACAATTCTTACATGTCATTGTTGGTGTAGCTGAGCAGAAAGAGCTGAACTGCTTAAACTGCCTAGAGGGCAGGTTCAGATGCCTATTTGTTCTGTACTGAAACATATTCACAGGTTTAGTATTACACAAAGACTTACAGTTATAAAGATTAAGTGTGGCCAGCACTATACAGACAGTGTTTATGTTGTTTACAAAATATTCAAACGTAGCCATTTAATCAGACACAATAAAAGTCAGTCACTTCATTCTGAAATACAAGAGGACAGGGCACTGTTTCAGCAGCATTCAACGCTTCAACTGTAAAGATCCTCCACATCAGCCACCAACTGTATCCATCATAAACTTGCGACTGAACTCATAAGCCAGGAAGAGGGCTCCGTTGGCAGGGAAGGTGCGTATCATGGTAGGAGTCAGGCCAGAGTACAGAGCAGTGAACCCTGTGGGACAAGAGAGAGTCACACAGCTACACAGGCCATTCCCCACAGATGAGTCAGGTCCCCAGCTTGAGCCAATTAGTAACAGCAGTGGTGCATTTAGAGTCTTAAAACTTCAGCTCCCCTATTAAGTTTACATTGTACAAGTTCACATCAAAATTCTGACATTTGTTTATTGTGTCCCCTCAAGCTGAATCAGTGTGATTGGTAAGGGTAGCTAAATTTGCGTCATGTCAACAAACATTTACAGTGTCAAGCTTTGGCTTCATAAAAACTATCCTTTCATTTATCACCAGGCCAATTAATTTACTTCTGAAGAAATTCTACAAGTATTAGACCTGTTCCATACACTCTGAAGCCAAGATATTCTGTCTATCTCCCCATCATGCCAACAGATGGTGCAGATGGTGAGGCATGTGGCCGTGTCTCAGTACATTAGGCATGCAGACAGATATGAGATGTATTGTTATATTCAACTAAATGTGCCAAACAGGTCAGGCTGTAGTTTTTCACATACTAAAGTGTCTACAGTTTAAAGAGAACAGTGTAGAATAAAAATATCCCTTTAGAGGCTGCTCTGTTGAGATGTTTTCACTGGTTACACATCAACTGACAATTTAGAGACTGTTTAACTGAGAATTAATTTGCTTTCAGTGATTCCACTTCAGCGGGCACTTTGATGATTTCAATCAAACTGAAGTATCAAAACTGATACTTCAACTTCCCTGAGGACAGGGCTCCAGACTAACTTTTTACATTGGTGGCACTTAAAATGGTGAAATAGGAAATAACTTAATAGAAATAGAGTAATGCATTAAGTTATTTCCTATTTCACCATTTTAATTCTACTTAATTATCCACCTTATTTTAGTGTTTACTCACAAGCTACTTTAATCTGCTCACTTGCTTTTCCCCTCAGTTCTTTTTCTTTTCTCTATGCACACACACACACACACACACACACACACACACACACACACACCTACACCTCTGGTCTTCAGGTGCACTAGTGCAACTAATGACAATGTTTAGTCGCACTTGACAGATTTTTCGTCACGTGTGGCTGAAAATATTCTAAATATAGCGAACACTTGAACTGATATTGATTTTTTTTAGGTGGGCCTTCTTTTAGGGGGCTAAAATACGTTCTGCTGCTGACACTGTCCACAGCAATGCATTGCTTAGCTTCCATGCCGGTACAACTCTCTGCTTCTCCAAACTGGGGGCATGTCTACTCTAGATAATACACTGACTATAGAAAAGTATGTTATACAACCCCACTTCTAAAAACTTGAACTATCCCTTTAAATTTTCTTCAGTAATATTCCTACTATTCTTTATTTTATTGTTTTGCATGTTATATGTTACATGTGCGACACATACAAATCTCTATCTCAAGAATGCTTTGCTGCTGTTATGATGGACACCCTTTATACTGCACATACTACATACATTAATATGCACTGGTCTTTTCATTATTGTCAAGTTTAATAAGTCTGATATATATATATATATATATATATATATATATATATATATATATATATATATATATATATATATATATATATATCAGACATGGTGGCTGTAACATCACGATGTCTCACAAAGACTATATTTAACAGTATATGTTTTTTTGCAGATGTATAAGAGAAGGTTAGACAACATAAACATCTTCAAACACAGGAAC
Organism: Siniperca chuatsi; assembly: GCF_020085105.1. Taxonomy (NCBI): domain Eukaryota; kingdom Metazoa; phylum Chordata; class Actinopteri; order Centrarchiformes; family Sinipercidae; genus Siniperca; species Siniperca chuatsi. The sequence goes on from NC_058048.1 coordinate 25,144,305, forward strand.
CTTAGAAACAACTGTAAAACCTGATATATATATTTTGACTGCTTTGCTCCTATGAACCTTCTTCAACTAACTTCGACGATTAATTAATCTAAGCCATCAACCTGTCTCTTAGACCCCATTTCAACAAGACGTTTTACCCTTAGTTAGCACTTCTTTACTGGATATGATTAATCTGTCTTTATTAACAGACTATGTACCACAATCTTTTAAAGTAGCTCTAAACCTCTTCTTAAAAAGCCCACTCTTGATCCAGGGGTTTCAGCCAACTATAGACCTATATCTAACCTTCCCTTTCTCTCTAAGATCCTTGAGAAAGCAGTCGCCAATCAGTTGTGTGACTTTCTAAATAACAATAGTTTATTTGAGGATTTTCAGTCAGGATTTAGAGTGCATCATAGCACAGAGACAGCACTGGTGAAAATTACTTATCTTAGATAGATAGATAGATAGATAGATAGATAGATAGATAGATAGATAGATTACTTATGGACTTATCTCTGTACTTGTCTTCTTAGATCTTAGTACTGCATTCGACACCATTGATCATCACATCCTATTACAGAGACTGGAACATTCAATTGGCATTAAAGGAACCGCACTAAGCTGGTTTAAATCCTATCTATCAGATCGATCTCAGTTTGTACATGGTGAGTTCTCTGTGCACGCCAAAGTTAGACATGGAGTTCTGTGCTTGGACCGATTCTATTCACCTTATATATGCTTCCTTTAGGCAATATTATTAGGAAACACTCCATAAACTTTCACTGTTATGCGGATGATACCCAATTATATCTATCGATCAAGCCAGATGAAACTAACCAGTTAAACTTCAAGCAAGCCTTAAGGACATAAAAACCTGGATGACCTGCAATTTTCTGATGTTAAATTCAGACAAAACTGAAGTTATTGTACTTGGCCCCAAACACCTCCGAGACACATTATCTAAAGACATAGTTGCTCTAGATGGCATTGCCCTGGCCTCTAGCACCACCATAAGGAACCTCTGTGTTATCTTTGATCAGGGTTTATCCTTTAACTCCCACATGAAACAAACTTCAAGGACTGCCTTCTTTCACCTACGCAACATTGCAAAAATCAGGCACATCCTGTGTCAAAATGATGCCAAAAAACTAGTCCATGCATTTGTTACTTTTAGGTTGAACTATTGCAATTCCTTATTATCAGGCTGCCCGAATAAGTCCCTTAGGACTCTCCAGTTGATCCAGAATGCTGCGGCCCGTGTACTGACAACAGGCATTCCCCAACAAACATTGTTGGGGAATCCTTCACTTTTGAATTAACTCCTATTTTGAAATGTGTCTCTGCTGAGGTTATTTCTGATTTCTGAATGTCTAAACTGGTTATGAACAGAGTGGGAGAGACAAGTCTTGACAGCACTGTTCTCTGCTGAACCAAGGTTGTTTACAAAAAGTCAAATTATACAGATGCCTTCTGTCAAACTATGATTATATGGTCATGTGATGTAAACCAGTCAGTTGTGCTCCCCTGTTGGTACAAATATGGACTGGATGTAGAAACTATAGAGACATTTCAGAAGACAACAACAAGGGGCAAAATTGACTTTCAATTCAATAATGTACATTCAAATCTTACCCTCAGTGCGTATGACACCCAAGAAGGTCTTCAGGAAGCCTTTTTGCTTCCCAGTTTGAGAGTATACCTGGATCCTGGTTTTCACACAGTCTATGGGATAGACCACCAACCAAAGACAAGCTCCCCCAAATCCACCGCTGAACATGAGCGGAAGAATACCTGCAAAGACCAAAATTATTTTATGGGAGCAGATCACAGAAACATGTGCACATCATAAACTGAAATAAATGCCTCATTAAATATAAATGGAAAATAATGTAACCATACCTATACCGTCCTTGTCCGTGCCCATGTACTGCGCAAATGTAGACCGACACAGTTCATAGGCCCCAAAAAAGCAGAAGTAACCTGGTATCTCTCTCACAATGGTGGATGACAGTCCTTGGTAGAAACCCAGGGGACCGTTTGTCTTCATCACTTCCTTCACTACTGTCCACACTGTACTGAAGTCGCATGACAAAACACAGTCAAAAGTGTATCAACTGAAACTAAAGATGTTCTGATCTTTTCAATGTCTCTTTTTGGTCACACTAACCTTTTCTGTCCACCTGTGATCTTGCCAGCAGCTTCCATTTCTAGCATGGCCTGCAGGCGACATTTCACCAGCTCGGTGGGGCATATCGCCATGGCAGAGAAGATGGAGGCCAAAGACCCTGAGGATGCTTTCTGAAGATCACTGATGAGCAATGAAAAGGAGTACAATCAAATAAATTAGTAATAAAGGATTTTAGTGTGCATACAGGAAGACCACTCAGGACATTTACATTTTTAGACAAAAACATGAATTCTTTCCTATCGTAACCACAAATGACCAGCATGTCTTTGAAAATGAAGTGCACTAAATGGAAAAGCATCCTATAAATGTACCCAACATGATTTTCTGGGAGTATAGTTACATTTCCTGGTCCAGGTGTGATGAAATAGTTTCTATCTCAAAGAGCTCAAAAACAAAAAGTGTTCAAGGTACAGGGTAGATTTATTTATCATTTTACAATACAAAGTTGTATAATGAGATTAAGTTGTAGTTCCCTTTATGCTACTCATAAAAAAAAATAGTTATATACAAAAATTATATACAGTAGATGTACACAAAGTCACTTTCTCATTAAATGTCAAGGGACTGGCTCTTGGCTAGACACCTGCAATTTCTCTGAATAAAGTGTTCCTAAGATTGAGAGTAATTCTGATCTAATATTTTTACATCCAATTACAAGAAACATGCCCTTCCTCGTCACATTTTATTATTTTTATTATCACTTTATTATCTTCGTGCTGCTCACTGCTCAGTTTTACATGGAAAAGTTGAATCACATCAATTTCAAATATTTAATTGGTTATATTGGTTTACAGTATGGTTATAAAGGTTTATAGTATTGATAAGTTTTGTTTGCTTAAACAAGTTATCATTTTTAAAATACAGTTTTTGTTCACTTTACAGCTTTACAGTATATCTATCTAATTTATGCTGTCAGATTCTACTGATGATTCTGGCTTTCAAATTAGAGATGAAAAATTTATTGTATTTATTTATTTTACTCAAATGCCTATATCTATATTTGATATAGACAAAGCATGTGTTTGCAGCTTGCTGTATGACTGATATTCCTCTTGACAGACAAAGTGGCTGAGAAGCTACTTCAGTCACTAGTCACTAGTCTGAACAATAAATTGAGGACAACACTTGAGGACGTAATCAGGTGTTGATCAAAACCTGACTGAGACTGTGAGCTCCAAGAAGGAAAACGAACTATGACAAGAAGGCGTCTTCATGAAGCCTTCTTCTCTCTAAAATCTCTCTTAACAGTGAACTCTTACTGTCCAGGTAATATGTTCTTAGAGGTTGTTGGGGCTTTACACAGCCTCAGAAGAAGACTGCAGACACCACTTATGGCTGATAATTCTCCTAAAAAACACACTATACCAGTCCAAGATAATGCAATAAAGGACACTGATCTTTGTAGTGAAGATGGAAATACAACATTTATTGAGTTTAAAGGTTAATTGTTGACATTGGAAATAGCTCTCATAAACAGCAGGCCTCTATCAAGGAAACGATAGGTGATTGTGAGGTTAGTGCATTAATAATGTAGCACTTTATGTAGTGTATAACGTATTATTTTTGGTATATCACTCGGGCTGAAACGACTCAGCAGAAAGTATCCAGTCTATGCATCCTGTCTACAGAGCGGACCCGACACAAGGTATATGAAGGCTGGTAAAGAATGTAGGCTACGTTAATTATGGCTATATGTAATGGCTTGTTACGTAAATCAATATGGTGGCTAGTTATGATGTCTCTAAGTTAGCTAAGTTTTGTTTTTAAGAAAATAAACACAGAAAATAAAATGCTGCAGTCAATTTGTGAAAGCCTGAGGTTCATTCATGTAATTTATTATTATGATAGTCACAGTTCCTGTCGACTCATTTTTGCCTCCTACAAATGCCACAAAGAAGACAGTAAAGGCTTACATTATGCCGGAGTGGTAGTTAGGCTCAAACTTGTAGTTCTAAAAGGTAAGTATATATTCCTTTTTTAAAGCAAAGGCTGTTTGTCTTTGCATTTCAGAACATGTTTTCTTTAAAACCCAGAATGTAATATGGCACTTAAATGCACTAAATGGGTTTAGTTTTGACAGATAATATTATTGTATGCAATTTAAGCAATAAAAATGTAGATTTCAGCTTTAGGAGAAACTTGAAAGTTGTGTAAGCCATTCATCTCTCAATTATTATTCAATGAATTATTTAGTCCTCAAACGGGCCCCCAAAGACATTCAGTGATATAAAATTCGTGACTACACTCAATTATAATGTAGCATTACACAATAGTGCATGGTGAAATTCTTTACTGGACAGGGTGTGGATAGAGGAAGCAGCAGTTGTTGGAGGACATAGAAGGAAATGTGGAGGAGGAGTTACACTGATGGTCTGCAAACTAGGCTAAAGAACTTTATTTTATTTATTCATTTTATTTTGTTTTTAACTTTATTTATTCCTATTAATATTTGTTACGTCATACAATACTGATATGTCAAAATGTTGATCATCACCACAGCCAATTATGGAGCTTATTATAGATACACAAATAAATACACAGAAATGTCAGTGTCAAACCTGAGCTCGGCCCCTTTATCCACGTTGCACACAAAGCGGACCACATCCTGGCAACGACCATAACTCAAGAAGAGCACAGTGTTCTCACTGATGTTGGCTATAAGGGCTGGGGTCGAGCCTTTGTAGAGACCACGTAGTCCCTCCTGCCTGAAGGTCGACGTGAAGCAGTGGATGAAGCCGCGGTACATGGTGGGGAATGTCTGCATCTTCACTTTTGTGGTGTCAAACGGCTGACCGCTCAGCACACAAGCTGTACCACCTGAGGAAAGATATGTCAAGATTTCAAGATATGTCTTGTGCCCAAAGCAGAGTCCAGGGAACGGTCTGAACACATTTTTTTGACAAGCTTGCTACACATTTGTGCACAGACCCACGGTGGGTGAGTTTAGCCTTCAGAAATGCAGCCAGACAATATTTTTGTTGTTGGATATGACTTTGTAGATACACAACTGTACACTACACAGAATAATGTTGCTGACCTGATGACTTCTCCCTGACCAGAGACAAATATTCTCTTATCCATAAATAGAGGGGTCCTCCTTAAACAGTTGAGCAGGAAAGAATCTCACTGATGTGTGTTTCAGTGGTTATCTTAAGCATGCTCTGATCTAAATGATGTTTCAGTACTACTATAATAATAATTATAACTGAAAAAATATCTATCAGAGATGAAACACAGAAGGCTATTTTTCAGGAATATTAATGTATAGAACTTGTTACTGCAGTAGATAGAGAGGCAACACAGTGGAAACCCAGGAACAAAAAAGTTATTATGCACATGCATTGTGTTCCTCCAAGCTCCTCTTCTGTGGAATCACATCCCAGTTTGGGTTCGGGAGGCAGACACCACCTCCACATTTAAGAGTAGGCTTAAGACTTTCCTCTTTGATAAAGCTTATAATTAGGGCTGGCTTGGGTGAGCTGAACTGAAGTGAATTGTTCACTTGGATAATAGCTCATAGTCATGAATAATTTGGCTTTTTAATAGGCTTGATTTGACTTCATTGATGATCCATGGTGTAGCTAGCTAGCTAGCTAGATAGATAGATAGATAGATAGGCTGAGTCACACAGCTAACTCACCTGCTGCTCCAGCTGCAGAGTCGATGATTGCCTGGACTACGGGATGTGGAGCCATGATGATTCAAAGGATGCTGTGAACCTGAAAATAGCAAAAAATGAAGCTAATTAACAAAGCATCATCTCTTCACACACAAAGGCAAACACAAACCGAAAGTAAACATCTGCTAAGATCTAAAACTATAATAAAGAACAATAAAGTCACGATATTGAAAACCACAGACACAAGGCAGGAATATACAATATTTCTGTGAAGCAGATCCGGACACAGTTCATCCTCACCTGTAGTCTCCTCAGTCTGCTGCTCCAAATGGACACACGACATGCGCCCTCTTGTCAAATAGACGGACTCGCCTTCACCTTAACACGTAACAAGTTTCGATATGAGCATCTACACGGAATGAAACTAAGATTTTCAGGAAATGATGACAATCCTCAAATTCAACCATGCCCGGGTTTTGCCTTCAGGACTTCCTGTAAAAAGGCTTTCTGGCTTTCTTTTCTCTCAGCCTAACCAAGCAGTTAGACTTTTTTCTTTCAGAAAGCCCTGGGAGCAAACTTCTCCCAGTGTTGCCGGCGTGGGAGATTAATGTCTCGCAGTTTTTCGTTAGCAAAGTCTAATGAAATCCAGTTTAATGTATCGCTGTACTTCCGTTAGTAAAGTCTAATGAAATCTATCGGCGGATTGCATAAGTCGTTCCTGCCGTACGTCGAAGTGCGCATCTTACGCACACCAAGCGCACAAGGAGGGTTGTATCAATCTAACCAGATGATGCCACAATAATACAGGAAACGATCCATTTTAGATACAAAATTAAAGCATAATTAGGGATGTAATTCGATATAATCTGTGGACTTCCTGCTTTTAATATTACTGCTGTTACATATCATCTGGTGACTGTTGACACTGCTGAGAAAAGTATTATTATTATTATTATTTAGTCTTCGCTCTCTATCTATATTTGCTTTTAAGTAGTATCCATTTAAAACGCATTTGGCAATGTAATTCATTTTTGAAACTAATACATTCTGTAAAGGTTTGATTTTTAACAGACTGTCTTGACGCTGTTGTCTGGTTGGAACAAAAGAAGCCAACTGCATATCTTAACATTGCATTTGATAGCTGACAATGTACAGCACACAGCTGAAAAGTAAATGGAACAAAGAAGCACACTGGTGATTAAAAAAAAAAAAAAATCAACCGTTACTGTGGTGTTAAGCTTTGTAACGCTGACTAAATAGAGAGCTGAAGGCGAGAAACAGAAGATGCTGGCCGTGGCTGGTTGCAATGTCTGACAATGACCACAAGATGTCGATAAAGTCCACAGTTTGCGGTTGACAACGCTTCTGGTCAGCTCTACTCATACAGCTGGCGACTGAAACAGCTCTGTCTTCAACACTGAGGAGCTTCTCTTTCCTCGTTTCCTTTAATCCAAATATTTTTAATCTATTCTTCAAACTGTCTTTGTGTTTTTATTTTCACAATTATTATACCGAGTTAGTATTATCAGTATTTGAAGATGTAGCCCTGTTTATCTCTGTAGTACCCCTACTTTTGAGAAAATGTATGTAAATTTGATGTTTGTTATTCGGTTTTGTAAACACCTTGTAGACTGTACTATATTTATTTTATTTTATAGATTATTGGCTTAAGTAATAGCAGCAGTTGTAGTATTTATTTGTGTGTACAATTAATTTAGAAACTGTTACTCATAAGGAGTAGTATTGGGTTGCCGTCTCAGTTTTAATGTAAGTTGCACATGATAAAATATCACTTGTTATCTTCTCCCATAAATATCAGATGGCAGATGAATTATCCAAAAACATATTTAAGCCCACACAATTGATGGGTTGTGCTGCGAAAGGACAAGATGTTTTCACATCAATGTAGTTTTATCAAGCGACGGGACGACAAAAATACAGTGTTTTTGTAACACAGACATCAATTTTAGAGACTTAAGAGAAAATGAATGGATATAACTAATCTCTGGACAGAACGTGTAAAATAATAGGCCACATTTACTTTTGAAATCAAGCACAGCGAACTGATACATTATTTTCAGAGACAGAGAAACATAGTTGACAGAGAAAAGCTACATTTTAGGTCCTCAGATAAGTGGGCTAGCCTGTGTAAGAGACGAAAGAATGAAAACAAGGACCAACTCTGGCGATGCCATTCATTGGCGCTCTTCTGGTGTCAATCAAATGTGGGCGGTGTCAGCTGACAAACGATAGTTCCAGTAAGTCCTCACATGTTGAACAACAGAGAGTCAAGAGGCTACACGGGGCGCAGACGGAACATCACTACGACTGGATAACAAAAACAAACTAGCGGGTTAACACACTGTGGACACTTAGACAACTATTTTTTTTTTTACATGAAAGGCCTTTTTAGAAACATACTTTTTATTATTGTTAACACAGATTTTTACCGGCTTGGGATGTGACTTTCAGTGCAGACTTTGCGCGCAGGCGGAGCACTGTTTTCCCGGACAGATTTATCTTGTGTTCGCTCACATTTCAAAGTTGCTACTTTTGAGAGGCGACAGGTTGGTCACTTTTACATGACATTGTAACACTTGTCTCCGTCACCTCTCGACCATGGCCGAAGCGGCCCAGCAGCCACACCTGGTGGAAATCGACCCGGATTTTGAGCCCCTCTCGCGTCCCCGGTCGTGCACTTGGCCCTTGCCCCGGCCGGAGTTCATCAACCCCGGCGACTCCAACACGTCCTCGCCGGTGCCGTCTGTGAAGCAGGAACCAGTCGGCAACGCCGAGTTCATCAACAACCTTAGCCTGCTGGAGGAGACCGAGGACTTCACGGAGCAGAAGCCTGTCATCCTGTGCACTGATTTCCAGTGTCAGGAGAACTGCGTCCACCAGCCACCTCCACAGCAGCAGCAGCAGCAACATCAGCAGCATCATCAGCACCCAAACCCGCAACTCCCGCATCATCATCACCAGCAACAGCAGCAGCAGCAGCAGCAGCAGGTGCCTCTGCTCTCCTCCCCGGTCGGCTCGTCGTCCACGGCGGCTTCAGCTGCCGCCGCTGCCCAGAGGAAGAGCAGCTCCTCCCGGCGCAACGCATGGGGGAATATGTCATATGCAGACCTCATAACCAAAGCTATCGAAAGTTCTCCTGAGAACCGACTAACTCTGTCTCAGATTTATGACTGGATGGTGAAGAGTGTGCCTTATTTCAAGGACAAAGGAGACAGCAATAGCTCTGCAGGCTGGAAGGTACGTTTGTTTGTTTTGTTTTTTTTGTTCTTTTTTGGTACTTTTGTCCAGGACTTGTGTGTAAATGTTTGAGTGTGTGTGGTGGGAGTTCACAGCATAAATGGCTCATGGCTGCTGCCCGAAAAAGCAGTTGCATGTGCCAGTTCTTGTAACGTTACAAAGTTTTCCAGTTGGGCGTTTTGCTGTGTCTGTGATACTTAACAGTGGGTTCACAGGGACTTCATTGTGCTTTATCCTATGTTTTTATCTCCTGTGGTATCACTGTAATATCCCTCCAGGGATTTCTGGCTTTTCTGTGGTGTTTGCTAGTCAGTTTATTGTGACTATATAATGCTCTTTGGTCATGGTTATTTATTTATTTTATCTCCATCATCTATGGTTATCACTGTTACATCTCCTACAGGGACTTCTGCTAATATTTGCATGGGATCCTTACTTGTTTCCACTAATGTTTCTACAATGACAAAAGAGCATGCATGAAGACTTAAGTAACTGTTGTTTATCATGTGCTCCAATTCATGGTCTTGTGTAATCACATCTCCCTTCATTGTCATCCATCCAATTCATGGCACTTAAGTAAACTGACCAATTGGTTCCATTACCTGGCTTAGACAGTCATCTGACTTCTCCATGCAGTATGTGATTTATATGAGTCTGCTGACTCAACAGGGTTTTTTTTCTCTTTGCCTTATTGCGTCCCTCGTGTGCTATTCAAAAATGTTGAGTTCTGGCTTGGTATGTTTGAGACAGCTCTCCTCTCTCTGCTGTTATTTTAAAATGTATTATAGATTTAAAGGCTAAATCACACTTTTACATATTAGTGGGTGGTTTGAATGAAGCTGTGTTTCGTCTATGTCGTACGGAGATACCAGAAGCATTCATGTGTCCTGGAAACTGTCCAAAACATTACACAAGAGGGGACTTAAATTTTCTGATGTGGTGTGACGGGTCCTCCCACTGAACACTATTGAAGGGCGTAAACCTCCCTTTGGAGACGCATAGTTTCAGTGGTGTCTGACAATAAATTGATGACAGTCTATTCTCCCAGTGGGAAGTCATATTGAGCCTGTAGTCACACAGTGAGAGATTTATTATGGCTTCCCTCTGCTGTCTGGGTTGCCGATGAAATTTAAAGCAGTTGTGGAGAGTTTTTTTGTCTTGCCCTGTCAGAACAGGCTCCCATGTTTGAGTCATGTGCTGAGAGATGACACACTCATGTCAGTCACAAATGCCAACAAGAATTTCTTTTTTTAGGTCGTACTGAATCACATAGACGGATAGAAAAATAATAATTCAGTCACTTTCTTTCATATTTTGCCATATTACTGTTTTTGCTTTTTTAACCATTTTTCAAAAGTTGCCTGAGCACAAATGCAGTTTTCAGCAACGCCCTGCTCCATATTCATCCATTTTATGAAGTGTTTACAAAAAGCACAAAACTGATGTTGAGCCATCAGTCAACTTGTGTGAGAGTGGAAAAACCCCTTCAGTGTACTGAAATACACACAGTAAACAAAGCAGGCACTGGGCAGACATGTTGCTAGGGTCGTGATATTGTCCAAGTAGGTTTGGTCCTTTAAGGAAAAGCAACGTTTCCCATCATTTATTCATTATATGCACTGGTACTTTAAAAGGTTCAGCATCTATCCTACTCTGATATTATGATTTGTATGTAAAATGTACTTTTCTAATCACTCCATTAACCAGAGTGTGTCCCTGTTATGGACATCAAGGGATGGATCAGTGTGGGGAATTTAGAACTGAATACATCTACGAGGACCCAAGGATAATATTCAGTAAGTTTGTGGAAGCTAATGGGGAAACCGAATAAAGACTCTATAGGCAGCGTGTGGTAAGGTGACACCTCAAAACATCACGTAGAGTCTGAGGTTGCGGTGCATCAACATAGAAAAAAAACAGGATTGCTGTTGACTTTAAAAGATAGGACCATCTTTTGCATCATTATTTTTGTTTTACCTTAAAATAATGTAATAAGCATTTTTGATGAGAAAGTAGACTTCCCACTTGGCCACAGGCGTGTCAGCAGTAGTACCAGCACCTCGGTGACCATGAAACACAGCTGTGGTCAACACTTTCTCAGTGATACTCACTGGTTACAGTGTAATTAGGAAGTTATTATATAGCAGAGTGCAGTTCAGACAAGTGACTGTGAGTCAGCTGTCTCCAGCATCATTAGTAGATCATTTACATTTTGTAAAGCATGCAACTGAGTCACAGTGACAAAGACTGGGAACAGGTCTTTGTGTTTTCATTAACGTACCTAAATAAACAGCGAAGTTTCTTGGCATTGTTCAGTCCATTTAACAGTTATTGTGTGATTGGCGGCTTGGAGAGGGGCCCTCAGCCACCACCTGGGCTTGCTGCTTATCCTGCCATGGTGGGGGTGTAGACTGAGTAATACTGTGGGAAAGCAAAGTGCCATTCACTGCTGTGAGGGGAGTTATTCTTAGAGCTCCCCTTGGTTCCACACAGGGGGGCTATCGCACATTGTCAGAGCGAGCATACTTATGAGCCGGGGCGTGGGCCAGAGAGGAGCTGAGGAAAGATGACATTGTAGTCGATTAGTCGATTGTTTCCATTTGAAATTTGTCAAAATATGCATTTTCAGTGATTAATTGACTGCCTTGTTATATTCTCTCTCGACTAGAGGCAACATGACTGATTGAAAACATGAAAATATGTAAATTGTGTGGCAGACCACTTCCAAAGACACAAGCTTTGCAAAATGACTCTAGACATTCAAACAAAAGCACTCAGAACAAATTTTCAATTTTAAGTCCGGGAACCTTCAGGAGCGCACAATCAGAATGATAACTATACACGTTCTGTGGTTTGTGCGGATTCATTGTTTTGGTTAAGTGTTAAGTCACATATACAGACTGAAGTTTGTGACTTTTGGTCTTAAGACGGTGATCACGATAACAGAAGCCACAACACAAACACAAATGCTTTGTTTCCACCATTGACTGCTAAACACCCGAAAACATTGGTTGTAAATTCACTTTAGGTTTAGTCTTTTTGAAGTTAACCAGGGATCATTTGTCCATGTGAACGATGTCCCTGAGCAGACGGGGCTCACCTGAAGTAAACGGGCTGATGCACATTAATCTATGATTAAGGCTATCTGCTCTGTAATTGTATGAGGCAGAGCTTGTTGCTGCTGATCTTCCACAGTCGGTCGTGTCTGAGTCATGACAGCCTCCACACTTCTCAGGCCGTCTGCGACAGTGTGAATTTTGAGGACAGTTGTGCCAGGTGGGACCAGCTTGGAGAAGCTCTCCGAGTGGACTGGACACTGGCCCTGGCACAGGACACCATCCAACAGGAAGAAGAACAGATGGCACAAATTATGTATCACCAATCCTCTCTGCAGAGCTGGTTATACAGTATATTTCTAATTTGTCCTGTTCCCTAGCAGCTTTTTTTCACACCATAAAATGTATTAATGTATGTATTTCAAGCCTGTAGCAGCGTTTCAGGCTGCAGCACACACACAAATTGCACACATGCATTAATACAGCACAATATATACAGTACACACATCCTTGCATTCCTGCCAAAAATCTGTTCTTTCCTGTATTTCTCTACTATAATTACGTCACCACAGGATAAATATTTGGTTTCAGCCGGTGGAGCTGGATGGTTCAGGTACTCTTTGATGTCAGTATCGAGATCAATTTGGTCGTAGGTTTTCTCTGTACACGATGCTCTCTTGACCTGAAATTTCTCAGCCTACGCTGGTAAACACTCCCACGGATCTCAAAACAAACTGTGCCGGAGCAGACAAACACGCAGGTCTGAGCAGATTGTACAGCAAGTGACACTAGGGTCATTACCATGTAAATGCACCCATTGACTCCAATCCCTCTTAGTCTTACAGTAAACACTGTAGGTATCACCGAGAGGCGAGGCTCAGATAGGTTGTGTAGCAGGTCGGGATACGAGTGTGTGTGGAATCTGGAGTACAGGACATGCATCTCTAATTTGACTTTATAACCAAGTCACATATCCCAGGGGCCTGACTGGTGATTGAGATTGAGAATGCAAGTTGTGTTGTTTTAATTGAGTTACACTGACAATATAAAGAGTCCATCTGAACATGTGAAGCATCTCATAACCTTCAAGCTTCACTTTGCTTTTTGCTGTGACCACCAGGAAAAGTTATTGTACGCGCATGTCGATGCAGGAGTTTTGAGGCTGATACTGGTATTGATATTTGTAAAAAAAAAAAAAATCTAAATAATGTAAAAAAAATCTGGTAGTGATATATCTGACTTTAGTAATTTATTCAACATAAACACATCACAAAAATAAACATAGGATAGGGATCCATTAGATTTTTTTTTTTTTTAAATTGTGACCAAGATATATACTAAGTGGGACATTTTACACTGTAAAAAATAGGGCCGCACAATTAATCGAAATATTATCAAAATCACAATATGGCAGATGTGTGACAGAACATCATTATAATGAAATACTGCAGTGCTGCAGAGATGCCCTAGCCTAGCAATCTCGTTCTCTAGATGTAAGAAACATGTTTGTTTGGTACAGATCCCAACAAATGTCACATCATCATGATTTTATTAGTTTTTTAAGTGAAAATGAAAATTGTGATGCAAAAATGATCATTCCCACTGATCGTGAATCATATCGCAATCGTAGTATCCGTCTAAATAATCGCAATATGATTTATTTTTTTTACCATACCACCATTTTACCATCGTGCAGCTCTAGCCCTAGCACTTGTCAGTGCTCTCTGGTGGACAAACTTTATAATGGTGACACTGTTTCTAAATTACCTCAAACCTAGTTTTCTGTATTGCAATTTCTTGTTATTATCGGCCAACATAAACATGATAACTGATATATCTACAATAAGTTAATATCGGCTGATATATCGGTCCGGCTGATTTATCGGTCTAGCTACTTCGACTGCTTATTTGCATTGAGTTTAGCTGGTTACTTATATTACAAGATAGGTTACCAGAGACTGCATTTTAAACTCGCCATTGACAAATAAATGCAATAGAACAATACTAAAGAAAACAATAGAACATGTATCTTACAGAGCTATTACTATGTGCAACAATCTTTCAGCTAAGATTACTCAGTCTTGAACTATAGCAAGATTTAAAATATTATTGATAAAATGAGGCAATAAGGATGGAATCTTGTATTATGGTATAGGTAGTTTTATATCACAACATCATAATGTAGAAAACTTAACTCAAAAGTACATTTTTATAGATAGAATAACCAAGTGGTAATGGCTGTGTTTGGCTATTCCAGTGAGTTAAATAGCTGACAAACTTTATCAAATTGGGGCAAAAAACTACTGTAAAATCATTACTCACCAAAAAGCAGTCTGGCTCATTGATTTGCAACATTGTCAGAGATGGTTTAAAACAAACAATGATCAGTGATCAATGATCAGAGTGTCACATTGGTATCAACCATAGACTGTATAAAAGAAGTGGACATAGCCAGCGTGACATCATCCATTGGTTTGTAGACTACCGTTTTGAAGCCTGGAGGCCGGCATTTTTGCTGTCGCCATCTTGGTTTTTTGAAGCCAGAAGTGAGCATATTTGGATGAGAGGGTGGAGCTGTACACAGCGCCATGGATATGCATTGCTACGCCTGTATCCTGATTGATAGCGACTTGTCAGTCACAAGGTAGCCACGCCCTAAAGCATACCCTGCTTTATAGTCTATTTTACTTTAAATGGGAGCATAATTTACAAAATGAACATCTTGCTGTATTGAAGAAGACTTGAAACTAGCGAGACCATAAACTCATTGTTTACTGAGGTAATAAATCAGTTAATTAATAATAATTTTATTTGAGATGGTTTAACTTTCCTGACAGAATAATCTTGAGTGCAGACGCAGAGGTTTATGTAATTGCTTTGTGTTATTTAAAATGTATTTCCCATGGACCCTGGGAATACGGATTAAAGAAATACTGAAGCTAAGAATTAAGTTCTAATCCTGAGTAAGCACAAAGCTGGTTGTACTTTTGTTTTTTTGTTTTTGTGTGTGTAGTTTTGAAGTTACTTTATCACCAATCACAAACTGCTTGTTTCTCTGGGTCTGACTGCATTAGTAGGACAGGGAGCTGGATAGAACAGCAGTCCTCCTGTTTCTACTGGTTTAACACACACACACACACACACACACACACACACACACACACAGACACACACCTCTCACCCCCCTGAGGGAGTCGAGGAGTCCAACCTTGGCATTACCCCAAGACATGAGGGGCAGCTGTGTTTCTCAGGCAAAGAGCTGAAGGAGCTCTCCTCACCCTCCTCCCCATTTCCTGCCTGCGCCCCCTGCCTCTCCATTCCTGGTTTTCTGCCCCTGCACAAAGCAGGGCACACTTAGTGTTTTGAAGGGTTAACGGACCCCCATCAGTCAAACCCCAAGGAGCTAACCGCTTACTGTCTTCAGAGAAAAATTAAGAGATAAAGAGAAAGAAAGAGAGAGAGCAGCAGAGACCCAGAATGCTCTAAGTTCAGACTGGGTGACACTTGTTAGGAGTTGCATAACAAGACATTTACTGGAATCAGGGAGCCGCAGGCCAAAGTCTGGTGCCACTGGTTAGTCAGCGGAACTGTGAGGCACTGTGTTAGAGATATGTGGGACGTTAGTCTCCTGTGTGTGTGTGTGTGTGTGTGTGTGTGTGTGCGCGCGCATATAACCTGGGCCTCATAATTAAAGCCCTGCTGCTGGCAGATGCACAGACACGATGGCAGACAGACAGACAGGCCGACACAAGGAACATTCCAGCACAGGCTTTTATATCTTTTTTTATTGTGGCGTGATATTCTGACTTTCCTTTTCTCCCCAGCTGATTTTAATCCAGTATCTTCTTACAACCTTTTTTTCCTCCTTTGCTTTTCATATCACTTAGTGCTTTGATGTGCTGAATCACCATAGCTGGCACACCACGGGTGTTAAAAAGCAGCTTTAAGTATTGATGAACACCACCTGTTAGTCTTTGATCTGCTCCGTGTAAGATGTCCTGGTAGATACTCGGACTGCAATAATGATTATTTTCATTATCAATTAACATATTGATTTTTAATCACTAATTGATGAATTGTTGAGCCTACATTATGTCCAAAATCGAAGATGACAACTTTAAAGTTCAAAACCCAAAGACTATTTCATTTCTAATGATACAAAATGAAGAAATTAGCAATTTCTCACATTTGAGAATAAGCAGCAAATGCTTGTCTATTTTTTTTTTTTTTTTGATGAATGACTTAAATGATCTGACTTTTCTAACAGCTTAATCGACTAGTTATTTCAGCACAAGTACATCCACTTGTTTAGGCGTTTTTGGCTCAGCGTGGTAAAAAAATGTGATGTAGATGAGTGAAAAATATTGTAATTTTCAAAGTGATGCCCATCATCATTTTGCCCATCCACACTGATTTGATTGAGTAACAGTGAGAAACTAGTAGCCCCACAGATTATTTCACAAGCTCATGTTTTCCTTCTGTCCTACTTCACATTTGTTTACCTCTCAGTCCCGGCATTAGTACTCTCTGTCTCTCATTCCCAATACCAAGAAACATTTTAGGATATTAATCACTCAAACCTCAACAGACTGAAATAAAAATGAGGCAGGAAAGCAGGTCAGTGTGGTGCAGCAGGGATATCGAATGGTGTTTATGCCTGTGTGTGGTACACGTGTGTTTATTTATGGATCCAGCCATTCCGTAGCTATGAAGTCACATCACTTCTGCCTCAAACTAGAATTGACAATTGATTGCATGTGCTGGTGCTGTCTGGGTTATTGTTTCACAGTAAACGTTTAATGGCATGTCCAGAATGTCATGGGAGGAAGCCAACGGGCAACGTCAGAAGCTGTGAGACATGTCTGCCTTCAAAAGTTCAGATTCTGTCGGGTCATTGCTCTGCTTGCCAGACTGTATTGCAGACGCAATGATTTTCTTCACCCAAGTGTCCCCAAAACATGCAGAACCCATGTAACATACAAATAAGTTTTACTTTAAAGGGGTAATAATTAAGATTTCTGTTGCTCCATACAACAAAACAACCACACTGTATCTGTTGATATGCTTTTTGATGGTCTGCCAAACATTACTCAGTCATGGTTTTTCCTGCACCAATAACTGTCTGGCTGCACCAATCTGAGCCACCAATGAGAAATTTTTAGACAGCTAAGAAAAACATCTTTCAAATCCTTTCTTAGCGCATTTTATGATTGTTAGAAATGTTGTGTAATGAGTTTCCTTTCAAAATTCTCTAAAGAAAGAATATTTCACATCAAACACGTTTTTCTAGTTAGATTACTTATTTTCTATGTATCCACATGATTATACGCTATTATTTGTATGTTTTTAACATTGCTTTTTGCTTTAAAAAAAAGATTTGTTAGATTCAGAGCTCAATGAAGGTAGGCAGGTAATTTACCAAATTGGAACCAAATCTAATATGCAACCGACTATTAGATATCAGCACTATTTCTCTAAAATGGATAAAAATGAAGTTAAACATATCTAATTTGAGCATAATCTATTAAAACTGTATGTTTACTGAGCTGAGGAATAATAGCTTACTATATTATAAGTGATATTTTCCACCTCACTTAGTGACAAAGCTGGTGCTACAGCTGGTAACGTCACACTAACAGAACCTTTATCTCACTGGGAAGGACCCAGGAAAATCCCCGTAAAGTGCCCCCTTTCATTTTGTGAATTCAAACAAATCATTTTCAAATGTGTACATGGGTGTTTCCACCCACCTCAGACACTGGCATCACACAACCTTGCAGCACTCCTGCCAGTGTTTTGTTTTGTCAGTTCTTTTTCTGGCCATAAACCAGAGGACAGATCATTGAGTGAGTGTAGTGTCCAGATATCAGCCGAGAGTAGAGCCTCATTCAACAGGACAGAGGAAACGGAGGTACCCACGCAGGTTGCTTTACTCTGGAGTCGAAAAAAATAGTTGACATCCAGCACCGTGGTCAGGTAAACAGTCATTTAGGATGAGTCAGATTGTTTTGTTTTTCTCAATGCAGGTTTGGTAGTAGCAGGCAGAGAGCACGTGATCATCTGTTTTGGCAGTGGGTTTGCCCAGGCATGGCAGTTTGTTTCACAGAATATGTTGATGCTCTGTCTGCCATCACAACTTCTCATGAAAATATAGAAAAATCTCACAAACAGGAAGACCTGAGCATTGTTTTACGGCATGAGAAGAGGGACTGTTTTTGAATAGTTTGAAAATGAGAAGTGAAAGCCCTCAACACTTCTTCACACATGAAAAATGTGGTGTCCGGTCAATTTCACATAGCTTATGTGTGTATGTGAACTGGCTGCAAGTGCACAGGGAGTGAGTAGAGCAACACTTTTACAGGACTACTCACTGCTGAGGGCCCCAAACCACAGGCATTACCCAGACCCGCATTGTTGTGCAATTCCCACCCTAAAGCGATTATGCACGGTGCCTGTCAGACTGGCCCGGCATTATCACACAATCACACATGCAATCAGGCATGTGTCATTGTGTTCACATACATGAACGCTTACTGGATGTCTGCAGCTGGCTGGCATGGGTGGAAACGGAAATATGTACTTTTATCAGAAGTGCTGTTATGACGTGTGTCTGACAGCGGGTTCCCTGCTTCTGTTTTCATGGGAACTTTTTTTTCGAGGTCAAAGTGCATAACAGTGTAACTGAACCGCCCTCAGGAGTGTTCAATTTAGGTTTGCATGTGTGTTGCAACATTGCAGCACCATTGTCTGTGTTGTATAGTGAGGCTCTTGGCTGACGTAGTGTTTATAAAAGAAATGCCTCACGGGGAGAGGAGAGGTTACCAGCAGTTAGGTTTCACTTGACATTAGCTTCTACTAGCACATTCTGCATGGACTGAAACTGATGACATGAGCAAAATAGATTTGTTAGAAATTTCCAAAGCAAGTGTGGGATGTTATTATTTTATCAACATCACTGATAGATGAGACAGAAAAACATTTAGTTTTTTCTGAGAGTATTTATGTATGTCTGGGGGTACTCCTAGATATAAACATTGATGTAATTTTTTTGAGGGTAGATGTACTGTACAGTTCGAGGGGTGGCCTCTTTGGTTTCCAGTGTGGCTCTTCATTCAGAGTTCCTGTTTTGGATTCTAGGAAATGCATCAGGGCCAGTCAGGCAGATTAGACGTGTAACAACATGTGGACTCATTTTTCTCTCAATGAATCATTCATGTCCTGGTTGAAGTAATTGACAAGAGAGATACCAAAGAAAAAAGGAATCTTGATCTGTTGACGACTCTGGTTTTGTGTTAAGAATCCAGAATGATTATTTTCATTGTTTAAAGATACTGTCATTTGGAATTTTATTCAGATTAATCTTTACATGTAATAATTATTTCACTGACTTTTACCAAAAGGTGAGAAATATTAGAAACGTTGGAATGCGGCCATATGAGTAAAATGAAAACTTAAATAGCTTAAATACCGTTGAGTTTATATCATCTGTCTTCTGCACTAAGCATTTCTCTCTATCTCTCTTGAGGACAGAAAAGAAAAAAATCTGAATTCTTGAAACACTATGAGCTCAGGAAAAGTGATTAATTTAATGTTGCACATAGTGGATGTAAAAACAAGTGGTCCTTTGCCATTACTGTTATTAATATTATCTGTCTAGTATATTAGTTATGATATTTTTTCTGAATATTTCTATGTCAGCACATGTAGTTGGCTGCAGTTATTGCAAGAATTATCTCTTTTGAATGATCTGCTCCTCTCCCTTTAAGAGATGCAAATTTCAGCCCATGACTGACAGGAAGTGGGTGCTTTGAAAGTAGTACAAGGTATGCAGTACCAAGATCGTGATGTCATCAGGAGAGGAAGCAACACTCAGTGTGTTTCCTTCATTTTTTTCATTCTTCCTCTTAGCTGCACTCAGAGCTGGGAAATAAATCAGTGTTTTTGCTTATCGTTCCTCTAAATGATCTTTCTCATATCATATCTCAATTCTCATATTGATATATTGCAGTTCATACATAATGAGCTAAATGATACTGTATGGACTTCAGTTAAATAGAGCTAAAGTAAATGCTGGAGTGAGGCTTTGGTTTGTTCATGTGCAGCTCCTGTTTTGACCTGTACTGGTGCCAGCTTGATAATGGCACCTCTGACTGGGATGCCAAGTCCAGGTCTTGGTGCCCTGGTTTAATGTCACGCTTGCTGTCTACTGTCCCTGACAAAAATGTGAGCCTTCACCACAACCGATAAAGTTTTTTAATATTCACTGGAGGAGAGTCTGAATGTTGGGCAGCATTTCTGTAGTCATATTGATCTACTAATTCCAGAGGAAATTAAAACACTAACGACACCTTTTTTCATCTTATTTTTCCATGACTACTGTGATCAGTTAAGGATTTTTTTCAGCCAGCAAAATGAACACATAGTAGCACAAAGCAGCTGTCTTCATGATACTTTTATTTAGCATAGCAACACACTTACAATATATTGAATGTGTGTCATCTAATGGCACTGGTGTAATAGCAACAAGGCCAAATAACAAGGACGCTGGTGATAATAAAAAAAAAACTCCAACTGTACACCAGTGTTAAACAGAGCAATATTTTTATGTTAAACAAACTGTGTTTTGCATTTCAAAACACATGAAGATATCTTTTTAAGATAACCATGAAAGGTGGAGCAAAGTCGCAATCTAGTCTAGTTTCTGTTAAAACACTTGTTCACTTGAAAAGTTCCCCAGCACTCCTTCTGTGAGATTCATATATATTTATTTATTTTAAGATGTCTCACTGTTATTTCATTTTCATAATGAGCGCATGAAAAAACAACTTTGTGATAAAAGAACCATAATGGCTCAACTACGTCTCATAAGGTTTCTTTTGTGTTTTTTTCTCTGAAAACAGTTTTTTGTGGCAGTGCATGAGTCATGCTAATTTTACAACTGGCAAACAGTTAAGTGCATTACAGCCCAATGTACAGACACACAGACAGCTTCACTGACATTGCACATGTCTAAAGAGAATTAAAAGCATCAGGAATAGCTGCAAAAAAATAAACCAAATTATTTTACACCATGATTAAACAACAGTCCTTCAACCAAAGACAGTTGTGGCCATTACTTGCTCAGTCTCGAACAATGCAAGCAGATTACCTCCACAAAGGAAAGAAAGCTAAGAAGAAGTCTGTTTTTAAGTATAAATTTAGTATAAATCTCTCATTTGGTAGCATTATTGACAATATGTGCCCTCTTTTTCAAGTGCTAACCTGCAAGTGATGTCCTTGCTTAATTTTGGTGACATTTTTGGTGCTCAACAGGAATCGCTGTGGTGTTTTAGAGCTGCACTTTTTAGAAATCAGTCCATATTCAAACAGTGTGGATGGTCGTTTTTCTCTATTTTACTATTTTTACTCATTACGAACATTGTTGGTATACAGCCTTTTTCATGAAGCCAGTTTAGAAGCGCACCAGCTTATGACGGTGCTTTACAGTGTAATAAAACAACACCGAAAAGAAGTGTACCAATGAGAAATCCTCTAAACTGTGTGACTGAATGGAGATTTATTGTTGGAATCAACATCCAGCCATAAAAACAGCTCAGGGATATCCCCGTGTTTGCCAGGCTGAACTGGGGCAACAAGCGTATAAATATAACCCCCCAAACACTCCCCCACCCTCTCTTCCTCCCGTGGTGGGTCAGGCCTATGGACGCAGGCCACCACACAGGCACCCAGCAGTGGTCCACACACTGCATCTTTATCCAGGCAGAGCAGGCAGCAGCCCAGCCCAGCCGCTCTGCTGATCAGAGGTGAAAAATATCCCCGCTCCACAGACACAGCTCTGTGCATTTACAGACTCACATTGTGTTGCAGATAGCAACACATGCACATATTTTAGCATGGTAAGCTTAGCTAGCACAACCCGGTCCCTGTCTGTACACATGAGCCGCATGCTGCTTAAGTCTGAGTCAGGAAATCAGTGAGCACAAGAGAGAGCTCAGCATGTGAACCCCCAAGCTCTGATTGCTGTTAACGTGCTACTGGGACATTATTTTAAAAGTATGTGTAGCAGCTATCATAAACAACATATGAATAGTCAGAAAAAAAATACAAAAAGGAACATTCTTACAAAGTTATAATCTCACCAATGCAACCAATGTTTATGGGCCTTCCAGGACAGGGGACATAAGGGCAGTATGGTTAAATCAATATAACACTATACATTCACTAAATATTCTTATAGCATTGAATAAAAAATTTCTGAAGAGAAGTACATGTGCTTGCTTTCACTCAAATTTTTTTAACATTTGCTGATGAACGCAGTTGATGTGTCAGTTGAGGGTTAAAACAAAACCTTCGATAACTAATTTTATAGGTTTTTAATTACAGTTTGCATTGCAACAGAAATCTGTAAAATGAAAACACGATATGATCATTACATCATTCATTACAATGGAATGGCATTGAAAGTCAATAAATGATAATACTGAATTGTCACCCAGCTGTAGGTAAGACAGTAAGCAATAAAGTCCGCATCTCTTATTTATTGAACAGCACTGCCTTAGAGCAGCTGGGTGCAAATTTAAATTGACAACTTGGCCATTGTTATGAAGTAAAAAGACATTTGATTTCTGTTTTGGTTATTGTGTTTTTTAGCTTGAAACTTATCAAGAACAGCTTAAGAAGAGAAGCAATCAGCAAACATGAATTGGGATCTATAATGAGTGCAAATCATAAGTGGGGAACTGTTTCTAAGATGCACAGTAAGAGCTTTATCCGCCATTGTAATCCTGCTGGAAAAGCCTACCTGGACAAGGCCCCCCCTCTTTCCTTTTTCCTCTTGTTTTGCCCAGTCAGACTACCGAGCTTTGATTAGGAAGTAGTGGCTCTTGAACTCACTGTTTTCTTCAGCTAGTCCCTTGCATTGCACCAACCAGGGCCTCATTCTGCAGTGCTTTGCATAGAAACCAGAGGCATCAGTGGGATCAGTATCAGGACTGGCCAGCTCTTCCTGTGCGGATACAATGCAGCAGGAAGTTCGCTAATAGCCCCTCCATTCCGCCACCCGTCTCACACTATCATATGCCGATGAAAGATCCTGGAGTGTCAGTGGCTTTGCTGCTTCTCACCGTATGCACAAAACCACTTACAGACTATTTATCATTTGTCTGCAGCGTCTGTGAGACCGATCAATCTTAAGCTTAACCAATCATCATCTGCTCAGGCTTCCAAGTTCAGCTGTGTGTGTGTGTTTTGGGGGAGGGCGGTTCGTTGCACTCAGACTCCTTGCAGAGGATTGTGAAAAGGAGATCCTGCCAAGAGGCCGTCAGTAAATACATTTGCAGACAGATTTGCTTCTGCATGACTTGCGTTTTCTGCCTTTCCATCTGCGCTTTTCGATGGTCATATAACTCAGCATCTGACAATGACCATTTTGAAGGGGTACTTTCCTGGAAGTCATAGACTGCTACTTTCGCTTGAACTAAACTCTAAAGTGAATTTAAGGAGTGCCACACTGAGCAGTCTGTGTCCGGGCCTCCTCTCTCCCCCCTTTTTGCCAAATTGAATTATTGAAAGTTGACGTCAGCGGGTGAGAAAGGGACCCTTTTTGCTGCAACACAAGTGTGCGATCAGCTACGTGCATGATCTCCCAGAGGAGCAAGTGAAAAGGACAAGGAAGGAATAGAAGACTAGGAAGGGGACGGGATGGAGGGAGAGGGAAGAGATTATCTATTTCTGGTTTGAATCATATCCTAGGGTCAGTTTCCATTTTTAATCTGAGACTTTTTTTAAAACAGAAATTGTGGCAAAAACAGATTTCTTTTTATATCACTGCTAACAGTGACACATTTATGCTTTCCCGACCAGTCGAACCTGCGGTGCTGCACTGTGTTGCTTGCTGCTACGCAACATTAATGACAACAATCATTTCCTTTTCTCTGGACTGTTTTAATGAAACCGAGGGTATAAATAAAAAAACGCCCGAGGCTTTACATTTCCTGTGCTCTGCTTTTTATATTCACTGCCTTTTATGATCATTGCTGTATTGACTTTAGTAAATAGGTCAGTGATTATCACTGGTCAGTTCAATATTGGTGCTGATGATAACCTATCAAACTGCAAACACATGAAGTCTATTCAGATTGCTTTATGAATGTGGTAATGTGACAGTGTATTGCTTTATTTTTTGCATGTGTGTGTGTGTGTGTGTGTGTGAGAGAGAGAGAGAGATTCCTTGTGTGTAGCTGAGCATGTGTGAAGATCAATACGCCCAGACTAACAGTTTCCTTTAATTTCCAATAAAACACAACACTAAAATGATCACCCTGTAGATAAATACTGTAAAGCTACCAGTTTAAATTATTTCCCCAATGACTAAATATCCCATGACCCAGCAAATTAAGGCATAATTTAGGTGCAGACACTTGCAATTCAAGTCACTTGATCTTGTCTTTACTGACTGCAAATAAGAGTACAGATCTGACCAGGCATTTGATGTTAGCTTTTGTTACTAGATGGTTTACTTTTGGTCAACTCATAGTATCTTTAGCCAAGAAGAACTGACTCTATAAAAATAACTATTGCCTCTTCCCTCTTGCTCACGTCTGCGCTGCTCTTCACCAGGTGTCATCACTTTGATCAGCCAGTTTACCACAATGCGCCACCTTTAGCGAACTTGCTGTCATAATTGAATGGAATCAGTTGTAATCGGCCTCTCGATCACAGAATACTAAGTACATCTGACACGAAGGGGAAAAACCTACCGTGAGTGTATCTTTTGATAACTTTGGGATCCCAGTGAGTGGTAGTTCCCCCTCACTTGTCGCCCCGCCGTCTCACCTGGAGCTGCGTGCTCAGCCCCATGCTATTGTTAAGCGGGCAGACCTGCTGAGCTGGTGTTAGGTTAATAACAGGTTTACATGTTTTCTGTCTTAACCACACTGCTCTAACTCAGTCAGACTCAGCACAATGCTCCAGACATGACCAAGCTACAGCTTTAGAGCTACTTACTTTGGCGGTTAAAAATGGTGCGCTACACACTCTATAGGTTGTCCTCTTCACAGCCGCAGACATTACACAGAAAATAGCTAGTTACAGTGCAAGAACACACCCACTGTTAAGACTGAAACATGGGTAACAAAAGGTGAAAAAGGCTGTTCAGGACAGCACCGTTTCTCTAATGAGTTCAGTGGAAATAGTGCAGGGAAACCACATTTTTTCACTTTCATCGGTTCCATATCTCTGTTAGATACGTGTGAAACTTCTCAGAGAACTGCTGGTGTGTGAGTTCGTACCTGCTGCACACTTTCAGTCAGTAAGGAGGGAGCATTGCTGCAGACACCTATAGCTGTATGGGCTTTGCAGCTGAGGTTTCACTTGTGGCTTCACTAGATTCAAAGCAGCCCTGCAAGTAGGTGGTGTTGCGCTCTTCTGGGGATTTTTTCATTAGACAAGTTGACATTTGAGCAGCTCTGAGAGCGTCAGCTCCTCGGTCAGTGTGCCAGCATCTGTCTGGCACACTGTCTCCATTTTTCTGCAGGTACTTTGCTACTGTCTGCAAGTGAAAGTAGGAGAGGAGAGGATAGGAGAGGAAAAGGAGAGAAGGAAGGAAAACAGAGGAGAGGAGATGAGGAGAGAAGGAAGGAGAGGATAAGGAAGGAAACAAGATGAGGAGAGGAGAAGGATGGATACAAGGTGAGGAGAGGAGATAAGAGTAGAAGGAAGGAAACAAGATGAGGAGAGGAGAAGGATGGATACAAGGTGAGGAGAGGAGATAAGAGTAGAAGGAAGGAAACAGGATGAGGAGAGGAGAAGGAAGGAAAACAGGAGAGGAGATGAGGTGAGTAGGACGGAAACAAGGAGAGGAGAGGAGAGGAGAAAGGAGGTGAGAGGAGCAGAGAATAGAAGAGAGGAGATGAAAGGAGCAGGAAAGAGGTGAGAGGAGACAAGACAAGGCGAGAAGGAGAGGAGATTAACAGAGAGGAGAGAAGGAAGGGGAGAAAGAAGGAGAGGGTGATGTACCGAACACTGTGGCCTTTCACTGGTGCTGCCAGTGAGGGAGTTTAAACCAGCACAGTGTGTTCTTTACTGATCCATGCCCACTCTGTCACACACAACCCCTCTTTCTCTAATTCTTAAATAGCCTACACGCAAAACACATTCTCCTGCGCTCTCTCTCTCTCTCTCACACACACACACACACACACACACACACACACACACACACACGACCCAGATGCCCATACTGCAGCCACTTCTTGAGTCATGACGTATCCAGTCATGTAATTCAGTTTCAGCAGTCACACGACAAACTGAACATTACTTTCATTTAATAAATATAGTGTGACATCAGGGATTCGGGCCTGTTTCTAAACATAAACTCTCTGGCAGTGGGGGGGTATGAAGAGGGGGCGAAAGCTAAATTTGCGGTGTCCACTTGGCTCACGGCGCTGCGGCTTCACATTCCATGCCTTTTTCTCTGCCTCACGACCGCCGTGTTTCCTGTGAGGCAGGAAGTCAGCTCTGTTTCCTGTCACAGACCTCTTTCATGTGGTCACTTCCTCGTGTTTTGCCAGCGTCGCTCTGTTCTGTTGACTCAGAGAACAGAGGTGGTGCTCCTTGCGGTGGGCTCAGGCAGAACAGCAAAAAGTCTTTTTATTATCTCTGGCTACATGAACTAGCCTTCAGAGATACAGTAATGTCAGGTCACTGCATTTATTATGATTACATTCCTCAGTGCAAAAAAAAAAAGGTTTTCACATTAACTATGTATTAATTGCAAACATTTAATGTGTTGATATTATTTGAGTGCAGGCTGTCATTACACAATCTTTTGTTTCTTTTCCAAAACTGTCTCCATCATTTTGTTGCATTTTTTTGTGGGAAGAAACAACGGAAGTTGGAATGGTGTTATTATCATATTTTTATACAACACAAGATAGGACCGTCCTCAAGCGATGGTAATCGGAGATCAGTTCTGTGAAATCGTGGGTTTTGTAACCTTGCTGAGGAATGTTGATTGTGATGGCTGCCTGGCTGGGAATCCTGCCTTTGCTGTTTCCTAAGAGATACTAACACGTTGGCTCTGATTACGATTGAACTTTGCACACAGTGATTAGCTGGAATGTTAAGATTCCTGTGCACTGCGGCCAGAGATAAATCAGAGTGTCACATACAGTCGCGGAATCCAAAAGAAACAGACTCTTAATTTGTAAAAAATCTAATATACTGTATGAAAAAGAAAGAAGTACATCAACAAATGTAGCAAGGAATGTGTCATACTTTTCGTTCATATATGCATGTATGTGTGTGTTTGTGTCTCTTCATGTGCATGTGTTCATCCCACATTGCGTGTGTTTTCAAACCACGATATCACTAGCTGCAGTGGAGTGAGCAACAAAATCAAAACCATACTGCGCCACTGGTTGTCATACTAGCATTCCACTAAAAACATGAGCTGGCACTCACACACATACACACACACACACACACACACACACAGTGTGAGACGAGGCTTTTCCATTGGCCCCACCAGACACCCTGAGCCACACTCCCCACATGGCACTCCGAGTTCTGCCGAGTTCTGGTATTTCCCATCAGAGCAGTTTTTATGACCCCTCACTTGTACTGCCTCTCTTGCATCAAGACTGTTAAATTGGTTTTAAAATGTTCTCCATCATCACAACACCCAGCATATTAATTGTGACATAAGCCAAAATAGAAACCAGAGCCTCCGCAGTGGAGACTTTAGCTGTGAGTTTCTCCTTCCTGTCATCAGGATGATGAGCTTTAACGGGACATCCCGGCGTCTGCACTCACATTGCAGTCATTCCTTGATGCAGCACAGCTGAAATTACAAGCACTCTTAGTGGTCATGGGAAAGAGAGGCTCATGACCAGATTTTACTCCTCGCTTTTTGTCATAGCTACCGATGTGCAGGAGGAGGAGAGGAGAAAAGCATTTGCTAGGCTAATCAGGGAAGGGCTGTCACGTCCCTCAGATCATGCAAACTAGCCCAAGACTACTGGCTGAAGCAGTCAGGTCATTTGATTCGGAATTTCATTCATTTGTAAAGGGCCGGTGTTCGGGCGGGCCCTTTATGCCCAATTCTGTTAATGGATTAAATGGGAACTTCACCAATTTTACACAAGGAGGACAGTTTACATATCATGAGGAGTCCAACACAGACTGTGAAAACAGTTGTATAATGTCTTCTGTGGCTCTGGAGGGAGCTCTCCAAAGTTTAAGAAAAGAACCCTGATGATGTCATAGTGATGTCATCAGGGTTATCTCAGCTTGTGCTCGAGACTTAAAAGTTTTAACACAAAGCCTTCGTCCCAAACTGAGATCGCTGTTGCCCAAAAGATGTTGGCATTTAACAGTCAGGGAGGTTCTAATGAAATATTTTTTCTCTATGTACAGTATATCATTGTATCTCTATGTATATCATTGTAAATTGAAAATCGTTGTGTTTTGGACAAAACAAGCAATTTGAATCACTTTGGCTATGGAAAAGTATGTTGAGCATTTTTCATTGTTTTCTGACATTTTGTAGACTAACCAAATCATTGATTAGGCCTACTTAGTCGAGAAGTTAATCAACAATGAAAATAATTGTGGCGTAGAGTGGGACAAGATGTCAGAGTCAAGAATGAGAAGAGGTGGTAGAGATGAGGAGAAGCAAAGGTGAAGGCAGAGCAAAGGCCAGATGTGAAGCAGTGACTCACAGCAGGAACAGGCTTTATGACGTTAGCCACTATGCACGCTAAGCTCTGCATGTGTGTGTGCACCGGGAGTTCCAGCCTTTCTTCCATAACAACAAGCTTTACGCATGCACAGTAGTGTCTGGCCAAGGCTCATTACTTCATGTTATGGCCTGGACACAAAACGATACAGAGTGTTAATTATTCTCTGAGGGTAAATGGTCACTTAAACAACAGTTTGGACTGATTTAGAGTTTGAAAATCATAACACGCTGAAAAACAAATTAAGTCTGAAATGAGTAACACAAGTGTCCCAGTACAGTAATTCCAGTAAAGTAGGACAGAAATAGTGTCTCACTTTCTGTGGTTTGCTTAGCAGACGTTTGCCTAATATTCTTGCCCTTGTTTGCTGTGTTTTAATAATGCTTCACTTGCTTCCTGCACAAAAATGAGTTTTTCCACTGGGGGTGTCACTAAGCAACGTTAGAGTGCAGTATTAATGTGTCTGTAAGGGGGAATGATTAGTCTGTTTCCTCCCTTTGATTCTGTGCTGGTTTAGACAAGACACGTAGTCAGGTGGAATGTGAGTGTTTTTATAATGGTGTTTTACAATGGGCCCCTCTGTTTTTGTGAAGGAAATAAAGGCCCACATGTACAGTATGTTTGGAGATAAGAGTGTCTGCAGTTTAATCCCTGCTCTCTTCAGGATGTATTACTCATGGAGTAAACTTATTGACACCTATTGTGTGTGTGTTTGTGCACATGTGTTTCTTTGAATTGCAAATGGCATTAGGTTGTTGAGTGACCTTAAAATCTCCCCTTTCTTCCCTGTGAGTCAGCTGTCAAGCCGAGTGTGTTTTTAAAAGAGAACCACCTGTACGGATGGATTTGCACTCGTATGCCAAAGCAGTTCTGAAGTGTTTTGGGAAAAGGGCAAACGCAAATCTCTCTGTTTGTCTGCTCCTCACCAAGCTTTTCACTTTCCCTCTCTCTCCCTCTCCTCCAGAACTCCATTAGACACAACCTGTCGCTGCACAGCCGCTTTGTTCGCGTCCAGAATGAGGGGACGGGGAAGAGCTCTTGGTGGATGCTAAACCCGGAGGGCGGGAAGAGCGGCAAGTCCCCGCGACGCAGGGCAGTCTCCATGGACAACAACAGCAAGTTCACCAAGAGCAGAGGAAGAGCAGCTAAGAAAAAGGTAAATAAATAAAGAATGCTTTGAATGCTAATGCTTTTGTGCTCGGATATAGCTGATATTTACTTTTTTAACCATGCCAGGAATTTCTTTTATCTCAACTATCTCTGCACTGTCTGTCTATTTTTCAAATAAGATTTTACGAAAAGGTGAATGGGTGGCCCAATGTTGTTTTTTGAACCAAAGAAACACATTTGCGATGTTTTAGTATGTTTCATAAATTATCACTCACTTTGTGTTCTAAAAGAGCTGGTTGATATATCAACATCCATCCATCCATCCATCCATTTTCTACCGCTTGGTCCCCGTTAGGGGGTCGCGGGTGACTGGAGCCTATCCCAGTGACTTCGGGCCTTAGGCAGGGCACACCCTGGCCAACTCGTCACAGGGCGAACACAGACACAGACAAGGACAGACAACCATTCACTCACACATTCATTCAATACGGGCAATTTAGAGTTATCAATTAACCTACACATGCATGTCTTTGGACGGTGGGAGGAAGCCGGAGAACCCGGAGAGAACCCACGGTAACACGGGGAGGACATGCAGACTCCACCCAGAGAGATTGTGTGATGTTGGTCCGGTCCGGGAATCGAACCCACGAACCCACGATCTCCTTATTGGGAGGCAGGAGCTGTAGCCGCTCTGCCACCGTGCAATATATCAACATAATGTATCATAATAAAGACCAGACATCATTTGGGATTTTGGTAATATTCTTAGCCTAAATTTGTCTCTTCTTGGTCGTACTGGCTACATTACAGTTAACAAATACAATTATCTGGAATCATTAGCCTAATAGAGGTGAAGGACATTAACTGAGAATGATTCTCTGTGTTTGGTTATCATATCCACATTTCTAACTTATTTTCTTATTGTTGCTTTAAGTCATCATATCTGTGAACATCCTTTGAATAGCCATTCTCAAGATATTACACATATCATATTATTGATACAGTATTTAGCAAGAATACTTATTTTCTATGATATTATTTTAATTGTATTTGATTTTTTTAGTACCATCCAGCCCTTTGTTTTTATTGCCAATGGTTTCCGCCCAAAACATATGTTGCACTGACTCTGTCTCTGGCACATACAGTATGTCTACTGGTACACTGAGAGTCTCCTTGTCTCCCCACAGCTGTCCCTGCAGGGCGGCCCTGATGGAGGTGCAGACAGCCCAGGCTCCTACTCCAAGTGGCCTGGCAGCCCAAACTCCCACAGCAACGATGACTTTGATGCATGGAACAGCTTCAGGCCTCGGACCAGCTCCAACGCCAGCACTCTGAGCGGCCGCCTCTCACCCTTCATGCCTGAGGACGACCTCGGAGAGGCAGACGTGCATATGGGCTACCCAGGAGCCCCAGGGGCCAAGATGACAGCCACGCTGCCCAGTCTCACAGAGATGACGGGCTCTCTGGGACACAGTTCTGAGAATGTCATGGAGAACCTTCTGGACAACCTGAACTTACTCTCGCCCAACAACTCTCAGGTTGGAGGAGGGGCAACGACCCCTGGCTCCTCCCAGTCCTCCCCCTCTCCTATGATGCAGCCAAGCCCTGGGTACCCCGCTTACAGCTCCCCCAGCATGGCCTCGCAGCCTCAGCAGGAGTACCGCAAGTGTGTGTACGGCCAAGCGGGAATGAACACCCTGTCGTCCATGCCGCTGCAGACACTGCCAGAGAGTAAGCCCAGCTTCGGCCCCGGTATGGGCCAGTACAGCTGCCCTGCGGGGCTTCTGAAGGAGCTGCTGACGTCAGATACAGACCAGCACGGAGAGCTTATGCCGTCAGTGGACACTGTGGTGTCTCAGTCCAGTGGAGGCTGCATGCTGCCGCCATACAGCAGCAGCCAGCATGCAGCCAAACTCATGGGAGGAGGGAACGGTCACCCGCATGGTCTCTCTCACACTCACCCCCACAATGTGCACAGCCAGGCCCCGGCCACGTCACCCGCTATGAACGGCCGCTTGCTCATGTCCCTGAGCCACAGCGGGGGCACCGCGCGTTTGCCTACAGCCAAAAGCCCTATGCAGATGCATTACGGCCTCTCCAGCCACCTCAGCGGGGGAGGGATGCCTGGTGGCTTCTGCCCTCTCAACACCAATGGATACGGCCGGCCGGGCTTGCCACAGCCCTCGCACCCAGAGAAGCTGCCCAGCGACCTGGACGACATGTCCATCGAGAAGTTTGAGTTTGACATGGAGACAGTCCTACATGACACTCTGATGGACGGGGACTCCCTGGACTTCAACTTTGAGCCAATGGTGACCCAACAAGGTTTCCCCCATGGAGTGAAGACCACCACACACAGCTGGGTGTCAGGGTAGAAACTGTAGTGCAGAAAAGGTTCTGTTCAACTGATTTGTTGTTGTTGCTGTTTGGTAAAAGACACAATCAGAACTCATTTGAGACAAAAAGTGTATCTTAGGATGTTTAATTCTCATCCCAACTTCACCTGCAGTTTCTGTACCATCAACATTTCTGTTTCAAAAATACTTTTCGGATCACTTCAGCAGACTGAGACTGGTAGCGAAATGCTCAGGATGCGTCTCCATTAGAGCCCCTGAACTGGTGAAGATGAAATCAGAATTATTTTTGAAATATCAAACATTCTGTACAAACTAAGTGCCAAACATTATGCCTTAAAGTAAGAGCCAAACTGAAACACACACCTTTTTGGTTTACTCACCAAGGTTACAGATATTATACAGTGGTTGTGTCTGCGATTTTTGCAAGTGACAGCTACATCTCATCATCATCATCATCATCATCATCATCAGCAGCAGCAGCAGCAGCAGCAGCAGCAGCAGCAGCACAATCTGTAGAAGTGCACAAACTCATACCATGCTGTTTACTGTGTTTCCACAATCAAACGTTTTGTATGTACAGTGTAGTGATAACTGATTACCACTACGAAAGAATTATGAAGGTAATCTGGCTCATGGGTTTGTGGACTGACATGATGTAAAGTGAGAGACTTCTCAAGGGATCCTTGGATTATGTTACACAATAACTCACTTTGTTATTGCCTGAATGTACATAATGTCATCATACAGTTGTAAAATCAGGTCTCGTAGTGTATTTTCTAAGACTGTAAATAGTGTTTACAGAGTGGAAGCAAAAATCAAGGCAGCAGAAATGAGCTCACAGAGAAAACTGGATCGGATTCTTTTAAACACATGTCGATTTGACAGATGCTGTGCTTAAGGATTCTTCTTAATCAGGCTGTAAAACGGTAATACACTTTCTGATTTCTTGTACATACATTAAGAATGTATATTAAAATGATGTAGTATGATGTTTACTAGATTTAGTATATATTTGAGACCTAAATTATTTGTGTTTACTATAGATTTATGCTGGTGCATAACCTGCACTCAGACATCAGAATTGTTCTGAGTCGTTCGTCACTCTTAACCTTAATACCACAGGGGCCTATTTATTGTGCCTAACAAAGTAGATATCGACTGCAGGCTTGAAGGGTTTTATATTGTAAATGTCTATGGTCCAGAAGATACTCAAATCCAGCAGTCTTGAAGAAAAGTACAGTGAATTCTTTATTTTCAGTTCCCTGCTTTCACTTTTCTTTAGAAGTCGAGAAGAAACGAGTGACAGTAGATTGTTAGGGTTTCCTGAACGCTTCACAGCGCTATGAATGTTGAGAGGTCAAGGCAGGTTGGTGGATAAAAGATATTCTCAGTGCTACTGTCGTTTTCACACCAAGGCTAGGTCCAAGACCTGCCAGAGATTGTCATTAAAGACACTGTGAGTACCCAGCCTGTCCCCTGTTAAGTTTCAGAACTTTTTTTATTTTCTTCCTTGTCTCAAAGGGTTAATGTGACTGATTTAAATTAGTACAGTATAATTCCTTTTTGTCTAAAAGAGCCCTCTGATGCTGTCAATAGGATCAGCTTTTACTGCTTTTAATGAGACTCCACTTACACTCTGCCCCTCCTACCTCTACCTATCTCTATGTCTTTTTAAACATTTGATATAATGGTAACACATGACTTGATAGCTCCAATAATCTTTTTAATAACAAGTCTATTTTAATTATTTTTTAAAGTTGCCCCTGAAAAGCGCCACTAAGTGTTAAGTATCTTATCTAGCTTGTATATTTGCATTTTCTGACTTGCTTTCCCCACTTATTGCTGTACTAACAATGAGCTTGTCAGCCTGTATATATATTATGCAGAGTCACAAATAGTGTACAAGATTGTGACTACCTTTGTGAAGATGGTATCTGCAAACATGAATGCTTCTCACGAAGTCGACTGGTTCGGTGGCTGAAAGACCAAGTGGCTCAGAGATAACAAACTAAAACTGAAAACTGCCTATTCGACATTAATGTTTATTGCATGATTTATCCAGAAACCACATGTATCAGTGGGTGTCTGATCATGTGTTGTCAAGGGCTCTGAGTATGTAGGTTTTTATTCAAGTCGTACTACTAATGAGTTCACTTCCAACTAGAGGGGAAAGCTCTTTAATTAGTTTTTGGTGTTTGGTTGAAATGAAAACTTGCGTACTCGAGACCAGTAATGGCACATGATCTGACACCCCTGACTTAGATTTTAAGAAAGCCAGGGAGCAGGGCAGGTTTAAGAAAAGTAAAATAAAATTCTTAACATTTCAAAAAGCCCTGCAGAGAAACCGCTAAAGAAGCTGCTGTTTGGCTTTGGTGCCAGGTGTTGCCTTTTCTTACCCAAACATGCCATAGTGTACTATAGCCAAATTTGCCTTTGAAGTCAAAGTGATATATTTAGCATTTTTATTATGTGATATGTTCAGAATTATATATATTTGTGCCGGTCACTCAAGTCAGGATAAACTGTAATGAATCCATGTAGTCAGTGTCACAGGGTTCACTCTAAAAGTAAAAGAGCTGTACTAAGTAAATTATATCTCTACATTTTTAAATGATTGAATCTATGCATTGTATTCCTTAATTTTATGTTGCTATTGTTATATTTTCTTTTTCTTTGAACTTATGACAGAGATATTTTATTGTAACATAGCGCTGTGAGATATTATGTTGGTGTTGATGTCAAAACTCTATGTTCCAGATAGTTATATGGGGGAAAAAAAAATGAAGTTTATTTAGAAAATAGACGATGCAGTGATTAATATGCTAAGCTTTTGTTAACTGACAATGTTGTATTTCTTGTATTTAGCTACAGTTTTTAGAAAATAGCATCAAAAAGGAAATTACAGAAAAAAAATTTAAAGATATATTTCATTTTTAAAATGAAAAACACAATATATAGTCTGTCAGAGAAGTCCTGCTCAAAATGCAGATACTGGACCAATTTTTATAATTTTATGAGTAGAACGATATTGCACTTTTACTTACATTTTATAACAAAGTGCCCCTCGTAACTAGAGGAAGAGTTCCCATTACATATTTTAAGATAAAAATCTGTTACATTTAACTTATACACGGGAAGAAATTGGACTTGTGCTGTGGGATTTGAAATCAATAAGAATATGTAACTCGTTCAATATTAATGTATTAAGACCTGAATAAATGTACTTCTGTGTTAAAGATGCGTCAGATTTGTCATTCAACAATAAGAATAAGATATTGCATGCAGAGTTGGTATCATCACCTTGGAGTTTTGATCTGGTACAAACATGCCACAGAACTGCAAATCTTTCACCATGGGCTGAAGAAGACTGGGGGATGAGGTTGAAAGTTCAGAAACCTAGTAAGTTGACCATTGAGCTTTACATTATTTTGTTACATAGAAGTAATCTAGTTGGTTTTCTCAAACATCAGTTAGTGTGACCAATGTTGTTTTTCAGAACAGTTAAGAAAAGTAAGCTAGGTGGGAAACCTGAATGGCAAAAACAAGTGACTGAAATACATCTATGCAAAAATATTGATTACATTTTCCAATACATGTATGCATAATCATGACAAAGTAACTGGAGGGATAATTTGGCTAGTTTAAACTCAGATAATCAACTAAGCTAACAAGTTTTGGCTACTACCCTTTTTTAAGCTATAGTTACTAGCAAGAGCTCTGGGCTTTATAATATTAGCCACTACTAATGATTCCTGCCTCCAGAGCAGTCAGTCACTGATTATTCTATACTCCAATCTGGTATTATATTTTTTCTAATATATTCTTTAGCACTGAGTATTGTATCCTAATGCAGTTTAAGTATTAGGATAGGAGGTATTAGGCTTTGCAAGAGATGATTGTCTGAGGTTGTCTAGCCTGAGGTCACATTTTCATCCCAACTAATAAACCAACTGACATTTCCAGGACAAAGTGACTCATGTTGTGTAACAAGACCAGCAGTACTTGACAAGACATCTAGTAAAGTTGCAGAGGGCTCTTAGCAAAGTGTAGCAGGATTTGACATAATGCAGCACTGGCTATGTTTGTAACAAGTCAGGAGCTAGATGGCAAAAGCTGATATAAATTGTCAGCTATCAACCCATCATCTGAAAATCAAAGTATATGCAGAGTAAAATAAGCATATTCCCTGCTTTTGTCTTCCATTCAGTGTCCACACTTAAAAACTTGAAAGTACATGTTGCCAGAGGAGGATAAAAGATCCCAGAACAGGAGATTTAAGCCATGTGCAGAGGCTTGTTTTGTAAAAGACTGAAAATTCTCAACTGTATTCTCAATGCTGCAGTCCCTGTTCTGGCGTCTCATTTCTTCCCTATAATGATTCCTTCTGGCTTTTCCTTACAGCCACATTCCACACCATGCACCCCCTACCACTGAACCCAGTCACCCCAGACAGCAAACTGCACTGCCTCTCTGGCCCCAGTGTCTTTGACTTTGAGTTGTGAGTAAAAGATAACCTTTAACTAGACAAGCCACTGGGGACTAGTCTCATTAAAAGCCCTGGCTAAGAAGTCTTCTTAAGAAGTTGCAGTTTAGACTCGTTCTAGTGCTCAACTTCTCACTTTACCATCTTTTCTCCTCATGTTCATTCCGACAGGGCTGCATTTTACATTGAAAATTTCTGTGACATGAGTATCAGCATTTAGGTTCTGTAACTGAAATGAATCTCATCCCAGAAACTTGATAAACCTACATAATCCATATGCGTAACAGTCAGTTTAGCCAGTAGCATGTTGAGGAGAGCTTGGTAGGTTCAACTTCCAGTTCAAGAAGTGGCATACTGTATGTTTCACCTCCCCCTGTGTCCAGGAAAAAATGTAGTGTTTGCATTTCAGTGCACAGCAATGTGGGCCAAGGTTTTGGTGTCAGAGCAAAGTGGAAGGGAGGGAGAGAGGGGGGCAGAGAGGACGCTTGTGAGCACATAGCTGAGGAATGTGGGTGTGGACTCCTGCCAAAGGCATATGCGATCCTTATGTTCCCCTGGGTGCGAGTAGGCAAAATGCGGTTAGACGGCTGGGGCCATGTCAGGACACAGATGCAGTGTGAGGACATAGTAATATTCCATAGAGTTCACACTCTTTGCTGCATTTGTGTTTTCACATTTCCCCCATTTCCAACTAGTATTTGATTGTGCCCGTATTTTGAATTGAAGGCAATGAGTTAAAGAAAATAAAAAGTGCAGCATTTTGATATGAGGGAGAGATTAAACCTCCTCAAAGAACTCCATAAATCTGAATTCTTGTCATTCCTTTAGCGGGACAGTTGAGTCAATATTTGCAAACACAAGACTCAATACTGGAATACTGTGGCCAATAGTCAAATCTGCCACTTCCTGGTACTTGCCCATTAAGTGTGCTTGTTTGAACTTCCACACTCTAATAACATTTCTGAAAATAAGAAAAGCATTTATGAATTTGTTAAAGTGAATCATATACAACTAAAGCACAAGTGTTTTGAGGGAAATGACAGAATTAAATAAAAGTGATGTATAGTATTTACTGATAAAAAAAACTGAGGGAAAACACACAACTATTCTAGTGAGATACATCTGTGGAGAGACAAGTGTGTTATAGTCATGCAAATCCTTTAATCATTAAAAGTGAAAAGTGTTACGGGCTAAATACTGTACAGTGGGTCAGTACACTCCTGGGCTGTAAAAAAGTGAAAATATATAATTTGACTGGATCAAAAAGCTCATCCAAACAGAACCATGACAACTCTGAGTTGAGACCAGGAGGCAGAGTTGCAATCCTTCACGCTTCTCTGCGCTTCCAGAGCAGTTACCCACCCAAAACTCCTCAGTGACGGTGTCTGCCCCCCGACCACTTAAATTAATAAAACCAAAAGTTAACAGAAGAGGAGTTATACATAAAAGCCTAAACAAAAACGCTGAAATAGCACAACAAAATAGGAGAATTAAATGTGGACTCTTAAACATCAGATCTCTGTCATCTAAAGCTGTACTAGTGAATGATTTAATATCAGTATCATATTGACTTATTTTGTCTTACTGAAACCTGGCTGGGTCATGAAGAACATGTTAGCCTAAATGAATCCACTCCGCCCAGTCATATTAATACTCACGTTCCTTGAGGCACCGGCTGAGGAGATGGAGTTGCAGCCATCTTCGGCTCAAGCCTATTAATCAACCTTAAACCTAAACTAAATTATAACTCATTCGAAAGCCTTGTTCTTAGTCTTTCACACCCAACCTGGAAAACAGCCAATTCTATTTGTTATAGTGTACCGCGCTCCTGGTCCTTATTCTGAATTTTTATCTGAATTCACAGTTTTCATCAAGTTTAGTCCTTAAAACAGATAAAGTAATTATTATAGGTGATAATAGAATATTCGTGTGGACATTGATAATGATACCCTTAGTACTGCGTTTATCTCATTATTAGATTCAGTTGGCTTTTGTCAGAGTGTACATGAAGTTACTCATTGTTTTGACCACACCCTTGACTTTGTTCTGGTATATGGCATTGAAATTGAACATTTAATAGTCTTTCCACAGAATCCTTCTTTATCGGACTTAATAACTTTTGAACTGCTATTACTGGACTACACGCCATTGGGCAAAAACTATTACTCTAGATTTCTATCTGATATTGCTGTGGCTAGATTCAAGGAAGCAATCCCATCTGCATTTAATTCAATGTTACAGTATGTCTCAGTATAACAGAGGACTCCTATGCAAATCGCAGCCCCTCCCAAATTGACCATCTTGTTGATAGTGCTGCAGGATGACTGCGAACAACACCCGATTCTATCACTCCTCTAAAAAAGAAGACAATAAGACAAAGAAGGTTAGCTCCATGGTATAACCCCCAAACCCGCAAATTAAAGCAAACATCACGAACTCTTGAAAGGAAATGGCATTCCAACAACCTTGAAGAATCTCGTTTAGTCTGGTAAAATAGACTCAAAACATACAGGAAGGCCCTCCGTAATGCCAGAGCAGCTTACTACTCATCATTAATAGAGGAAAATATAAACAACCCCAGGTT
This sequence comes from Siniperca chuatsi, assembly GCF_020085105.1. NCBI lineage: Eukaryota > Metazoa > Chordata > Actinopteri > Centrarchiformes > Sinipercidae > Siniperca > Siniperca chuatsi. The sequence goes on from NC_058048.1 coordinate 25,183,681, forward strand.
CTTTTCAGCACTGTAGCCAGGCTGACAGAGAGTCATAGCTCTATTGAGCCATGTATTCCTATAGCCCTCAGTAGTAACGGCTTCATGAGTTTCTTCATAATAAAATTTTAACTATTAGAGAAAAAATTCAAAGTCCTGCCTTCAACCGGTACCTTAGAAACAACTGTAAAACCTGATATATATTTTGACTGCTTTGCTCCTATCAAACTTCTTCAACTAACTTTGACGATTAATTCATCTAAGCCATCAACCTGTCTCTTAGACCCTATTCCAACTAGGCTGCTTAAAGACGTTTTACCCGTAGTTAGCACCTCTTGATATGGATATGATCAATCTGTGTTTATTAACAGACTATGTACCACAATCTTTTAAAGTAGCTGTAATTAAACCACTTCTTAAAAAGCCCACTCTTGATCCAGGGGTTTTAGCCAACTATAAACCTATATCTAACCTTCCCTTTCTCTCTAAGATCCTTGAGAAAGCAGTCGCCAATCAGTTGTGTGACTTTCTAAATAACAATAGTTTATTTAAGGATTTTCAGTCAGGATTTAGAGTGCATCATAGCACAGAGACAGCACTGGTGAAAATTACAAATGACCTTTTAATTGCATCAGACAATGGACTTGTCTCTGTACTTGTCTTGTTAGATCTTAGTGCTGCGTTCAACACCATTGACCATCACATCCTATTACAGAGACTGGAACATTCAATTGGCATTAAAGGAGCCGCACTAAGCTGGTTTAAATCCTCTCTATCAGACCGATCTCAGTTTGTACATGTTAACGGTGAGTCCTCCGTGCATGCCAAAGTTAGTCACGGAGTTCCACAAGGTTCTGTACTTGGACCAATTATATTCACCTTATATACGCTTCCTCTAGGCAATATTATTAGGAAACACTCCATAAACTTTCACTGTTATGCGGATGATACCCAATTATATCTATTGATCAAGCCAGATGAAACTAACCAGTTAATTAAACTTCAAGCATGCCTTAAGGACACAAAAACATGGATGACCTGCAATTTTCTGACGTTAAGCTCAGACAAAACTGAAGTTATTGTACTTGGCCTCAAACACCTCTGAGACACATTATCTAAAGTTATAGTTATTCTAGATGGCATTTCCCCTGGCCTCCAGCAGCATCGTATGTAACCTTGGCGTTATCTTTGATCAGGATTTATCCTTTAACTCCCACATAAAACAAACTTCAAGTACTGCCTTTTTTCACCTATGTAACATTGCAAAAATCAGGCACATCCAGTCTCAAAATGATGCGAAAGATTTGTGCATGCATTTGTTACTTCTAGGTTGGACTATTGCAATTCCTTATTATCAAGCTGCCTGAATAAGTCCCTTAGGACTCTCCAGTTGATCCAGAATGCTGCGGCCCATGTACTGACAAGAACTAGGAAAAGAGATCATTTTTCTCCAATATTAGCTTCTCTGCACTGGCTCCCTGTAAAATCCAGAATATAATTTAAAATCCTTCTCCTCACCTACAAAGCTCTTAATGGTCAGGCACCATCGTATCTTAAAGATCTCATAATACTTTATTACCCAATTAGAACACTGCGCTCCCAGGATGCAGGGTTACTTGTGGTTCCTAGAGTCTCCAAAAGTAGAATGGGAGCCAGAGCCTTCAGTTATCAAGCTCCTCTCCTGTGGAATCACATCCCAATGTGGGTTCGGGAGGCAGACACCATCTCCACATTTAAGAGTAGGCTTAAGACTTTCTTCTTTGATAAAGCTTATAGTTAGGGCTGGCTTGGGTGAGCCCTGAACCATCCCTTAGTTATGCTGCTATAGATCTAGACTGCCGGGAGACTTCCCACGATGCACCTGTTTCCTCTCTCCTTCTCTCCCTCTCCATCTGTATGCATTTTTATCCCATTTTTGCGTGTTACTAACTCGACATCTTCTCTCTCCCATAGTTTTGTGCTTTCTCATTTCTCTTCTCTCTACTTCTGTCGCTTTCAGCAGGTATTTCTGCCTCCAGAGCTGCAGAGACTGGCTCTGTGGTTGTGGGCCATCTGCCGCCCCCGTGTTCCTGCTCAACAACTGCTACTACAGTTATTGTTGTTGTTATTGGCTCTGTTACTAATACTGACATTATTTTTCCAATAGCTGTCATTCCTATTATTATAAATTTATTAATATTAACACTACAATTACATTTCTACTATTTTAATTTAATTATAGGTGGTGTTTGCATTGTGCCCCCCCCCACAAAACCTGTCACTCTCTAAACCTCTACCTCTCTCTATCCGTCTCTCTCTGTCTCAAAACCTAACAAGGCAGTGGCGGATGGTCGCCCACCATTGAGTCTGGTTCTGTCCAAGGTTTCTGCCTCTTAAAGGAAGTTTTTTCTTGCCACTGTTGCCAAATGCTTGCTCATGGTGGGATTTGTTAGGTCTCTGTAAATAATATTTTAAAGAGTATGGTCTAGACCTGCTCTATAGAAAAAGTGCAATGAGAAAACTTCTGTTATGAATTGGCGCTATATAAATAATATTGAATTTAACTGAAACAATCACATTCTGAACCAAATCCAATGATGTCCTAGTAAAATAACACTGCCAGATTAGTTTGTGATTTAGATGTAAGACCTGCATAGCTTTATTGTACAAAATATCTTTGAATTTTCAATCTGAATACTATTGGACTCTGACTGTGCAATTGGGAAAATAACATTCTTAAGGAAGATTATATTACAAAACATATTTCAAGGGACTCAACTAAACCAATTGTAAATAGTATATATAAATAGGAAAACACTAAATAACATTTTGAGACTTATTGTATCTACTCTACTTATCTTTTCCAGCTCTCATGCAAGCCTGAACATGAACATGTGTGTGGGTGTTGGAGGTGTGTCTCCAGGGCTCTGTGGGTGACACAGATAAGTCTCAGAGAGACTTTGGACCCAAAAGACACCAAGCAATGGGGCCTGTAACTAGTGAAGTGCCGATGTGGATGCCAGAACCCACGGGAGGTCACCAGCATCTACTGAGCCTTCCTGCTGCACACTGGGAATTGACCCAGCAGAATTTAACATATTATTTTTATTTGTTAGTCAGTTCATCTGATACGTTTTTTAAAAGTTGTTTACCTGCTTGTTATACCTATATTCATAGTCTTGTTTGATGACAAATGATTTTTTACCCGAAGGCACTAAGAACAGAAAATTCATAACTGCAACATAGCATTACAAATCTAAGAATAATCAGTTTTGACATCTCGTTCATTAAGTTTTTTTGTTGAATCCAAGACTTAATGTCTTATAACATCAGATGAAGTGATATGCGTAGCTTAGCGCTAAAGTATCTTTTTAAAATAAAAAAGATATAATCGGGATATGTTTGTGGACAGTTCCATGCTTCGTTTTTACCCAAAGTAAAAGCCCAGGAGCCCAAAATGTCTGTTCAGTCAACCCAAATGCTCTCTGGTTGCAAGTGCTCCTTTGGTAAGCCCACCTACCCTTCTGGTTGACCCAAGAGCCCTTTTAGTTACCCCTCTCTCTAGTGACCTTTTGGTTGCTCCAAATGCTCCATTGGTTTAACCCAAGTGCTTCTGTGGTTGGCTCAAGTGCCAATCTAATGTGCCTAATGTGCTGCCCCTGTGCACCATTGAGGTACCACTTTTTTCCCTCCCTGGCCCATAAAAAGCCTGTGCATTCCACTGATCAGATGATCAGTTGTGCTCCATTGCTCTACATCACATCATCCTTTACCAAAGCAACTCCACTTTTGGGCCAACAAACGTCACTATGAAACAACACACTTCATGAGTGGGAAGAGAGACAAAGAGAGAAAGACATAGAGAGACAGAGAGTAAAAGAGAAACAGATGTAGCTCAACTGTTGTGTAAGTTGAGAGGAGACAGCTGAGCCTGGGGGTGTGATTTGTGTCCTGACTTGACCTCTCCAGTAGGCAATGATAAGACACCCAATAGGCATGTCACACACATACTGATCTGATTCTCTCTCTCTGTCATTCTCTTTTTATCTTTACTGTTTCTGACTGTGCTGCTGACCATCACTGTTCCTCCCTTTGTAATTTATGGATCACTGGAACCAATTAGTCCCATTTGACTTTACTTTCCAGGTTAGTTACATTCCATATCAGTCTTTGCTCCTTGCAACCTTTGTACTGTCACAATTTCTTGCTCAAGGAGCCCCCATTAACCACCTCGGACATTACTTTAGTATCTATCATCGCAGCACTAGATATACATATCCCTGAGAGCTCCATTCATGTCATGTGATGTAAGCAATCTTGGGAAATGGAGGTAGACAAAGCAGAGTCTGTGAGTAAGTGTTTTGTTGAAGACCAAATTGTGTCAGTGCCGCTGGTCCCTGACATCTCAAGTGGGGTTGGAAGTTTTCTGCCATACTGTCAAGCCCACTGGTGCTAGGAGGAGAGGACTAAAGTGAAAATTCATCAAGCATTCAAAGTAGATTAAAGGTTAACATCTGATGATTAATGGATTGAACTTGATAGCCTGGTAATACCTGATGACTATCTCTGCAACGCACAGGAACAATAAGAGCCCTTTTTCCAAACTATACCACAGGCGATGGTTACTACAGTCTGCCTTTGTGTTGCTCAAAGCTGTTACTACACGCAATGGGAGTCTATTTATGGCTGTTCACTCCGCCTGGCAATGGCTCGCTCACAGCCATATTCCATGATTTATATGAAAAATGCCCCTCTCCACCCAGCTTCGGTTTGTGGTTAGCTGTGACTGGCACGCGACTCATGGTATTTCCTCCAGAACGATAGTAAGAGAGTCACACACCAGCACTCTCAAGAATAAACAAGGCCATCTTGAAAGGCACACAGGATGTAAACACTGAAGTTTCTATGGTAAAATTGCAAGAGGACAAAGAGGGAAAGAAGGAGAGAAAAGAGGGAAAGAAGTAAAGACATGGACAAAGAAAAACATCAAAAGAAAGAGTTAGGTGAGGCAGATTTATTTGTGTAGTATCTTTCAAACAGAATTAAGCACTTTGCATAAAGCATAAAATGTATAAAAACAGTCAAAAAGACAATCAAAGGAAGGAAAAATAAAGCACAGTAGGATACAAGAAATAAAAGTTTAACAGGCAGAAAGAAAAAGCGAGACTTTACAAAGCACTTTAGGGAAAGATGAAGGCATTAGTTTGCACATTACAGTATTTGTTACATTGATCTTACAGTAACCACAGTGCTGTAAATAACTGAACATTTCCTGTTTAACATTTGTACATTATTCCACTGACTCACTGAGGCAGGTATCTCTCACCACAAATGGAAAGAGTCCCAATCCTTGATTTTCACCTTTTAAATATGCTTTCTTTCAAAATCACCTTTTCTTTTCCCAAGAAATACAGTATATGGTCTGTCTTATATTCTTATGTAATGTTCAATTTCAATTTAATATATCAATCCAGCAATGATTTCATAGTCTCTCTTATCAGATTGCAGCTGTACACTTCCACAGAGACTAACATTTTATAAACAACAGGATGCTGTGACTGTACTTCGCTGGGTTGTGGCTCATGGTACAGTACATTTTCTGGAACAATAGTGCTCATTTGCATGTTTAAGTCTCAACTTAATACCCATGGGCCCACAAAGATTGCCTACTCTCTCTTGTGGATGGAGCTGCTCAGCTGCCCCAGGATGTTTTCATGACTGACAACTAAGAGTTGTGGTTCTCTGGTTTTCCATTGAGAGAGCTGTTTATCCTAACAAATGCTGAATCAGCCACTTTAGCCCCTGAGAATTAGACTTTTTTGAGTTTGTTGTTATCAAATTGGCATTTTTATTTAGTTAAAGAACATGCATGTTAGTATTCATTACTGGTTGGCCTTACCCTGCCATAAGTCATGAGTTTTAAAGTATTACTCATCAATGGCAGGGAATGGGTAGGTAGGAAAGGTATCCTGCTGCAGCAGTGGGTCATTCAATGATGAAATTATTCATAAGTGTATTAGATTCTGTGTCCCCTCTACTCATGTGTGTCATAAGGTGTTTCACGCTTGTTTACGTTTTATCCAGGAACATATCGGTTACCTGAGCCCCGGCCTAATAATCTGCATCCAAGTATCAGCAGGACATTTGAAAACAACACCATCAACAACACTCAATGCGGCTGACAAACACTGATCGCTGATCCTAACAAAGCAGCATGTGTGTTTGGAAGTCTGGCACTGAGTTGCAGGTGGAGGCAGTTCGTCTCTGTGTTCCAACCGCTGCATTCGTCCCATCTCTGTTGCGGTCAAAGATTTGTCTTCTGATAACAGAGTCAACAACAACATCATTGTCTGGTTTTTGGTTTGAGGATTTCAGTTCGGTCTCTGGGCTGTCCCTCACATTTACATTTATTCTACAGTGTCAAAGTGAATTTACATATCAGGAATCTAGCTTGTTTTATCAATACAAGCTGGGTTTCAAGCAGTCAAAAGAAAGCGTCACAGCTAGAGCATTCTGGGTGTCTGCTTTTTAGCTAATTCCTTCATCTGCACAAAGCTGAGAAGCAGACATAATAGCAGTAAAAAGTCAGCCAGGGATTCACCCAGTAGAGAACAAAGCAAAGGAAATGGCAACCAAAACCCTCTTTTTTCAAATTTATAGCATAGGTTCTTTTTTCATCTTTTGAGCAACCAAACGTTTTTTGTTTTGTCTGAGCTTTGTTGTGGTAAACGCTCTTGCATTTGAGTTCAAGAATTATTTAAGCTTAAATGCTCAGGCTGGAACTTCCCCTCACTTCTTTCATCCTGAAATTTATTGTCTAAACTTTTATTTTTGAAGGTTTTATATGTATAAAAAGGCTATAAAATTTGAAATGTTAAATTTGTAAAACTTAATTATGTTTTGTTACAGACATAAACACTGAAACACTGTTCTCAGTTAGGTCAAAAATGTTCAAAGACAAAATGTTCCACTTCCAAAATATATGAATATATGCAGTTTAGAGTAATAAATAGTCATTAAACCTGTTTGATTTGATTATTTGTTGGCCTATTTTCTGATTCTATAATTGCCCTCATCAAGACATTACTACTAAAATATCAATTTGTTGTTTAATATGCTTTACTTTTCTTAAAATTACATTTGTTAAATGTCATACCCTTTTGATGTTGTAATTTACAGGGACTGCCACCTACTCTGCACTGTTGCTATGGTAATATCACATTGTTCTGTGCTTTTAAAGTAACTCTTTTGATTTGACCAAAAATAGCATCAACCTATGACTTAATCAAAATGGGCAATTTCCTTGTCTTGACTAATAAAGGTTCCAAAAGGAAGTAATCTGAACCATAACTGTTTATTATCTATGAGCAAAAAATACATCTTTCAGTGGCTGAGAATAATACCTAGGAGAGAAAAAAAACTAAAAATCTGGGGCCACTCTTTGAAACCATTAACTGTGAGAAATACAAATATAATAATAATAAAAATAATAAAATTGAGATTAAAAAGCCAAAGAGCCACATTGGAAATGGTCCAATCTCTTTTTGTTTTCAGTCTAGACTTGACCCAGAGACCCCTGCCCAAGAATCACACAGTGCAGCTCATGGGGTATTAAATGATCCAAGATTGGATAAAGTCTTGAGTCTTTCTTTGTACAACGTATACGTTGTGGTATCGAGTGGTAGTCTCCTTTAGATAAGGGACAAAAAATCCTGTTAATACTCTCCAAGTCCCTTTACTATTGCTTTTAATAATGTTATGGAGTTAGCACTCTGTGGCTGGCCAAATGTGTGCATTCTGAGCTACTCAGTTATTGACTTAGAGAGTTCAGGGAGGAGCTCATGTCAATAAACTGCCCTGTCCCATGCTGGCTGCACCATATGGAGAGGTCTGGTTGTAATTCGTGGGACAGGCCAGGGCATAGTGCCAGGGAATTAGAGAGGCGGGCGGCAGGAGACATTTTAATTTGTGCTGCCATGTGCAAAGGCATGCACCTCCAGCCTGGGTCGGTTCCTGTGATTAGGCCGACCAGCGTGTTCTTAGAAGAGGGGAGGAGCAGAAAACATGGGGAAATAAAACAAGACTCAGGAAATGCTATTGATTATCTAACATAAACTGTCTTAATATAATGATGTGACGTGCGCAACATCCTGACAAAAATATCATCAGAAATGTATCATCAGAAGTACATTTCACCTCTAACAGTTCAGTTTAAATAGGCAACTGTTTGCTAACATATTCACCGTAACAACTTTACATAACATAAAAGGTAATAATGAACAGTATGTTTGTTGTACAGCTTGTTATGGAGTTCTACTGGCCCTTTGTAGACAATAACGTACTGTTTTTTTTTTTTGCAACTCTAAAGTGACAATCTAATTCTTATTTTGTTGTGAAGAAATTTGTTTTTCTTGACATTGATGACACTTTTGTTAACAAGTAGTTATTACTTTGGGGTTTTGCACCTTTGCACACCATGTGGTGTTGGCCCAGGTCTAACATGTAGAAAAAGAGATACTCAGTGCAACAATATTTAGTCTGCCACTTGTTGCTGCTTCTGGAAACAATAAAATCCACTCTGCATCCTGCAGGAAACCATTTATCCTGGTACAAAGGGATCCCATAAACTGTGTTTAGAATATTGTCATTATTATTGAACGTTAGGCTATTAATTAGCAGTGGAGAGCAAATAACAGACATTTATATAAAATGCTTCACAGAGTAGAAGAGAATTCATGAATTTCAATCAGTTTATAGAGTAGGATATAATGTGTAGCACTGGCCAAGGTAACATGATGGACATAAGTCTGTTTTAATGTTTTTATTTCAGTATTTTTGTAATTTCCTTTTAAATCAGAGGCAGGTACAGTACAATTATCATGTAAGAGTGTCACGTGTCAAGCTCCGTTTCTCTGATTATCTCATCATGAAGAGTCAACTAGTGTAATTCTGAGGATACATTTGGTCCAGTGGGATATGCTGCTGCCTCTGCTGGCTCTGGCAGGGAGGGAGCGCCTTCACATCTCCACGGTGACAGATTCCCATGAAAAGGAGCCGAGCAGCAGACTCAACAGCCACTGAAGATGAAGAGCTTTGTTCTAAAATGAGACATTCAGGATTTTAAAGGGACCCCCTCCCCCCACCAAAAATGTAATAGAATCATGAAACTGTTGTAAAAATGTTCGCTAATTTGCTTTCACTTAAAAAAACAAAACAAATCCCTCTCTAAATATGACCCCCAAAAAGAGAAATCTTGCCTCAAAATACCTGTTTATATAAAATATGCATTGATTTTGACAGTGACATCGACAGTGATGTTTGAAAGCCTTTATTTTGCTCTGAGCTGTGATTTAAGTTCAGTAATCCTGTGTGGCAACCGAGAGCTGATTGAATTCACTGGAGGCCTGTCAGGTGTAAAGCTGTAAGCATTCCTCTGTTTCCTAGACAATGGGATTATGGGATATAGACAGTGAGATATGTCCAAACCCGAGGCAGTCTGGGTATAGGGAATGACCTCGCTCTCATTAGTGAGCTGGGGGAGAGGATGGCAATTACCACTCTGAGTCCCACAGGAAGACTGTGGCAACTCTAAAGGGACTTGTTAGGTGTGTGATACACTGTGCGTGTGCGTAAAGGTGCCACCTTTTCCTCATGTGAGAGACTTCTGCATGGACATACCTCTTTCCTGGTAAAGAGCACTGCTAACTGTAAAATAACTCAGGAAAATTTAGCATCTTACAGAACCTGAATTTCTCATAGTTGCGAGTGAGCTCTTAGTTATAATTCACCAAGTCACATGAGGACTGATTAAACCATCAACAGTGACATCTGTATGAGGGATTAAAAGGAGAGACCAATAATATATAATGAATTACTTACTTACTTATCAATTTATTTGTTTAAAACAATGGATAAACTGGTATAAACCCAGAGACTGGTTCACATGTGTTTTATTAAATTTAAATTATTTACATTTAATTCTAGGATTTCAAGACTTCAAGACTGAGCCAATTGTCCAACTGTCCTTGTCATTTGTGCTATGGATACCCATGTATTTGTTTCCTATCAAGAAATAACCTGATTGGGTTTGCAGACAGCTGAAGCACAAGCCAATTAATCATAGCAAAATAATCTGTGCTTTTACTTTAAGTCAAATCCCTTCAGTCTCCAAACACAGTAATGTAGAATGGTGATGGTGATGTCATGATGAAACTGGATTGAAGCCACATCATACAACTTGTAGTTTAACGGATGGTGCTCACACACGTGGCAAGGACCTCACATGACCTCATACATACATTTCAAGGGAACATTTCATAAAACACTATGGAGACCTCACAGTACTCTTTATATACTGTTTCCACCCAAAGTGCTTTCAGGTTGAGTGGTATAGCATTTATTGCATGCTTGTGGCAAGCGATGTACAAACAGAACATTTTAACCCTTTGTGGTGACACAAACAGCCTGAGTGCTGCTTTTTTCTGCTATTTTCTACCCAAGCTTGTTGGATCCCTTTACATTTTTTTTTACAACTTGGGTTTTATTTTCATATTTTTGGTCATCATTCACATCAGTTATAACATTATTTTATTCACTGGCTTAATGGCTGAAATAGGGGGGAAGTTGCAGTTAACCAATAGTTTTACAATGCATGAGGCAACAACACTGCAATCAAAGAGGTATGAAACAAGTTCATCCAGATTGTCCTTTGTTAATGCCCATTAGATTTTGCAACTACTCTATGGTTTAACATTAACCTACTGTACTTATCATAGCTGTGTGTGCATGATATTTTACAGTGCAATAGATGAAAATAAAATTTCACTTTTGGTTTCACTTTCAAACAAATGGCAAAGATAACTGTTATAAAACCATGTGTGGCTGTCTGACCACTCCCGTTGCCCTATTACACTCTGCAGTAAAGCTGTATCAGTGATGTCACCACATTCTCAGAAATTGGTGTGAAAAATGTTACTGTAGTGTGTAATTTTCTAAGAATGATGGCCAGATCTATAGAACCAGGTTGTTCAAAAAAGGATTTTCCTTGTATGGTTTCAACACACAACACACAGTAAGCAGGAACAACCGACACAAGAAAGCTACATCGTACATAATGGAGAGAGAAAAGCCTTCTAAAAGATTGTTTATCTTAAGCGACATTCACATAAGCAGTTTCTGTTCAATTTACTGTCAGAAATCCTACGTCTTTTACAAGAAGCAAGGGAAACATTTATTAATTTAAGATAATTTCTTAACGACAATTCAACACTCATTAATCTCAAATTCTAAATTACAATATGAGACATAGAAACATATTAGTGACATATAAGAAACATATTAGTGACATATATGAAGCGAACAAAACTGCCTCTTTGAAACGTATACACTATATTAGTCACTATGAGACCCACTCATACAGTAGTGTTAGTGTTACTCAGGATGAAAACCGTGTGCCTGTGTGTGTATGAGTGCTGGGGGAGAGCCGATTCACTGTTGCTAATGACTGCCTTCCCATGAGCTTAATCAAAGATTTGTACATTTAATTGCTGTCAAGTCAGCGCTCACCACCTGCCACGTCTTGCCACACATGTGCTCACCCCCTCTCTGGGAGCATTTCCAGCTCCATCTATCATCCCTGGCTGAAGGCTGAGACAACACAGCCTGCTGGGCAACCTGCATTCAGTTGTCCAGCCGGGCCCGGCCAGGCCTGCACAGCATGGACCCAGAGAGCCTGTTCAGTGTGTCGGGAGGTCTGTCAGCACCTGGGCCTTCCAGTGCCTCACATTATTAAAAACAGACTAGCCTAAATCTGACACTGAAAAAAGCCAGTGAGATGTATGTTTTTGTTTTCTTCTCTCACAGAGGCATTCACACAGCCGTGTGCAACCTGGCCGTGACATGAGATATATATCAAAGCAGAGGAGTTCTGTGAAACACCACCAACCGTGCGCCTCTGTAGGCCTCACCCTTGCTCCCACGCTAACCGCTATCACCGTGTGTGAGAATTGGTGGTCTGCTTTGTCCCTCGGCACAGCCCAGGATGGAATGTGGGCCTGATCTGTTATCAGTCTCTGCTTGTTTTCCCAGCTGATGCCCACAGGCCCGGTGTAATGCAGCCACACTCTTGCTTGAGCTGTGTGAGGATCTGTCAGGACTGTTCGCTAATGCTTCTCACCTTTGGCTTTGTGAGGCTACTACAGTATGCATGACAGACATTATTAGTCCCCAAAGGCCTGAGCCTCCCTGAGCCGCAGTACAACACAGTAATGTACTGTAGCATCAAGTCGCTACTGAAATACTGGGAAGACTTACGCTGTGCACTCTGCCAGACAGGATCCAGTATGTGGGGGCTGTTTCATGGACTGTTCGTCATAAGTGGTGATTCCATGAGCACTTCATAGTCGGATGTGGCATCGTACATCTCTTTATCCTATGCCTGTAACTCCAATTTTGGTGATGTTTTCATGTTTCAACCTCACTTTATGAAACAATACCACTTTATAAAAAACAGATTTTATAGGTAGTAACTGATGGCTGTTTATAAATCCTTATAAAATGATATATGTCTATAATAAACCATTAAAGGTCCAGTATGTAACATTTAGGAGGAGCTATGGAATATAATATTTCTAAGTATGTTTTCATTAGTGTATAATCACCTGAAAATAGTCCCCTTCCACAGAGGCTGCCATGTTGCACCGCCATGTTGCACCGCCGTGTTTCTACAGTAGCCCAGAAAGGACAGACCAATCACTGGCTCTAGATTGAACCTTTAGCGTTATACACAAGTTTCGCGGATTTTCAGGTTTTGGAGAATCCCTTTCGCTGAAGTGACTATAGACATTACTTGCTTTATCTTTTTAGCTAGGACATTAATTCATCAGCAAGACCTTTCACGACAGTTCATTTATTCAGCTGTCAAGTCAGCAGTTATAAATGTTAGTAAGTCAATAATTAAAGGACATAGTTATCCTTATTAATGTCTTATTATGGATATATAGAGCCTTTAGTAAAGCCATGTGTGACAAGTTATAAACACTATATAAATTGTGGCTGATTAAAATGTTTTATTTTGGAAAACACCAGTATGTTTTAAACCACATGGAGGCAGTCTAAGCATTTTTCCCAATAAAAAGTTTTTTTTTTGATGATTTTCAAAGAACAAATTATCTAAACTGATATTAATCTTCACTTTACATCTGGGAGTTACCCTTTCCTTTTCCAGTTACTCAAATTGTTAAATAAACATTTACAGTATTTGTATGACAAAAATCAAACAGGAAACTTAAAAGTAGTAGAATTTTTCTCTGGAAACAGATGTCAGACCGGTTTCACACATAACCAACCTTTCCCACAAGATCACATACAGTACAGTATGGTAGTGGCTCAGGTGTTACAGTTAATCCAATGTTATACTCATCCTTGAAAGTTTGCTAATTATCCTGTACACAGCTCCAGGCTAGACAGACGAAAACAGGCCTGACCTGTACGGTGGGAGTCAGTTTGACTGTAAGCTGGCAAGTCTGGACAAGGCCTTGTGCAGCTTGGCATCTCCTGGGGCCAGAGCACTGCATGCAAGGTGTCATCCAGACCTGCTCCCCTGGGTGCCTGAGCCAGGGAGCAGGTGGAAGACTACAGCTGCCTGTTTGACTCACTGAGCTCATCAGTGGCTCAGTCTTTTCACTGTCTAGAGGAAAGAGGAAGACTTGCCTCCATAGCAGACCTTCCAACAGGTTCTTATTTACTTCACATTCTTTCAACCAGGAGAGTGCTTTGATGGAGATTTGATGCTAAATAGAATTTATTATGGCTGACAAAAGAAAGTGAAGATTGTTTAGTAATAATGGCCACCTTTAAACTCACTTTGACGAGTTTCTTGCTCTTGAGGTTCTCAATTTCAAATCTGAGCTTGGCAAAAAAGAACCATTCAATGTTTTGCAATACTCAAATAGAGTTAACTATAAGAGAAAGTGAAAATCAATCACCTTAACCGATTTTAACATATCAATCAAATCCTCCACTGACTATACATGTACCTGCAACTGTTAAATTGAGTGAATGTAGATGTTTCAGGTTATTTAACCCATACTCTTGAATTTGATTATTGATTGCTGGTTTGACTTCCATTTTTATCCATATATTCTTTCTGCTTTTTATTCAATAGCAGCTTTGTGTGTTGTTTTTATCTTGTTTGTACTTGAAGATATAGTTCAACATTTTGGGAGATACGGGTATTCGCTGTCTTGTTGAGCATTAGATGAGAAGATTGATACCACTCTAAGCGTTGACAACGGTGTCAATCTTCTCATCTAACTCAACAAGAAAGCAAACAAGTGTATTTTCCAAAATGGCTAACCATTCCTTTAAGATTGCAAAATGTAATATCTACTTTAACTAAGAGCAAACAACTCTCATTGGACCAGCCTGTATAGCTGGTTGTTGGTTAAATGAAAGAATGGATCAATCAATAAAATACACCACTTTTACTTTTAAAGATTATTTTCTCAAGTATCTAAACAAAGATTACATCACATGAAAAGATGTGTATGTATGTAAGTATGGCACAGCAGCACAGACTCCTGTGTTGAAGACACTTTCATTGATACTGTATGAAAAATACTGTTTTACTGTGTGAAAAATATTGTGCTGTTGAGTTGCACCCTGCTGTGCTGAACCCAGTCTCACAGTCAAGAGGAAAATCTCAACTCTGTATACTCGTCATGACTGAAGTTGGTGGTGAAATCAGAAGCCCTAACTGGGATCCACCTGCTCAGCTTCTTTCATAGAACAGTTGAATTATTAAAGTACACTGATGCAACAAATGCAAACACATTTGGTGATTTGTATGACTGAAATACATACCTATTGTTCATTCTTATTGCATAACGCAGCATGTTCCCGCCATGATTCATGTGACTCAGTGATTCTTCATCTTTGGGCTGTAATCTGGAGAAAACCGAACCAGACAACCCGGTTTGAGGATTGCACCAGCAGAGAGGAGGCTTCGACCATATGGCCGCTCTTCAGGGAATAAAAAAATAGATAGAGTTCACGATCCCTCTCATATCGTGACAGCAGATGCAATCCAAGTGGTCTGTTTTGCTGACTCACATGTTTGGGCCACCCACGTATGAGAGCGCCAAGCGAAAATCACACACTGTTTCCATGACAACCATAATTTATACCTTCCAAACAACTTTTTCTTTCATCTCACACATAAAAATTTAATTAGAAACTCACTTCTGGACTCACAATGTCACAAATACTGCATTTCTGCAAAGTTTGAGCAAAATAAGTATAACAGAGACCATGTTCCTTTCTTGGGGAGGAATAGACTTTGCATAACAGGTAAACTAAATTCCAATGACAATAAGACCTTTGAAAACAGATCTACTTGATACTTTGGCATGTTGCCTTTACGGACGTTTGAACCCAGGCAGAAAGGCACAAATCCACATAAATCACACTGCAAGACAAGTGGAAAAGTGTTTTGTGAAAGCATGATCCTCCATTCTTGAATTTTATCTAACTTCCTACTGTGATTTCCTATTTCAGGTCAAACACAGCTTCCCACTTCTTGATCAATCTGTAACATTTCATATGCCGGAGCCAAGTTATCACAAAGTCAGGACCTTTCGGCGTATGAATGGGAGGAAATGGCTGGAGAGTTTACCCACCGTGCCAGTCATTTGATGATAATGCCCTTTCTTTGCTTCTGTGTTAAATACCAAAGCTTGTTTTCTCTGCATGGATTTGACTTGCTTCCATGATTTGAAACTGACCGTTTAAAAAGCATTCTGTGGAAAGTTTTCAGATCTCTCCTGTTCCCCCTCCTCAGAAAACAGGGCCTGATCTGGCCCTGGCCCCGGCCCCCAGCTTGTTGGGACAGCTGCTCAGATGATCTGGGCTCTCCGCAGGTTCCATGATTCATTTTCTGAGTCAACACCACGAACTTGAGCTTCAACCTCAATGCAGTCGTGATTCACGTGCAGATTTGTAAATTTGAATGATTACTCAATTTGGTGTGTAGGCTACAGCGTAAATACTTGTGTGTATGTGTATCTCACATACAGGCTGTGAAAGAAAGGGTAAGAAACAATACACTGACAGTATAAAATGCAGAAAAATATAAAAAAGTTTTCTCTCTTTTCTTCTCTTTTCCCCACTGCCCCACAAGGCATATTTTGCTTGTTTGTTGTCATGAGATTTGAGTTTTACAAATTATTTTGAGATAATAAGGAATTTTCTGCAGTGTTTGGTGGATAATTATGTGATGAGAGAAAAGCGGCTGAATCAGTTCTACAGTATATGAGTGACAGTCATGCATGTGAGTTCTATTACCTAGAAACTGGTAATTTGTGAAGTCTGTTTTTTGTTTTTCACTACTGCTGACATATTAGAGAAAAAAAGTGCTGCTGTTGTATTTTTGCTCTTCGCATCTCTGAGGGAAAAAGTTTGCCTTTTTCCTTGGATTTTTGTTGTGGATTTAGATCATGGATTGACCCATTATTCATTTTATTTCTGTTGCTTGGTCAGTATGCATTTAGATGTTTCTCTAACTTTTCTGTGCTAGGTTTTTGACATGTGTCTTTCCTTTGGCTCACTTGTGTCTTGGCTTGATTCTATTCACTTTAAGTGAAATGTAAATTAGCCGCTGAGTGCTTCTTTATGAATCCAGGATATCTCACTAGTACAGTTTGCTATTTTCTCCATTTGTATGTGTAAATGAACTACACAGCAGTGTATATAAACGACAGCTCCTTCAACAGGCTGATAAACCACTAAAAGAATGTCACAACACAAATGAAAACATTTCGAAATGTTTAAAAGTCTCATATTTTGTATAAGGTGTAATAATTCAAGCAACTATCCTGTTTTTTACTAGCTATTTTGTGCTTATTGCTATTTAAAGGGCTTCCCAACTTTCATAATACTCACAATGTGATTATGCTCTACTTATGCTCCAGTTTTTTCTCCAAACTCTAGGGAGTCCTCTGATGCAGGGACTATTAGGATCATCAAGACTTTTGGGAAAATACTCTGTGGACAAAAATTTTACTTTTCGGAAGGTGTGTGTCCCATTACATCTGGCATAAAAGTAACACCGCATTTCAGAAAAAGAACATCATACCATCAGTAAAATATGGTGGTGGTAGTGTGATGGTCTGGGGCTGTTTTGCTGCTTCAGGACCTGGAAGACTTGCTGTGATAAATGGAACCATGAATTCTGCTGTCTACCAAAAACTCCTGAAGGAGAATGTCTGGCCATCTGTTCGTGATCTCAAGCTGAAGCGAACTTGGGTTCTGCAGCAGGACAATGATCCAAAACACTCCAGCAAGTCCACCTCTGAATGGCTGAAGAAGAACAAAATGAAGACTTTGGAGTGGCCTAGTCAAAGTCCTGACCTGAATCCTATTGAGATGCTGTGGCATGACCTTAAAAAGGCAGTTCATGCTCGAAAACCCTCCAATGTGGCTGAATTACAACAATTCTGCAAAGATGAGGGGGCCAAAATTCCTCCACAGCGCTGTAAAAGACTCATTGCAAGTTATCGCAAATGCTTGATTGCAGTTGTTGCTGCTAAGGGTGGCCCAACCAGTTATTAGGTTTAGGGGGCAATCACTTTTTCACATAGGGCCATGTAGGTTTGGATTTTGTTTTACCCTAATAATAACAACCTTCATTTAAAAACTGCATTTTGTGTTTACTTGTGTTATCTCTGACTAATATTTACATTTGTTTGATGAGCTGAAACATTTAAGTGTGACAAACATGCAAAAAAATAAGAAATCAGGAAGGGGGCAAACACTTTTTCACACCACTGTACGTTTTAGAGCTTTTAGCAGAGTCACATAGTGAACTTCTTCATCCAGACTTCTCATTCCCATCACAATGCTGAACAACATGGCTAGTTTATCCAGTTTTCAGGACTCATCTGATACTTGATTAACAGTGAGCACTTTTGCAAAACTTGTACTTACACTGGAGGTACATTCTTACATATTTCTACTG
The DNA here is from genome assembly GCF_020085105.1 of Siniperca chuatsi. NCBI lineage: Eukaryota > Metazoa > Chordata > Actinopteri > Centrarchiformes > Sinipercidae > Siniperca > Siniperca chuatsi. Next base: position 25,201,652 of record NC_058048.1, read on the forward strand.
TATTTTTGACATAACACATTTTTTAGTCATTACTCAGCCAATATCTACAAAGAATGTACGTATTGACTTGGAATAATGCACTCTGTAGTGTGAGAAAGCACACTCCTTTTTTTTCTCTGAGACAGGGCATTACCAGAAAAGCTCCAAGTCACACCCATATGATGAGGGAATGGGTTTCAGTGTGGCTGATCTGGATCACTCTGGTTCTGCTCCTCACCCTGGACTGAATTAGCAGCCCGTCTTTCAGCCGGTACCTCCCTTACCAGTCTGGCATGGAGAGCGCGTGGGCTGGGATGGATTAATGATGTCAGGCCAGCAGTTTTGTCACAGCCACTCCCAGTCTGCGTACAAAGCCACTAATCACCAATCTACCTTCTGCAGACTGCTCCGAGTTCCCTACTCATGCTAAATATTATTGTTGTGAGTTGTAGGTCTAGTGACTCATACTTTCCATTGACATCTTACTCATTCAGCTGCTACAATGGGAAGGAGTGGCTTTCTGCTGACACAGTGGTACACACATTCCCACACACCTCTCCAAACAACCTTTTTCAACTGTAGTTTATGCTCCACAAAGTTCAGTTGTGCCTTACTTAAAAGCAGCATAAGGCTTTTTGAAAACTCCAGTTGCCAGTGACTAATGAATTGTAACAGCACCGTTCTGTCCTTGTGGCTTACGGTGGCCTCTAGCTAATTAGACAATCCATTTGAAAGTGAAGAAGAAACACAATATAAAAATGCAGTCACTGGAGTGATAATCCTGCTTTGTCAGGTTTGTCAACATTCATTGCTGTAATGTTTTGTGATTTTTGTCGCTCATGGCAATCTGTCAGTTGAAAGTTGAAAATGGGAGTAGCTGGGGATGGAAGGTTGAGCTTTGTTTTTCAAAACCGAGAGGTAACCAACCTGAAAGGACTAGCGCTGACAAAGACCGACGGATGCATCCCCTCGTGCCTTCTGTAAAAAGTTGCACTTGGGTGCCCCGGAAACTCACCTGGTAGAGCGTGCACACCATGTACAAGGCTGTTACGGCAGCCGCTGGGGTTCGAATCGGTTCGAATCCAGCCTGCGGGCCCTCTGCTGCTTGTCATCCCCTCTCTCTCTCCCACATTTCCTGTCTCTTTTCAGCTGTTCCTATCAAATAAAGACAAAAACAGCCTAAAAAATAATCTTTGTACGTGAACACACAGCAAACGCTACAGCCAACTGCCAACATGCATGTAGGCCTATGTTCGGTATCTGCATGAGAGGAATTAACTAGTCAGTAGTCTGTATGTATCCTCCAAAAAACATTGCATAGAGATGAACAAAACAAAACAAACTAGCAAACCACAGTGAATATGATTAAACAGTCTTGTCATGTGCTCAGAATACAAATTGTGAATTCCATCTGATAAAAAGATGCATATGGCAACACAAAGTTTTGCTCTGCAATGGCGTTGTCAGCCTGGTCTTGTGCTGGTGGAAAAAGTAAAGGTGAAGGCGCAACATGGAGAAACGTCACTAAATGCTGACACCATTGTCAAATCAAAATGCTCAATCTGCCAAATGGCTGCTGATGAGGACTGACTAAAGCCAAACACACTGATCACACAGCAAAAGCTAGTCGGCCACACATGGCCTAACGTTGCCCAATGGTTTGGTGTGTCAGGGCCCTAAAGCTTGTGAAAAACCCAGAAATCTCAGAACAGTGAGGTAAGTGTTGAGTCATAAAGTACTGAACAACAACCAAATCAAATCTTAACAGACACAGTATAATCTGCTCATTTTGTGTTATGGGACAGTAAAAATTACACATATTCCACCTTTAAGCTGCTGCTATTTTGCTTGTTCTGCTGTCAAGGGAAACTTCTACTTAATGCCCCTGTGTGTCTGTGCTGCTGTGATTCTCTGTCACTGGCTAAGCTTTCTTGGTGTGAGTGTGTGTGTGTGTGTTTGAGTGCACACTATGGGGAGTCAGCATACAGGCCCACTTCACGTGGTTCGGAAGGTGAAGGGCTATTAGGGGAAAGGTGAGTATGGGACTGCTGCTCTGGGTTACTCAGTAACTGGGGCTTTCTCCTTCCCCTCTCAGGCCTCTAGTGCTGTTCCTGCGCAACCACCCCCACACCTCCCACCACACACACACACACACACACACACACACACACATTGCAGCTATCACTGTGTTCTCTCCTCTTTCCTTGCGTTCTTTCTCTGAAAGTAGAAATAATGTCGGCCAGGTGGGTGCTACACATCGGTGGGGGTTGAGGTGAGTTTCCCCCCTTCACTGTCAGTGCTTTGAGTATCAAGACAAAGCGCTATTTAAATGTAATCAATTATTATTATCATTAATGAAGCAATATTCTAGTTCTCATATTCATGTGTCAAAGTGTCATTAACGATGCAACAGATACCCCAATAATTTCACCCCAGTAAGTCATTATCAAATAAATAAATTAGTGACTCATCAAATATCTGCAAATTCTCAAGCAAAAAAAATCGGATAATAATAGATTTCACACTTCCACCATGTTTACAAAGTGTAGCAAGGCAAAAAGTAAAAAAAAAACTTTTGACTGAAGAACCATCAGAGACAAGGTCAGGGCAAGCTGCGACATCTGACAGAAAACAAATGGATGTATGGGAAATGTGGAATATGCGATTCTGGAGAAATCCAATACCATGACAAATACCATGATGTAGAGTGAACAATGACACAGCAATAATGTAACTAATGTTAGCTAGGTTGTGGGTTAGCAAACTGTCCCTACAGTTTCTGCTGCGAAGCTTACAGCCAGAAAGGACGAGCACAGCAGATCTTGGCAAACTAGAAAGTAAGCTGAATGTCCGTGGGCAAGTCATTTAACGTTACCTGACACACAAATCATGGCTGGACTAGTGTTGTGTGGCTCTGTAAGAGCCCCTTTGTTTATTTCCCATTTACAGAGCCAGGGCTGTGTACAAACACCGGAGTTTTTTTTCAGCACACACACAGAACGGACAGCTAGCTGACTGTGAGGAGATATTCACTGAATTTGACAAAAAGACGTGTAGAATCGCATACCCTGCCTTTAACCTGTTGAAACAGAGGCTAATATTTACTTAACCTTTACCTTTATTTGTAGGATTATGGTATAGCAAGTACATGAATCAGAAATACCATATATTTTTATTTTCAGGACAGTTTAGGCTATTTAGACATGCCATAATTTGGTGGTGAATGCTACTTGTTCTAGGGTGCTCTTAAAAAAAGAGGTATTGTGAAGCAATTTGCATTCAGAGGGTTGAAGGGGTTAATTCTGATACTTAAATTAAGAAATAATAAATCATTGATCTAATGTGTTTACAATAAATATACAAAGGTAGTGTAATTGATCTGAGGATGAGATAGGGATGCTCATCTTTAAACTAACACTCCAGTGACGGAGCACAGAACCAGTGCCAGATGTTGCCACCTTTGACTAGATCACAACCTCCTACTGTTGCATCACCTTCCAGGCACTCTGTCGTCAAAACACAGCCGTGTGTAATGCAGCTATAGCCTGTGCTCACAGCCATGTTTGTTTACTCTCTCGGAGCAGGGACACACGAAAGTGGGGTGACCGGGTCTGTGGCCGTGACCCCGGCGACAAGAACAACCTCTGTCCATATAATCACTGCCTTTCTTCCTCTCCTGCACACACACAGCTTGGCCCTGTTCTTTTGCCTCAGGATGGGAGTCACAGGACTGTGCTTTGAAGAAGCGCACAGCACGGCCGCATTTGGACCAATGAGAGCGAAGACAGTGCTCTCTGTGTGAGTAATGATTGACAGCATGTTGGATTACTCACAGAGGCATTAGTCATGGTGAATTTGTTACATGTTCTTGTTCTCTATTCTGTTAGTGTGAATAGGTCTGTCTGTCAGGTTCATGGATTTGGTCATGTGCTGGTGGGAAACCTGGTGATCTTTAAAAAGTTTGGCAAATAAAGTATAAAATAGTTAAAAACTGTTTAATGGTAAACAGTCTACAAGTGAAGTAAATACACATCTCTGACTACCACTATAAATAAATCTTTATCATATTTAAAAATCTCTCTTTTGTGGTGCACACAAAATACATCACAAACAGTACAAATCTGGTCATTAGTGAAACTATTTGGAAATCACTGAACATGCTTGAGTTTTGGCCCAGGACTGTACAAAATGTTCATACCGGCAAAAGCCAACATGTTTATGCTGGGAGGAAAAGCTTACACAATGAAGTATCACAGCCACACGCAATACTGTACAAGCATTCTGGGGCACCATCAGGGGGTCCAACCTTCTCCAACAGTGTGAGGGCAAGGCAGCTCCATCATTGGCTAATCTTTGGCTGGAGAGAGCCAGTCATGTCTGCACTGCTCTCTCATCCCACAACTAACCAAACACTGTGCTGTTAGCGTCTCTGATATGCTTTGTTTATCAGGCCACCTGGACATGCATCTGGTCAGGCAGGGAGTATGCCTGTCAATAGCAGTGCCAGATGGACGTGCATTAATAACTGTGTCTTATGTGTCAAAATCACGAGCTGCAAATGTTGACTTTTGAGACAGTTTTGAAGAGTCTGAAGGTCTATGTTGTGTTGTGTGCACTGAATTAAATGCTGATTAGGGTGGTGGGAACAGCGGAGATTCAGAAAAAAAAAAAAAAGTAATTACTGTGCACTTGTGTTTCAGGCCAGTACTTCACAGTGTCCCCCTTGCTGTGCTAATAGACAAATTACATAATAGCCTCCAAAGAGAGAGAGAGGTTTGACAGAAGGTAACCTTTCCAAAAAATAAAAGCAATGTGGCGAAATAATCAGTAATAGTAGTAAGTAGCATTGATATGAGGCAGGAGATATTTGAGCTTCATAATAAGATGGATGACCATGCTCTGTGCTTGAACCAGCTAGTGCACAATAGATGGAGAGAATGTTACAAAACTAATGTCTTTATTCTAATGGGCTTAATAAGGTATGTTAGGGGTGCGTCCAACCAAGAATTTGGCTGAGATGATGAAATTCAAAAACAAAGCATTCTCCAAGAATTGACTAAGACCATGTTACACATAATGACTGATAAATGAGATTTCCAGGGATTAACACATCTCTTCTTGCAGAAAGTTTGCATTCAATGTTTAACAAGGGGGCAGGGCATGATGCAACTGTCCATGATCTGTAAGTATAGCACAGTTTGTGAAATTAAGAACCTAAACAAAACAGATAACACATTAACATTGTACAACTTACAATGTTCGTACTTTGTAGTTATTTTACTGGCACAAAGTCCATTATTTCGTCATTGATTTCTTAATGACTTCCTATCAGACATGATGTTATCAGTGTGGGAAGATTAAAGCCGGTTAAGTCGAAGAAGGCATTTTCCCCGAACCACGGTGTCACTGGTAAAGAAACATAGCTGCAGTGAAGGTTTTTTTCTTAGCTCAGCGTGTTCCAAGTTCCCCTGAGGCTGCAGTTTATCATTTTAGTCCTTCTGTGGTAACCAATTTGGACTTGGTTTGTATTGACCTATTTGCTCTTTTAAAAAACTGTAATATTTCAGTTTTAATATTCTGTCCTTGCTACTCCTAAGAGTCAGGTTATGCTAGTAAGTACTGTGTATTTAATCTTCAGAAAGAAATGCTGACTGAGCAATAGACACAAGATCAGTTTTATTTGTACAATGATTGATAAGTTGTTTTGAAGAATGTTTCAGATGCATGACTTAGAAGAGCTAAAAAAAAAGTAGCTCTTCCTGCATTTATCCTGAAATTGTCCTATATTAGGTGTCACAAAACTGTGTCTTAAATGAACATTAGAACAGCATCCCTATGTTGTGACACAAAACCCTCATTCCTCTTTTTCAACTAGTTACCAAATCCTGCTTTGAGGAGCTGATTATTCATTCCCAAGCGAGGAAGCAACACATGACATTTCTAAGCACGAATGTGGAGAAAGAGCAACATTAGAAAGCGTGCAGTAAGACGTGTGATTTCCAAAGTGGCTGTGCATTTGTTTGAGTCATTTTCCTTTCAAAGTTTCTGCTCAGGCAACAGGTAAGTAAGTTGTTAGCTGTGGATCGCCATTAATCACTGGAGCGAGGGGTGGGCCTCAATATTGTCTGTATTATCCTTTAACCCAGATTCCTGCTGGATTCACGCTTCAGCAGGCAAAAGCTTGGTGACCGCTGTCATATGGAGCGGATGATGGGATGAATGTTTGCCACCCTGCTCACCACTGCCTGCCTCTAAGTGGTGACTCCATCACCTCTCACATCTGCTAACTCATTAATACAGCCACCGAAAGGAAACTGTGTAGGCCCACATGTATTCACACACAACTGTTGTGAAGCTGAGCAAGTGAGGGCTTGCACTGTGTATGTTGTTACACATGAACAATATGTTGTTATTCAATAATCCAGCTTCTCAAACATCATGGCACTTTCTGCAAGAGTGCTGAGTAAAAACACTCAAGAATCGAGCTTGTATCCGACCGGAGCCAAGCAGAATTGGAAGAGAGAGCTAGTCTATTTAAAGGACTTAAGAGTGCTGTCCAGATGCTGAACTTTGTGGTATTCCATTTATTCCCAGTACTCAATGTCCTGGCCAATGATATCTTAGTTACATCCGGTGAGCTGGGGAAATCCTGGGAGTCAGTGCTGGTAGTGCTGCCAAGATCAGGCCTGCTGCCATGAACCTTGATGTCAGATAGCAGAAATGAAATGCTGCCTCTCAGGCCAGAGACCAGACCAGATCAATATTCACTTATCTTCACTGTTTCAGTGGTGCTTTATTGGGGATTACATGGGCTGGGTGGTGTCAGATTTTCACTGATATGATATTATACGCCATCGTGTCACAACTGTCCAATGCTGTGGAGTTTACTTTCATGAGAGATGAAAAATACCACACCATTGGGATAACCTTAACTGTACGTGCATTTAGAGATAAGTTTAAAACTTTAAAGAAAACTGAGCAAATTAATCATTTTGATGTGCAATTCTTCTGAGGTTTCACTTCTAATGATTTTTGGATTCTGCAGTTCTTATTTTATGAAAACTGAAGATTGCCCTTGTGAAACCAAAGCCTTATTAAGTCTTTTATGCATACCTTTAATTTAAAGGAGTATGACAGTAGACAAAGCTATATCACTTTATTTAGAATTTGTAGTAAATTAGTAAATCCAGTAGCTGTCATAGCTGTGGAAAAGGCTCTGGGTGTGCTGGTTGACAAGCCGGTGTCCCGAGTCGGTCACTGGGAAAGGACTTTATCCAAGTAAATCTTGCCTGTTGTGTGCGTAGATGACATGAAGTAAGTGTTAACTGTGATAGAATGTGTTATGTGGTTATGTTGATGTTAAGGAGATAGTGCGTGTTAAGTTAGTTCCTAATGCTAATGTCAGCTTTGGCTAGAAAGCCTTAAGTTTTAATTTAATTAAGCTACATGGAAAATGCTGGATGAGAGATTTATTCTGTTTGTGTGAAAAATCACCCACTGCTAACTACTGAGAGTAAGTTGCTTATCCTTTATGTTTATTCTTTTAATACTAATTTGAGCATGTATGCATGTAGGCAGACAGATTGAAAGACTGTAAACAATTGTGCCTATGTACCTGATGCCTAAACACGTCAGTAAAGTTTTATGAATCCAAGTCCAGTCTTCGTGTCCTGACCCAATGAAACCTATCTGAGCCAGCTAAATCCTTCATTACAATAGTCTTGTTTTCACATTTTAGTCAGCAAGGTAGACCATTTTTTGAAAAGCCAAACAAAATGGTAAGACAGATTTTTCATTTTATTCTTACAGCTCAAAAACAGTAAAAATAAAATAAAATGACCACAATGTTTTTGCTGAAGCTTCCTGAGGTTCCTCTTGGCATTGTGGCTGAATTTTTCCTGACCACTTTTAAGTGTGGAAAAATAAGATAAGTCTCTTAAATTCAGCGTATCCTTTTGTTTTATATAGTGTTCAATATTTTCAATAAAAAGACATTGTTTTGTACAATTATGGAACCCAAACAGAGTACATGGTGTGAGAACAGACAGAAAGAAGGAGACATATGTGCTTTACAGAGAGAAAAACAAGCCGACTGCCTGCAGCAGTGAAAGTAAATGGATCATATACGTATAATGTTCTTTCCTCCTGGAACACGAGTGTGTCTATCTCTGAGGTCAGCGATCCACATCCCACATTTCCCATAAAGAACCCCACCTTAGCAACTACTTTTATATACATTTGTGTTATTATACTGTACAAATTATACAGCTCTTTAAATAACCTGCAGGCTGTCCTTCGCTGGGGCTCACCCTGTGTTCTCGAGATCAAAAAGGTGGGACAAAAGTGTCTCTCAGGACAGCAAGGTCTGAACCTGCTTAGGTGATCTGGGTACCAGGTTCTCTGGGTCTTTGTAGCCGTTAGCTGGACTGGTCAGCGCTGTGTAAACCTCCCCATAGGCTCTGCACACCAGCTCTGTTGACTGACGGAAAATCTGCTCCCTGCAGAAACAGATAAAACTCATTAGATTTTTATACTCACAAAACAAGTACCAGCAGTGAATGGGCCTTTTAAATTCTTCTTTTTCTTCTTAAATTTCTAGTCTAAATCAGACAAGCAGAGCTATGCTGTAATTGGTCACTGATAAAGAGCTAAAATAAGTCAGCCATGAGTAAGAATTTGTCCTAATTACTTTTTTGTTCAGTGACCATTGTGTGCCCCTGCTGTGGCAAAACAATGAGTGGCAGTATGTGGTGCACACTGCCATCTATGGATACATATTACAGCATTAATGCAAAAGCATCAGCCACTGGGACATACACTGCTTTAGCAAAGAAGACTCCTTAAATGAGAGAATTGTATTCCTGCTAATCATATTTACAGAACAGTTTCTGGATCCATCTCTATAGATGTTTCAAATCAAATTCAGTTATTCAGATTTTGTTGTTTTCTTTTAGAACTGCAACAATTAGGCGATCGAAAGAAAATTATTCTGCAACTATTTTGTTAATTGATTATTCGTTCTAGTCATGTTTCGATGGTTCCAAGTTCTCAAATGTGGGAATTTGCTGCTTTGCTTGGTCTTACATTATAGTAAATTGAATATTTTTGGCTTTTGGACTGTTGATCGGACTGGCACAGACGTCACTTGGTGACCAAACTATTAATCGATTAAAACAGAAGAAAATAATCATATTTTATTTTAGTTGCAGTGCTATTTGTTGTTTACTTTAAGGCAAGACTGATTTATAAGACACTTGGAGCATAAAAAAATCTAATTAGAAACAAGATCTCTTGTTCTGCTTCTTTTGATTTTGTTATTGAATTATTTTAGTTTTTCAGTGGGATTTAAAAAAGTTATAAAAAAAGTTATAAAAATAAAGGACATAAAGTGACTATTTCTTTCAGTGGAGTACGAATGGAGAAACAGGAACAGTCAGACTGAAGAGCCCAGTGAGAGGACTCAAAGACACAGTGGGAGCTCCTCTGTTGTATCCCACTCAGGCTCTTGAGATCCATATTTTTAATTGGCCCACAGAGAACACAACAACAGTGCTGTGTATAACACCTTACTAAACACCAAGTGCACAAAATGTGAAACGAAGGGAGTCTAATAGTACATTCCCATTATTTGTGCGCTCCAGGAGTGTTTTCAGAGTGCTGGCGGGTGTTTTTGTGTATTTAGGTGAGCAGAGAAGCAGACTTGAGAGATAGCGGGAGAGAGAGAGAGAGAGAGAGAGAGGAGGAATGATTTCAGGGAACGCGTGTGAGTGAGAAATGGACCAGAAGCTAATTAATGGCGTCCTGCCCATCAGTCCTCCCATGTCCATTAATAGAGAACATTAACCTGAGGTACAGAGTGCTCCTCAAGCCTGCTGCACTTCCCAGTAAACGTGACTCATAGAAAGAGCGCACCAATGTAGCAGCTGGATTGAGCTAAAAGCATGTGCATTTTCTGATCAGTAAGACAAATACAGGTTGTCCTGCAGACCGCTCTCTCAATGTGTTGGCGGCTTTAGCAATTTAGCATCCAAACTCGCCATGCATTTAGTCAAGTGTTTTGTTTGGAATGCTGTAATGATCGTATTACATCTGGGAAACTAATGAATGTTGAACATTATTAGGTCAACGCTCCTTCTATTTTTATCACTCTGAATATGCTCTTTACCCTGCTGAAACACCATGCAATGTTGTAAACATTTAGCTTGAAGCCTGAATATTGCATGAATGCTATTCTCTCCCTGAACAGAGAGAGCTACTAACAACAATAGGGACAGGAACTCACTTGATAGCTGCACTGAGTAGGAAGTTTAGCTGTGGCATCAATAGAGTGTCAGGCGACGACAAGTACCGATCAAACTGGACCTGTTGTTTGCGCGAGAGAGTTAACAACAGGTGATGAGTCAAAGAATCATAATAATTAAGTGTGAATTTATTAATTCCTTCAGGAAAATTTGCTTCATTAAAACACACAGTGTAACTCACCATTGCAGCTTTCACCGAAGAGCTGTCCATGCTGGGGAGGAGGGACAGAGGACCCTGAGGCAGAAAAGTGAACATCAGCTTAGAATCCAACTCAAGGTCACAGTGTTTGAACAGCATCTCAGAATCGAACAAAGGTCAGGTGGCTGAGGTCCTTCACTGACTGATGATTTACACAAGGGCTGGGCGCTATGGTCTGTTTCATAATAAAATATTATCTCAATAACTATAAATAGTGCATGCTTTATCGTACTGGCTTATTTTTTTAAATGGCTGATTGGTTGGTTAAACATCTGTTTGATGTCATCGGTTGTTGTAGCTCTTCTAGGTTTAATCATATGGTATTCAGATTCTCATATACTGAAAAATGCAAAGAGAGTAAATTTAAGTTGGTAAGACATTCATAATCTTGGTGATTTGATAACTTCGGTTTATCATTCAGTTTCAATTTATGTATTTAATTTATTGAAAAAAATCATTTCTTTTTGAATAAACTGAACTTGGACATGTGAATCTTGATTCGTAAACAAGAGAAATTCCCTCCCTAAATCTTGATGTTAACAAGACAAAAACTGTGCAAGGTAAACACATGACTGACTTTGTGAACACAACAGCAGGTACCTTCAAGGCAATTAGCTGACACTGATTATCCAGAATGGCAACATTAAGTCAAGCTTAAATGCCTAAATTGCCTACATTAAAAGCAGCAAATAGAAGGCAGTGCAAGGGTCAAAGCTACAGTGCAGTACCTTGAGTGATTTTATGGAGATATGGGCACATTAACATACTATGAGCCTACAAACTCATCTGCTAGTTACTAGCCAGTGACTAGTATTGTTTTAATCACTGTTTTCTTGTTTATGACTTGTTAATCTGATGTATCACAGAAAATTACAGGGAAACAATGTTAAACAGATGATAATCAGTGAAAGTAAACCTCAAAAGTCTAAAATAAACTTGGGGATTCTTGTCAGTCGTTGACATCTAGGATGCCGTTGTGTGTAGACAGCTAGACTTAATCTTTTCAAACTGAAGACTATTTAAAGAAAACCCAAGACAGGCCACCCGAGGAGAGAAGTAGTGTGCAGAAGAATGACAGTTCTTGATTGAGCTTTGAGTTGAGCTGCTGCAGCAGCAGCAGCAGGGTGTGGTGTGTCCTGACATGACCCAGAGCTTCAAGCCTCGCATGCTAAACCACAACTGCGGGTCTCAGTCAGCCCAGTGGCAAAGTGTGTTACAAAGAGGGAGGAAGGCACCAGGGCATCAGCTCTCTCATCTGCACAGGACACTTCTGGAGAAGCTAATATATTTTAATAGAACATAATATGATCTGCCTCCCTCTGTCCCTTTCACATCTGAAAATCGGATAGAAATGCTATTATGCCCTAATAAAGACATCGGTCATGTGGTAACCATAGCGATAGCTATTGTAAAGCCTGAAGAGGTAGTGTAAACAATACTGTTAGGGCCTGTATAATATAAAAGAGGACCATTAGGGAGTCTAACAGGAAATATGTGAGAAAAATCCACAGTTCTACAACTTCACGAGTGTGTGCATGTGAACATGTAGTTAAGTGCTCCACCTGTTCAGCACTGTGCTGCTGGACACAGCTGTAGATGTAACTCAGTCCAGCTCTGGTCAGCACGTAGGATGCCTGCTCGTTGATCAGAGTGTCAAGGTGAGCCTCGATCTAGAAAATGTGGAAGAGAGTAGCTTAAAATCCAGTCCAACTCTGCATTGTTAACCAGTGGTACTTGTGGTTAATGGAGAACCACTGTGCTATTGAGAATGAAACTTCCACAAGAGCTCTTGTGGTGCTCAATTACAAAAGATGTGCTAAAAATAGAGGGATAGATGGCGCATTTGAGCATGAACAACAATACATGACATGCACAGCCTTCTATGAGACAGCAAATTAAATATTTTTAATAAAAGATTTAGGCTCTATGGGTTTTAATGAAATAATAATAATTAGCTATTTTTAATGAGCAATACCCCTAAGCACAGACAATGTGATGAATGTAGGCAGAGCATTCATGTTGAATAACTAGTAATAATTTGTGTTTCATGATTCAGTTTGTCTTTTCCTAATATGGTCTGGTGTCTTATTATTAGATCCATGGCCTTGACTAATTGTAATGAAATGTAAATTGATACCAAACAATTGATTCACTATTAATTTGTGGATGACTATTTACAATTAGGGCAGACCTGGAACTCGAGCATCTCGAGCCTCTTGTCAGTGAACTCAAAGAGAGCCAGCGTGGTCTTCATGACATACAGCGAGTTGACCATGTAAGTAGCCATGTCAGCAGTGCCGAGGTTACTGGCTGACACAGTACACAACTGTAGAAGGGGATCCAAGATGCAAGAGAGCACCTGGGAGAGACAAAGTAAGACAGAGATGAGTGAAATATCAAACATAAAAAACAAATATTAAGACAATTATATACCATAAATTTAAGAGATACAGCAATTTCTTAAAATATTACAATTTTCACTTTTCTCCCATCCTGATCATATTGTATAAATATGAGTTCACCTGAGCAAAGTCAGCCTGGCGGGCATCCAGAGGAACCACTGACGAGTCGTGGGAGGCCAGCACCTCCCTGAGGAGGGAGAGGGTCTGAGTGAGGGAGGCTGTAGGTCCCAGGTCTGCAGGTGGTAGCTCCACCTGCCCAGCAGACAGAGCCAGAAGAAGACAAGGTATTAGTAGATGGAACAAAAGAGCAAAGTTATTCTGGCAGAGGTTAGTTGTGTGTGGGATATAGCCTATACCAAGACAAGTGGTCCTCAAAACATTATCAAAGCATTAAACATCCCTAATGAGCAGCATGATAGATCGAATATACAACTGCTTCTCTGCTACTGCTACTCTGAGCCTCAGCTTATTCAGAGTCAGTAGAGCTTTTTTTAATGACGAGAGTTTTGATTTCATTGGCCTCTGGATACACAACACAGATCTGAGCTCGGCCACCTTTGTCCACCTAATAGAGGAAATTATGAGAGGGCTGTGTTCCTGGCATTAGCTGGAATTGACACCAAAACCCTGAGGGCCTTCAATTTGATTAACACCGAGCTACAGGGATAATTCTTGTAACTGCTATTGATCAAGACACAGCCAGCATGTTATGTGGAAGAGCGCCTGCTCGTGCTGAGGTATATTTGGATCCCAATTTAACTAAATGGTAACAAGTCTGGTGTTTTTTGGCAGCTAGCATCTTTTCAATGCTGTGGCCAGCAGGCCAAAACTGTTTACAAGCATAAGTGCTTCAGAAATAGCCTTGTTGTCTTTGAGGGTTTAGACGCAGAGCTGAAATACACAATGTGTGTCCGCAGGGTGCAATACTGCACTTCTGCACTGTCATTTAAGCGATTCTATGAAAGAACATTGTGAACTATCTCTATTCTAAAAACAAGGCTTTATCTTCCGCTATCTCTTTCCTTGGGTGATGGTATTGTTTTCCTAGCAGTCACTTTCTCACAAGTGTACAAGAGAAAACAATATTGTGGATTATGCAAATAAAAATCATCCTACTCATACCTTGTCCATGAGTCTGCTTGCATGAAGGCTCAGGCTGTTGAAGAACATCTTTTTGCTGAGGATGTGCATTTCTTCAATAGTGATGAGCAAGGAGGCCACACTGGTCCCAATGATAGAGCTGGACAAAGAAAAAATAGGTGGATAAGTCAACTAGGACTGCATCCGGTGATTATTTACATTATCAATTATCTTTTTTTTTTTGATTAATCAGCTAATTGTTTAATCACAAAATGTCAGAATATAGCAAAAAATACTCATCACAAGCTCCAAGAGCCCAAAGTGATATCTTCAAATTACTTGTGTTGTCCAACCAGCAAACTAAAAAGGTATTCAATTTACAATGATATAAAACAGAGAAAAGCAGGAAATTTCCTAATTTGCAAAAACAGAACAAAAGTATGTTTTGCTCTACAAATGACTTAAATAATTAATTGATAATGAAAAATTTTGCCTTCTAATTTTTTGTTGAGCGATTAATCAACAAATCATATCAGCTCTTAAGTCATTGTCAAGTTATTATTACGCTACAAATTTGAGTGAGTTCAAATACCTGATGGTGTGGTGGTAGAACTTGAGCAGGTTGGACAGCTTGTAAAGCAGGACAGCACCTGGTTCAGCCACAATGACCTGTTCTATCCGAACCTGAGGGACAGATCCATAACACACAGAGTGAATGCATGAGTAGAACATGACAGAGCACAGTATGCATTCAACAGAGCTGGTCAGTGTTTCTTTAATAGCTTCTTCTAACTTGGTTGCTCACTTTCAGCGGCCTGCAGACTCCCTCGGTGATGTGTCCAACCACGTCCTGCATGTTCTCCTCCACATCTAAAGTAAGACACACACACACACACACACACACACACACACACACACACACACACACACACACACACACACACACACACACACACACACACACACACACACAAAGTCAGGGCTATTTGGGATTAAATACACTAACTGTTTTAAGGATATCATGAATATAAGCACAGTATTAATGAATACAGCATTGGGGAAAGAAATCCTCTTTTGGATCCAAAGTAAATGTGCAGTAACACACTGAGTATAACATAGGGTCACAAAATTCATAATTCATTCCTGTATTAGTTTTAGAATTAGTTTACACATTCACGTCTCCAACTTTTAGATTTATTTCTTGAGTTCACTGTGTTTAGGCAGGTAACATCAATGCCATCATTCAAACTCAGGTGGCTCAAGGCTCAAATTTTTTCCAAGTCAAATCTTACATGACTTGTTAGGAGGTGGTCATAATCAAAATTCACTAACCCAAAACGGTGCAAGGAGCTAAATGTTGACATTTGATAGCCTGGATGTAATAGCTTAGCATAACAAAATGGACCAAGGGCAAATCCCGGTCTCGACTGATCCCCCTAATGAGCTGTCTTCATTCTTAAATGCTATGAGAACCGAAGAAGTTAAATTAGGGAAACAAGAACAGGATTAGTCCATCAGGCTGAACTAAATGTACTGGAATTCGATTTGTTCACACTCTCTAACTGTTGCCAACATCTCTAACCTCATTGAACCTCTGGTTACCCAAACTCTGTCCAATAAACAAGCTACTTGTGAGTCTGTGTGACATTTGTTTACAAGGCCTGGTTCACTTGTAAAATACACAAAATTAAAAGATGCAACAAAGCAAATGTTTCCAATAAGGGTAAGATAAAAAAAAAAAAAAAAGAAGAAGCTGCAGTTGTGATCATTTGTATGTACCAGAAATTAGCATGTACAAAACATCATACCTTGCAGAGTGACTTGTTTCAGTAGAGCTTCTAGATATTCTTTCTCTGAGGCGGTGGCTTGGTGTAGCCAGGCCAGCATGTCCCCAACATACCTGAAAGAGTGACAAAACAGTCTGTTTTAAAGAGTACGTCACTGAGGGCCCAACCCGAGGGCTAATCTTTCCACGCCGTGACCACAGCTACATCGAGGCATGGGTCATCGTGTTTCACTCCCTTCACACACAAACACACACATGGCTTTTGGTGTTACATAACGGTGGAAAACAGCAAGGTTAAACTTGAATTATTGTGTGTAAGCCTGTGTGTGTGTTTGTGAGCGTGTGAGTGAGTGTGAGGACATTGGGAGGTGAGAAAGAACTTGATGTTCTCAGAACTGCTGATGCCTCCTATAAAGTGGAGGTGACTATGTATTCCACACATGGCTAGTATTCTGAGAAATTCTCCCATTTAGCTCCTGGGCATGAGGAAGAGGCATGAGGAAGAGGAAAGAGGATGTGGTACGACAGGAAACACAGACACACTCAGACACTCCTTGACAAAATAGACACTTAACATCTTCTTGAATTGGGTTTTAAAAGTTAAGAATCTCAGGAGTTTATATAATTAATATATATATATAAAATAGACAAACCCATTGATCCCATTTGAATGTCTCTGTGTAGTTTGAAGTTCTGCTCAATAGTGAGTTTAGTGTAGGGAAATTCTGAGAGCTTAATATGTTGTGATCATGAGAAATGTTTTCACAAATTCATGCAAAATCCTAATAATTGAAAAACAGTCTGGCACTGCTTTTTACAAAATATACTTGTATATATACAGTATTTGTATTCATCAGCTCTGGTTGTGGGCACATGGAAACAGGTTGAAAGTTTGATATAGTCTAGTTTATTTGTTAAAAGTGAAATTAGCGACTCGAATACAATACTCATCATAAAATACAATTTACAACTAATCTTTGGAGATGCATAAATGTAGATGTTCCTATTTTTAAGGTGATATCTTTGATTTTATAGACATCCTTTAATTGAGCTAAGCTACACTGAACTCATAATTCAGCATACCTTCAAACTCAATGCAGAGACATGAAAGAAGCATCCATGAGTTTCTCCGACTCTGGTTACATCAAAAAATACTGTAATTACATTTCCATCAGAACTGAAGTTTCCTTTTGCTTTTATTACAGTAAGAAATGGTAATGTTCAGCTCATAAATGGGATCAGAGAGGTACCTCATAGGGTCATGTGAATGCATCTCTATGGGGCGGGGAGTTCCTCCTGGCCCGCCTCGGGTGAGGGCGTCAATGAAGCCTCGCACCACCGCACACCTGCGTGCAGTCCCAAACTCATCAAGGGTGTACCTGACCACGCAGAAGAGAAAGAAGGCAACATTCAACACCCAAACGTCATGTGAAAAGACGGCGGTCACAGTGTTTTCGTGCAGACTGTGTCGGAGGTCAGTTGCTGACATACATCAACAATGTAGGCAGCTTTTCCAAAAGGAAAGACTTTGAGGTTGTTTTGATTACTTGGCTGTGGCAGGCTCTGTGACAGACTAAACAGAAGATAGTGCTGAATTAAGATTCCAGGAACACTGGTCTCCACTCTCTCAGCCTCAACATCCCCAGCCAGCGCATGACCTTGAACACTTTGTGGGCACTGAGACAGGTGCATTTCAGAGAACACAGACAGATAGAAGGAGGTTCGCCATGAAAATATCTTGGGATAATATGTGAAATGTTTCCTTTGTGTTGTTTTGTTTTTATGACTTTGGTCCTATGCAATTCTTTGTTCTATATGAGCACAAATTACTTTCCTGTACTAGAGGGTATAAATTATTTACATAGATATTGACATTCAATTCATTTGAAAATATTTTTCTTCATTTGTTTTTCCTGTTTCAGTCATTGCTTGTTTTAAAATAATGGGCATTAGTAGTACTTACTCATATGTACATCAGGCATTTCAAAGCATCTAAAGATTTTCAAGACCCAATGGTACATAATCGTTTTTTCTGAGCACTGTTTTATTAAACTATGAGTGAATATATTAAGATTAATTCAAAATATACATGTAAAGTAAGAGTGTGCGTGTGTTTCTATGTTACTTGTAAAGGACAGGTCTGTCTTGTAAGGCTTCCATGGCTTGAGTCAACACAGGGCTGATATCACAGGTCTCTTGGGTCAGTCCTCTGCATTCATCTTTGTAGAAAAAAGAAAATTGGGACAAAAAAATATTTATAAATAAATAACTACTAACTAAATAGTAGCAGTCTATCTAGTAACTGTGCTCCATTCAATGTTGCTAAATGTTTTAAACCATGGCAACCCTGTTGGCAGGAAGCAAATCAAAGCACCAAGAACATTTTTCAATCATATTTTCCCATGAGCTTGTACCAAGAAGACAGTTTACTTATACTTCAGACAATACAAAAATGAACAGGCAGTGGTCAGTCTTCCGGACTGTGGAGAAAATGGGTCAACACACTCCATTCTTGTCAGACTGTACCTAATGCAGGAAATATATGCCCTCCTCAAACAATGTGGAGTAACATTTTTTAAAATGTAGTTCTCCCTCATAAACAACAGATAAATGCATACAAAAAGAGACTCTTCACAAAATAAACTAACTTGTACTACATGCAGAGAAATTACAAAACAACATAACTTGCAGCTCTTTCATTTGATTATTACTAAACTTTCACCTGCCAAATTTCTGGATTTGGGTCTTTGAGCAAATCTAAACCACAGCAAAATAAGCATCTGTTGAGCAACTCATAATTTAGTAGATGCTCTATATTTTGTTATTGTATAATTACACAAATGAGGTTTCTGTGATCTAAATGGTTTATTTCCATTTATATTTCAATGACAAAACACATGGCTCAGCTGAGGAAAATTTTGGTTTCTTGCATTCTTTTGGCAAAACTCAGTCAGAGGTTATGAGTCAAATGTGTCCTATACATGCAATTACTCTCACTTGAAAGAGCACAGTTTTGTATTTAGTTCTATCCGATAAAAAAAAAAAAACTACAAAAAAGGCAACAACTAACAAATCATCCTACAGTAGCAACTTTTTGGAAACAAAAAACAGACTCAGATCACTGATTATGGAAGTACAATTTTCATTCATTTCTACAAAATTCACTTGCTTGATTGTCTATCTTTGACAACACAACACCCAAGTTCAAGTTCAATATGGAGGCCTTGTACAATGAGGGTCACAGTGAGTCAGTTATATTCCTCGTGCTGGTGGTATTAACTCTTGTGTACTGTACTTACTCTGAGCCCAGCGGTAGAGCTGCTCATATGATGTCTCTTGTAACACGGCCATCTGCTCCATGATCTCTAACCTGGAACAAGCACGCAAACCAAGACCACATATTACATACCCATAACCTGCAGCATAGTGTCAGATCCCTGACAGTGACATAAATACCAGACCTGGATGTTTTTTCCCCACTTGACTATTCCACCATTCAGGTTCAATATAAATGCACTGAATTTAACATCAAGAATAGAATCACTGTAAAAGACACTGTTATTTCAGTCTGTCAGAGGAAGTGGAGCACAGAGTAACACTATGGAGTGAGACGTGCACCTTACCCTGCAGTTTGCTGGTTGGTTCGCAAGAGGATTTTCACATCCTCATGGATGTGCTTCACTCGGCTGAGAGCTTTGAAAAAATCCTGGGAAATGGAATGACATAAATGAATATATTAGACGCAATATAGGTTGCAGATTTGCAGAAGTCAACGAACATTTTTGGCAAAACACTAAATTACAGCTTTGGTAAAAATGTTTTCTGGTGAGACCAAGGACAGCACTTGTAACTGAACATGCAATATTGATAAATATAACCTTGTCGAAGCTGACAGATGTGTGGTGTTATTTCACATGCTAAATTATTTATGTGCATATCATAATATAAAAAGTAAACTTTTTTTGATCAATTAGATTTCTTTTTAGCATGTATAGCAATTGATATACAGTATAAAGTGATGGGGATGATGGTAGGAAAAAGTAATCATTTCAACATTTTAGTAACTTAATGGACTATGGAATATCATGACCACATCTTACAACTTATTAGGTATTGTGGCAACATGTTGGCAGAGTGAGAAGATCGATCACCCGTCAACTAGCCTCTCAAGCAAAAAAACTGAAGGGAAAAGACAGCTACATATCAGCAAGACGCTAATCTGTACCTGATATTGCATCCTCCCATCCTGTGAGTGCAAAAGGGAGGATTTTTAAATTATTTAAGTCATTAGCATACAATATAATGGAGATTACCTCAGTAATGGGTGCATCCCGAGCCCCTCGCAGGGTGGCCATCTCATCATTAGATAGCTGAAACTTGGCAAGGAAAGCTTGAGCAACCTGAGCTCTTACCTCCAGGCGGTGACTGAGGGTAAAGAGATAAATGTTGTAATTTCCTTCACTTGCTATTACTGCACTTTAGTATCTGTATAAAGAATTATTATATCCTTATAATGTTTTGTCATATAGTTTCTGTTCAGTTCAGTTGGGCCTTTTCTTGTCGCCATGATTTGTTTTGTCTGTCTTCAAGGCCCTTGTGGATGGATTTTTAGCTCACAAAAGCTTTCAGATTGTTCAATCTATCTTTGATCATTGGGTTTTACCACTGTATTTCGTCATACAAATAAAAATATGTCAGTGTGGAAAACAAAGTTGCATGCTTTTATTTAACAAAAAAATGGTGCATGTTGTCAACAAGCTGTGATGTTCGAAGTCCTACAGCAGATGGCAGTCATACTCCTCACACACACACACACACACACACACCTTTGCTCACAGTGAACAACAAGGTAAGACAACAGGGTGGGACACAGAGTAAAGATATCATGTGCAGCAGTGAGAAAATAAATAACAGAGGAAGACAAGAGAAACAAAAAGAATACAGAGCCAGGTACTGGCCAGGTTTTGTCACTATCAATAACAGCAGAGCGATCACTATCAGTGTCACTATAAGTGTCTCAACACAATAGTGACCATGGCAACCGCCCCAGTCAAACAGGGAACTCTGTCACGGGATAGCAGAACAAGAGCGAGTCCTCCCTCTGTCCCCATCTTTCCAAACCACCTTGTCTATATTCTCTACCCCTGTAAATCACCAGGTTGTTCTGGTGGGGTAGAAGAACCCAACATTATCTGACCTTTGTCTCTCACATGGCTATTACCAGTGCTCAGCCAGCTGAAAGTAAAGGGTTGTAAATCTGTTACAGGACTATGATTCAGTATTTCTCTGTAAGGCTTGCCAAGCCTCACATGCAGGACCTCGAGGCGTCTTTGCCCTTTACGTGTTTCCTGTGTTAAGAGTTTTTGCATCACACAAAGATGACAGCTTGGCTAGACCACCGCCTTTAATTCAATGCACAGATAGGCTTGGGTGGTATGCTTTAAAAATGTACTTCATTACAGCAACCTGGCTACTTCATCAAAATCGTAAGTAGTGACAATAATAAAAATAATTATAGTTGCTGGGAAGCTGTGAGTCGGGTCCGGGCATTTTGAGTAGGAAGAGGAAGAAGAAGAAGTTGAGCTACTAGGAACAGGAAAATCGGAGGTGGATTCACACTAAGACTTATACAACCACAAGGTTGTGAGAACGGCTTAAAGGCAGATTTCAAACTACTGTCAAAAATTCAGTTATGAAGATAAAATTCTTAGAAATTGTGGACCTCATCTAGACAACACAGAAATGTCTGTTATTTATTTGAATTTATTTATTAATTAATTTAATTTATTTATTTGTAATTGATTTTTTGTGGAGGACGGTCTGAAGATGCAGTATGGCAAGTTTGGTGTCGATTGCGTAAAAAATGTGGGAGGAGATAGGTTTAATTAGTTTTACAGTTTTTGAGAAAAACAGAGTGATGGACTTCATAATTCCTGGCAGCTCAAAGCATGTGAACTATTCTGCTCAACTGGGCCTGCATTTTGGTGAAAGTTACAAAGTGGTAGCACATATGACTGATTTGTTATGAATTTTCAAAGTTTTAAACTGTGGCGGGTTGCTGTAATACCACCATCAGGACTATTGGCCCACATTTCCTGTTGAGGATGTTTGGCTCCGTTTGGTTGAGGACTGGACTATGTGCAGCAGAGCTGCCCGGACCCTAATAATAATGAATATTTAATTTTATAGAGACACAGTAGCCCTGGCTCTACTTTCATGCTTTCACTGTGAGATTGTCAAAAGCAATTTTTAAGTCTGTCACAAACATCTGTAATTAGAGTACATTATTTAGGTAATGTAACAGAAAACAGTTACTTTTTTTGTACTAAAGTCACCTGTCACTGCCCAACCCTGCACAGGTGTGTACAAAAACACACTGAACTTCAAGAGAGAGGTAAATTAATATAAAGAGGCACTCAAGCTACCTGATATCCCACCGCAATTACAGTGATATATAAAAAAAATAATATGCTATGCTAATGAGGTCATTAATTAAACTGAGTGATGCATAAATTAGAGAAACCATTTCCATATGAACATGCTTGTCTTCACACAACACGTGAGCAATATTAATATGAAATTTGTAAACTCTTAGAGAGCGATTGTCTCAAGAAGGGAGATTTTATCATTAATAAGCAAATTTATGCAGCAAGCCTTTACAAATATCTAATTGGGTCATCTGTTCTATAGTGCAAAACTGTGGCGCAAACATGGCATTTCTATCATTAAAAGGTGGTTGAGTCATTATTTTCACAAGAGTGAAAAAAACAGACAGAAACGCACACATGCACAACACTGAATCTGGGACAATACATACCATTTTTATGGGGCATAAAATTTATTGGCCACCTGATGGTCCTAATAGTCTTAATGGCTTCATAAGCCTTATCTTATCAGCCACATTTAACATGTCATAGCTTTGCATTTCATTCATGAAGCGTTTAAGCCACAGAAAGAACAGGCTGGTAGGTTGTGTTCACTGTTTATGAGAAGAGTTGACTTGAACGACCCACTGATGTTGTATGTATGACTTTATAAGAGAAACTCCAAAAGAGTCCAAAAGTTCTTTTTAATATCTTTTTATCAATTACTTGACACTGAAATACAGAAAACACAAAATGATAGCAATTTTTGAAAAGGGAAAATGTCTGGGGGTTTTTTGTCAGTCACCTTGCAACAGTGCTCTCAGGGTTAAACCACTTGACCAGCAATTATATAATTTACTCAACTTCCTATGTCGAAAATAAGACCTCATGAGTTTCATTTTAAAAGGGAGCAATTGTTCCCAATCCCTTATTTATTGAGGTTTCTGTCTATGGACATGTTGAACTTCACAGACATGGGAGCACCAGCAGAGAAATCCTCTCTCACATGTCAAACTTTGCAACAGATTCACCTCTAGAAGATAAGAAATGCCCCCAATTTCTCATGTCCAGGCCAATAGTGACAGATCTGTTCCTCCAGGATGTAAATCACAACAAAGAGACAGGCTGCACACGCCTGTGCAAGGTGAGGAGAGGGGGATTGTGGGAGCTGTAGCAGCAGAGCAAAGGAGAGCAAGGGAACCGTGGAGCAGCAGGATCGTTTTCTACAGCACTGTCAGGACATGAGACATTCTTCTCCAGACTGCAATTACCGAATACCAGAGAGGGGCAACATACTTGAGTGAATTGGCAACGGCCCACTGTAAAGGCAAGTATGTAGAGACGCTGGGCTAGTGGTTCAAAGGAAAGTTAACTCAATGATGTAAGCTTTTCTTGAAGAACGTCCAACAACTGCAAAGTTAAATTAGATCAATGTTACATAATGTTACATGGTGGGATGAAAACAAGTTAGTGTGTGTGTAAAGGTCTGTCTCTTTGTTTGTGGCTGTTTGTGTGCTCAGATTTCCCAACTAGGCCAATTGATTTTGTCTGTTCAAGCACAGAAAAATCGTTTAAACAATATAACACTGCATAATCTCATAAACAGCTTTGTCAGTTTATAAAAATTGAGAGCTTGATCAGTAAATAACATTTACCAAGCTCACTAGTTATTATACAGAGTGTAAAAATAGCAGACTTAAACATCTGACTTCTATGACAAATGATAAGGAAATCAACTGCTCTCTGTAACAAGCGAATGTCCAACCCTCTCAGAAGTTGTAAACCATGTGTGTCGATTATCCATTAAAATCTATTTGGGGCCATTAAAGAAGGCTTGCGTGGAAATTTGGCATTCACAAAGCTGTTAGTTAGTCACGTGCCAGTGATCACAGAGTGTAGTCGCAGACAGTCACATCAGAAAACACAAAGGCGTACTCACAGCCATACCCTCATTAACAGCCAGCTGAGCCTTAATAAGGCTCAAGTTTCATTTTACACAGGTTGTCATTTATACTCTGATGTCCCCGATAGTTGTCTCAAGGGTTTCGGAGCTCTTGATTTATTAATGACCTACACAGAAGTCATACTGAGAACATTTGCTCAATGAAACACAGGGCTCCTTGTCTGACAATTCATCATATGCAGTAGGAATTACTGTGGGAAATAAGTGGCTGCCACAAGCCAAATGCAGGTAAATCTTAGTTGTGGTTACTAAATGTATCTACATTGCTCTTTGGCATGCAGCCAAGTAGGCCTACTGTAGCTGCCTGAGCGGTTCATTAGCTGGACAACTAAACCAACAGTGCTCGTGCGGTGAAAGAAACATCCGTTTGTGAGACGTCTCAACTTGTTCAGCAGATAACATGTTACGCTAATGCAAAGATCACACAGTGCAGGACAGGTGGGTAGTATTACGTTTCATTATGGAACAACACACAACACCTATTTAATGCTCTTGCTGACAGTGTCTTTGAACAGTACCAGCACAAAACAAAAGAGCAGCTTGTCCGAAAGCCGGCGGACAAACATAGATCGTCTACTCTCATTGGCTAGCCTCTTCCACCTTTGCTTCTGCACATTGTAAGCAATGTGCTGTTCCTTTCTGTTTCATTAGAGCTGACAAATGACACAGTGCTACTGGCAGATAAGATAGCAAACAGTTGAGGACAGGCCTGCTCTGTAATACACATCAGGAGTATCTGCAGAGCTTTGAAAACAACTGCACTATCTCAGCAGAGCTGCCCTAGAAGCACAAAATGTGAGATTATACTGAAAATGTAGCACTGCTAAAGTAAGTGTCAACAGGAGAAACTTAAATAAAGAGAGTGGCTTGGGACTACAGAGGATTTTGTGACCTGAAATAGATCTGACCGAGAAGACTGGAGTGGTGTGGTGCAGTGGGCTGACTGGTGGGTGGCTGAAGGAGGACAGCTTGACTGACTTCCTCTGGCAGCTCTTCTGAGACAAAATTGCTAAAAACAAGGTCAAAGCCCAGTGTGCGGACACCATCCCATCTGGTTGTGGGGTCATTGTGGTTCTGTGAATGAAAATGTCATGCAGACAGACAGCGGGTACCAATGGGACCACTATGCAAAGAAAGAGAAAAAAGACAAGGCAGGACAGAAGGGCATTCACGTAAAACCTCTGACCACTTACCTTCAACAAGACCCCCTGCACAAAGCGATATGACTTGTATTAATTCATTGTCTGCACATATTCACTGGTGTCTTGCACTGCTCTCAGATTCTGAGCTCATCTCCTTCCTTTTTAATCTTGCTCCCTCCCCTCCTATGTCACGTTTTCGTCAAGGAGGTCCTGAAGCTGTGCCAGCGGAGCATGGAATTGTCATGGTACATCACAGCTGGAAGCAGTGTCTTTTGCCAGAAATCTACATTATCTTTGCCTGTGCCTCTGCCTTTATGTCAGCTCACAAGGTCACTGAGCACTAAGGTCACAGGCGCCACAAATGCTAATGAACCCCACCCCGCCCCGCAGTGAATAGGAGCGGTGTTATATTTTCACATCCCTGTCAACACTCTGCTGGCCAAATTCATAGATTAATGATACCTAAATTAATTTTATTGGCAGGCTTTCAACCAAAAAAATCCATCAGTATTCCAAGAGCAGCTGGGTGAGCACCCAAGATACACTGCCTGACTCCACTCATGACTCTTTGTCATGGTGAGCTGTATATATTGAATTTGCATATCTGATGGCTCTTAATATGTGCTGTCAGCAAATCTAAATGCACACGCTCAAATACAAGAACACGTTGATGGGCTGCTCTCTCAATAAAACAAATAAAGCTGCATTAATGATGATTGCTGCCCTCCTTATGCAAATAGACAACTGCAGGAGAAATATTCATCAATCTCATGAATCATTCATCCCTCCTCATCAAAAATAAAGATGTGCTTGCCAGCTCCTCTTGTCCTGCACCAAATCTCTCTAACTTCTGACACAGTAAAGAGAAGCTGCATTTCACAGACTTGAAATGTACTCTTTAACTTATTAGTGTTTTAACTTGGCAGGTCATATCTTTATTTACTTGTGTATATATATAGAGAGAAATTATCAGTATAATTTTTTTTAAAGTAATGGTTTGGTTCTAATTAAATGGGGGAATCCCCTTGAGCTGACAACTGTCAGAGGCAACTCCTGGAACTCAATAAAGATTTTACGAGAAAAAAAAAGTTTTAAAACGGCGGAAAAGCCAGAGCTAAGGCAAAGACTGGCACCTCACGTGCCGCGATTCTAATTTTTTAAAAACTGTAAAAAATGAACACAAGGAAGTGCTAGACCATTAAGCAAGGTTATACTTTCCAAACAACATCTGTGCAATAAAAGCTTATCACTTGCAAAGTGGACCATGTTGTTCCTGCCGTGTGATTGGACTGAAGTGCTATTTGTCTGTAAACTTGCCTGAATAGAAAAAGGGGTAATTTCTCTCTGGAAATGAGACACCAGAGAGAGTGAAATCATGGTGTCTCGCTTTGGACTGATGAAGATGCCTATCAGTGACGTATGTGATGGGTTTCCAAAATGACTTGTAGCCTCAGAACAGATAAGGGGAGAAATGGCTGTATGAGATTTCTTTGAACTTTCTGCAGAATATTTAGAATAAAGTTGCCATCCTATCTCCATGATCTCCCTGACATTCTGAAATGCTAGTTTAAAAGTTCAGGGCAGCAGCCTTGTCATATGGTATTCTATATTTTGGTGACAGTTTAGTTACAATCAGATTGAGAAACAACTTGTGATTGCAATGAATAAGGTTGAGTCTCGATTAATTCCTACATCAAAACTTGAGATGAGAGTGAATGAGTTCAAAACTTGCTCAATGTAATCCATTGTAACAGCCCTACAATAAACACCACCTTTATAAAAAGGTTCAGTGTTTGTTGGGACTACTACTGAAGTTTTTTGATGCTCAATAAATTCTACAGAACAATTTGAGGCTGTGCATTATAAAAATGTTGTGAACTTGACTGCATAATGGCAAAAGAAATACCTAATATTTTGTCCACCAGATTTATGGAGCAAAATATCAGAAAAACCTTACAATATAATGCAATCCGATACAAAAATACCAAACTGCTACAGTTACAGTCGAGGTGAATTAAAGGTGGGGTATGCGATTCTGGAGATATCCAATACCATGACAAATACCATGATATAGCGCGAACAATGACACAGCAAGTAATATAACTAACACTAGCCAGGTTGTGGGTTAGCAAACTGTCCCTACAGTTGCTGCTGTGAAGCTAACAGCCAGAGAGGACGAGAAGGTTTCCCAGAGCCAGCACAGCAGCTCCAGACAGCGATACTCACAACTCTCCTTTCTGCTACACTGTCTACCACAATTAAGCACTTAAAATTGTAAGTTTGGATTACATTACATTGTACAGAAGTTTCTACTTTTCTGGTCACTCTGTGTATCTGACTCATGTAGCCACAAGAGGCAAGAGTAAGCAATGTAAATCATTAACTGTAAGATATATTTATTTTAGAAATGTCTGAAGATTCTCAGTCAGCCAGTTGGTAGGAATTCTAGACACAAAGTCAAATGCAAATGGATTTGCTATGTATCTTATTTCAAATATACATGTGAAGTTACATGGTTAACTCTACATAGTAACACACACATACATCACCACACATCCAAACAATCACACATACAAAATGTTTACCCTTTTAGAGTCAACTCACTTTTCTCCCTGCAGCTTGTTGGTTTTTACTATGAGATCTTGAGTTTGCTCCTTTGCAGCCTGTTGAAGAAAAGTTTCTGTTTTTAAAAGATGGCTTGCAAACATTATGTTCTCAAAAATTTTATAAATCTCTGATATGAAGTGATTAACGTCATACATTTGATCCACACTGTACTAATACCAAGCTTACACAAAGATACTACCCTCTATTGATGTTATTAATAGTTTACCTTTAGTAAATCATTATTTTCTAATGACATGCAGAGATTATAAACCGTACCTTTAATCTACTGGTCATTTCTTCACAACATGTGCTCATGGCCTGGACATCCTCATGAACACTTTCAAGCTCCTGTGGAGATTGTGAAGTCACAGTTACAACAGCACTGGGGCACACATACAAACTCAATATTCAATATTTGAAGTACTGTACTGTTTGGTTAGTTTATTTGAACTACTGTTCAAATAAATATTGGCCCTGTTTGAATCACAGGCTTTCAGGTTCTCCACTACAGTCTTTTATGATTGCTGCTGCTAATAAATTCTCCAAAGACCTTACACACCCCCTTGAACTTAAAACTCTGCGTCACTCCATGAACTTTAAAATGCACTTACTAAATTGGGATCTGCTGTTCTACATCATTATCACAGAAAACTGAAAACATCTCTATTAATCTAGTAACAAAACACCAGTGCCAGTCTGTGTTGTTTTGTGAAATATAGTTAACAATTTAAAAGGTGAACCTACTCAACAGCCTTACCATGTGAATATTTCCAAACCCACCTCAGTTAAAAATAATCACTGTACAGATGCTTTGGCTGGTTAAATGGAGTTAGACATGAGTGTTGTTTACGGGTAATAAACTGTATTTTCTTGTAACTCTATGTTACCTCTTTTACTTCCTTAAATATTCTTGCAAAGTCCTCGTTGATCGCCAGGCTTCGTCTCTCTATGTCACCACGAAGATTTCTCCTGGTCCGCAAACTGTTGTCAGTGAAGAACACAGAGAGCGCCTTCAGAGCCTCCAGCATCTCCTGAAAACACAAAAAGGACATTATAATGTTAGTCAGTCTAGGTGTTGTGACAAATGTATAATTGAGAATCTGTTCCCTTTGCACACAAACGATCGTAGCCAAAACTGCGTGGAATAATCAGTGGCAGGGGGTGCCATCGTTAACTTGAGCTAAACCCCTGGTATCTTGGCATGGGAAACTGATTCTAATGGGGATACAAACTAGGACCCAACACCCAAGTTTATAACGTTACATACCACACTGAATGACTGAAGCAACATGCTAACTGTTAAATGAATAAACTTTTTTTGGCGTTGTTACTGTGCTTTTCCATAGCCAAAGATGAGCAATATCGTTTCCTCCAAACAATTACCTCTGGGAGGGTGACAATATCACCTAAGCGCAGAATTGTGTCCATTTGTGACGCGACTAGCTTGCCGATTTAGCTACAGTTAGCTAGCTAGCAAGAAGCTAAACTCTTACAATTTACCTTGTCATTGTCAAGCCTCGTCTCCAGTATTTTGTTAAGCTTCCTTGACAGCGGGTTATTGGGTTGAGAAGGCGCATTTGGGTTCTGTATTACAGTTGGAATTTCTACTTTAGTATCAGCCATTGTACACAAACACCTCCACGTCAACTTTCGGAAAGATGTTTTGGTCCGTCTGAAATTAACGTCCGGTCGGCGTATAGATCCCTGGAGGAGATTGACACAACGTTCCGCTACGCAGTTTATTTATTTTTGTTGAAATAAGTTCTTGTTTGTTAAAGGGAAGATGATGTTGATGATGATGATAGTAATGGTAATGATATCACACAAATATAATATTTCCTCATATTTAGGCTCCTCACTCCTTCAAGCAACGGTGTAATTATATTATTCCAAGAACCGAATAACACATGAGTTTCCAAATCATATGCTTTAAGGTAGACAAGAGAGACACGAGATCATAGTTTAAAGATATCTCCAAATTATAGCATGTCCAGGAGAGGCTGACTAGCTCTCGTATCTTCACACACACATAGAAAAATATTTAAGTGAGAGCGACAGAGCAGCGAGCAATGCTGCATTCATGTACTGCTGGAAATATTCCTCCCAGAAATTAATCCAGCAATACATTATTTATATCTTGAAAATTAAATAATTACTACATGAAAAAACAACACTTTATTACTTACTATCACTCACCATTCTTACCAGTAGGATTGGTGAATGCATTTCTTTTCACCGTCCAAATTTTGAATAGTTTCTGTTTCTGCACAATAATTGGAATAACCAAACAGCTTTTATGGATCCTTTGGTTCTATATAATTAACGTAGTAGGAATACTCAGAGGGGTGGGATGACCTTGTGGTTAGTGAGGTGATTTCCCAGCTTCACAGTCCTGGGTTTAGTAACCTGTAAATTTCCTGTCTAAGGATCCCTGACAATCAGCAACCTGGCTGACTGCGCACCTTTAAAAGGAAGCAAAATGAGAAACTGACATTAAATAAATGATATCAATAAATCTAACTTAAACTTCCAAAGATAGACACATTTTTCTGCTATTTTTAACCCAACCCTCACGATGATGTCTCAAGATGTTAAATACCATGGGAGACAAAACATATTTAAAAAAAATGTAACTAAAGAATAAACGTTAAAATCATAATTACATTAGCCTACATCACACAAATTAACCCCAAATAAATATCCATATGAAAACGCTGAAGTACAACAATAACAAACATCTTGACTCAAGGAACCTTTGCAGTCGATTACTCAAGTAAACTCATTCTGTCACTCGCGCAATATATAAGCTCTGATCTGATCTCTAAAAGTCTCTGCTGTGTTTCAAAATTACATGAAATTAAGACCTCATCAATGTGAGTTTGAGTTGACTTAATGACTTGTAAGTACTAGATTGTCTAATAATACCATTTACCATATGCTAATACTATATTACAAAAATCCTTTCATCACTTGGGCGAATTTCTCTCATTTTAATAACTTTCATCGCAACAACAACAACTCAAGTGAGGTTTAGCCTACAAGGTTCAGGACTGATATTTCCAAGTCTACTTGAACAGTTTACGAGGTGTCCATGAATGCATCCGGAGCGTGTAGGGAATGATAGTAGCGGTGAGTCCAGCCCCTGGGTGGGGATTTGTGTGATTGATGGTCACCTCCCGAGAGTGTTTCATGGACTCGCCCCCTCCCCGCCTCTCTCTCTCTCTCTCTCTCTCTCTCTCTCTCTCTCTCTCTCTCTCTCTCTCTCTCTCTCTCTCTCTCTCTCTCTCTCTCTCTCTCTCTCTCTCTCTCTCTCTCTCTCTCTCTCTCTCTCTCTCTCTCTCTCTCTCTCTCTCTCTCTCTCTCTCTCTCTGAGCAGGAATGTGAAAACTGGAGTCCAGTCAGTCAGCCACACGTTTCTGCACCGCACACTTTGCCTCAGTTAAATATATTGATGAGGAGGAAGTGATTTGTGAACGGATTCTGCGGACACTTTTTGTATTTACATTCTTAGGTCGAACGTATTTCTTTTCTCTTTTCCTCGACTGAAGAAAAGTTTGCTTTGAGACCCAACACAGCTGGAGTCAGCAGATGGAAATAACCTCTCCGTGTACAGCGAGCGCACCTTATTCCATGGGTCTCCCAACATGTAAGCTTTCTTCTTCTTTTTCCTTTTCTTTGCCTTGTTCTCATTATTCACGCTGTTATCGCAGTGTGAACACTGCGATAACAGCGTGTTCTGTGAGGTCACCCCTAACGAAAAATCACTGTATGTTCCTGTAGTGGCTGCTCCTGCAGGCACTTAGAGTGTGTTTCCTGAACTAAATGTCCAGTTTCCATTGGTTTTGTGGTACTTAATGGATATTTTGTGGTATTATAGTCCAATAACATGCCATATGCTGTATTGTTTGTAGTTTTGCTGTCATGTGTGTAAAGTTTATTATCGGAATGCTATTGCTATTTTGTAGAAGAGTCAAGATTGTTTTCAAAATAAACCTAAATTAATTGTAGCTATACGTAGTTCAAATAACAGACTACCTCTCGGGATATACTAGTTATTATACACGTTGCTAGTTGTTTTATTGTTTCTTAATTGACCAACATGATATTTAAATGGAAAAGCCTTAAAGAAACAAGTAAGATGGAGAATAATCGTTGCCCTCAGCTTATCAAACTTTTTATGATTACTGATTATTTAGTGGCCAGAGTCTGAAAATTATTAGATTGTGTTTGCTATTATATAAGAATCAAAAAATAACTGTATTGATTCTATATTGAATATCTATGGCTCTATCTTATTAGACCATGTCCAGTTTGATTTAGTGTGCTTATCTGCTTACTTCATCATTTAGGAAAAGTCATTTACTGACTGAGTACTTTACTAAAAAAAGATCTAACTAATGAGTAATACTCATTAGGACATGGATTCTTATCTGTGATTATAGCTGCACATATTGCATTATGACTTGATTTTGACTGTGGAACAGGTTTCTGGTTTTTCAACTTATAAAACTGTGTTTTTTTCATTCCAAAAGCCAACAACTTGCTCCCACAGATGATTTTTATGTCAGTGCTCAGTGTGGATGTTTCTCTTCCTTCTGACAGGGATCCCGAGTCACTGAGAAGGTGAAGACTGCTAGTGTTAAATGCTCACTGCAAGGCTTCCCGCAACACAGCAACTGCTCATAAAACTGCTGTTAGTTCAGTGACTGTGTGAACCATTCGCAGACTGTTTACCATGGCATCTAGTCTGACATGTACGGGTGTTATCTGGGCCCTGCTGTCCCTGCTGTGTGCTGCTGCCTCCTGCGTTGGCTTCTTCATGCCCTACTGGCTGCTGGGGACACAGATGGACAAGCCTGTGTCCTTTGGCACCTTCCGGCGCTGCTCCTACCCGGTGAGGGACGAGGAGAGGCAGGCCACGGTGATGCTGGAGCAGTGTGGGCGCTACGCCTCCTTCCACGGCATCCCGAGTCTGGAGTGGAGGATCTGCACGGTGGTAACGGGGGTGGGATGCGGCCTCCTCCTGCTGGTGGCACTCACAGCTCTCATGGGCTGCTGCATCTCTGACCTCATCTCACGTACAATTGGCCGTGTGGCTGGCGGCATCCAGTTTGTTGGAGGTGAGTTTACGTTTCTGTGATGTTTTGTTTGTGTTTGTACCTGCAACCAACCCGGCCCTCACCTTCACAATGGTGTGCAGTGCAAACGCTTTGAATACAATTATGAAGCGATCTGGGGCTGTTATGTCAAACTGTCAGATCACATATTTTTGAATGGTTTGCTTTGCATTGAAAGACTACAAGACGACTACAGATTCTCTATAACTCCTAAGATATAGATGTTTATAGAGAACTGGGAGCTTTTAATGGTTGTAAATAACTTCTCATTAAATTTGGTTTGAACGTTCCGACAGAAGTGTTGTTCATGAAACAAAATTACGTTGGTGAGGAAACAAGGACGCACAGAGATCTTGATAACGATGAAAATTTCACCTGTGGCCAACGTTTCTTGGCCAACAAACTTGTTGCTGTTGTTTCCTCAGATACTCGGCTCCAGAAGAAATGAAAAGTCTCCCAGTGAGATGTTGTTCCTGGGAGTCGGTTAATGATGTTGAGTCAGTTTACATTTCTTAGTTTACGACTGCTGTTTAAAAACAACACACACAATTCTTCACATTGCTGTACTGGATTGAGTTAATTTTTGAAAGAATGTTTCAAAAAGTACCGCACTTACAAACTGAATTGTTGATATCTCATCAAGTTTGTTGGTGCCAAAGGCGTTTGTGAAAATTTTATGCACATTTTGTGAATGGCTTTTGGTTATTTAAGGCTTTGGTACCATTTGAGAACGCTTGGATTGGTCCTGCATATTGTAAATAAGGTGGAACATACATGTGTAATTTGATGAAGAGAAAAACTTCACAGAACAGAGCTACATAATACTCTCTCTCTTATTTGTAGCAGACGTTTGGCATCAATTCATATCTTTTTGTTTTTAGTTTGACTGATGAAATGATGGAAAATTGAGCTTCATTTGGGTGACAAGCGTGCCCAAAATATGTCAGTGAGATTTTCTGCTCTGTGTTTGATCCGGAATGTGCCCCTTAAAGTTGAAAAGAAACCCACGCCCTTTCTCTTTCTCCTTGCCAAAACAGAGTCCTGTCCACGCTGCAGCTCTGGTGATGGAAATGTCTTTTTGTTTGTTTGTTTGATTACAGTAAGTGGACACGGCTCCACACGGCACCAGCTTTGTTTATGTGTACTGTTGGTTTTGCACATGTGTTCTCCCGGGACGTGAGGTCTGAGGGAAGGCTTCCATTGAAGCTGCAAGTTTCTCTGCCCTAGTTTAAGAAGCTGCGGTGCTCCAGCCCTCTCATTAACTCAAAAACTATTGCTCCCATACTGTGGCTCACCACTCTGCTATTTACAATCCCCCATCACTTCAGTTTGGTTTTTAAAAAAGTGATGTGACAGAAAAGCAGGTTGCAGGCAGATCTGACAGAGCTGCCAGGTTTTTCAGAGGGATAAATCTACAGAGGACCACCACAACGTGCCATGTCCTAGTTCTAAAAGGCTTAGCTACTTAGGAACATCAGTATTAATGATGTATAATATGGAGGATGATTAAGGTGAAGGCTGGCTGGTTTGTTCAGAAATGTGCACATTTATGTAAGGAGAGCTCCTTTTAAGCCCACAGCAACCCCGTACATACAGCATTACAGCAAGCTGCTATTTTTGGTTATAGGATTAAAAAATCCCTGTCTGTCTTTCTTGCGATTTCTCTCTTTCGCAGACTCACAAATCCAGACACGCATGAATTTGGATGGAGGGAGAGCAAAGGAAGGCGGGGTACAATACAAAGGGCACCGCTCAGTTCTTTTTAACTTGAATGCCGGTGAGCCAAAGGGCAGAGATGTCTCAGAAGGGCTAATTGGAAGTGACACAATTATGAAGCTCAGTGGGCTGCTCCATGTATTGTCTTCTATCACTTACAAAGAGTGTAGAAATGTCAGGGGTACGTTGGGAGAGAGAAGAAAAAATACCTGATGATTGAAACATTCTTCTTATTAACCGAGAACCTCGCTGAGAAATAAAGATCTGCAGGGGGATAACCAAAATGTGTGCTGAGAGATATGATCAAATCTCAGCGATTAGCGGGAACAGGGAGAGGGAGTAAATGAGGCGAACAGTTGGTGAGGCAATGCATACGAATTCACCAGATGCAAAGGAGCCTCATGGTTCATCGTCTGAAGTGTCTTCCCCCTTTTGTGTTTCCTCTGCTCCTATTGTAGGCCACTAATGAAGAGTGTCTTACCAGAGAGGCCAGGGCCTCTGGGCTGCCACAAGTAAAACATCCTCTTTATATCTCCCTGAAATTTTTCTCAAGCCCATGAAATAGATTAGAGCTGAAAGGATTTATCAGGGCTTTATCTCATTAGCTGCAGCCCCGACTGCAAGAATAACTTTTAACAACAACTATTATTGTTGCTAGTGTTGTTGTTTACCTCTTATAATGTTGTTTTCTACCAGTTCACTATGGGCAAGTTGTCCCACTGCTGGTTAATTGTTAATGGCAAAGGCCCAGATTTCCTCTACAGGCCAGAGAGTCTGAGTATGAGACTATGAGACTGTTCTGGCTCATAAATCAAAGGCCCTAAGAGTTCTCTGCTGCTTACACTAAACAACTGCCTTTGCTGTAGTTTCTTGTCTTAGTTATGCAGCGATGCAGCCCCCAAACGACTGAGGCACAGACGGGAGGTTCAGACATTAAAACATTCTTGACTTGGATTTGGTTGTTAGGGATTTTGATTCCCCCCTGCAGTGCCTCGCCTTGTCTTTTGGGTGCCCCAAGCGGAGCTGTGCACAGCGGGAAGAAAGCTATTTAACCTGTGTTTTCAACAGGCATGATTTAAGATCTTTATGTACATTTTTACATACTTTGTATTTCCCCTCTGCACAATAACCAGCCTTTAATTTATGCTTTTGTGTCCCCCTTTTATTTCATCTCTTTCCTCTCTGCACATGACAGGTAGTTTTGTTTTGACATTTTGCTATTTGATTGCCTCATGATGACTGACAGTTTGACAGGCCCAAGATTGGATGACTGGTCTACTCCATCACCGATTGAATGTTAAGGATAGCAATGGGAGCCTGGGGCCTCACCAAGTCATTTTGTAATGGGCTTTTTTCATAGCAAGATACTCCTTTCACTTCATAATATTTCTGATTGGTTGGGGGCGTTTAAAAGTAAGATGCCTGATCTGCTTGATATCCTACAGAAACAAACTTATAATGGGACTCAAATGACTGTGCAGCAGTTAGAGTTTTAGAAAGAAGACTAGAACAGAGTTTGTGTGAACTTATGTGCTGAGACAATAAGGGCTAAATGCCAAATTTGGAAAAGAGAGTGGTTAGGAATAGCAGTAGAGTCAGAGGTAAATTATATAGGCCTGCTATAGCAGGTATACCTAGATTGTGCACTGTCTGATGTTCTTGTTATATATATTTTATAAATATTACATTTTTTGCCGTCTCTGCTTGATTTTGTTGCCAGCTTTCTGCTCATTGTAGACTGTGAAGTTTGGCGATGTCCATTTAGTAATATGAATTGCAAATGTAGACCCAGTTTATGCCACCAACAACTATACCCTGTTGCCCTTTCAAGACAATCAATCAAATAAAACTGCTGTGATCCAAAAAACAAAGGTCCCAAAGGTTGATTTGCAGCATTTGAAGCCCAAATAACAGCGCATTAGGAGTAGTCACATTAGGAGAGGCAGTGATAAAGCATTGTTCCAAAACATGCCTGAAATCTCTCAAAAATATTGCCTTGACCTGCGGAGAATGTCAGCTGGATTGAAATCATTTTAACTCTTGATAAAAATGTCATGAGATATTGCTGCTCAAGGCCGGAGAATATAGGCTATATTTTATTGAGAAGGTGTTAAACTGCTGCGTCCTTGAAACTGAAGGCGAAATAACAAGACAAACAATATGACGCATGACGGGCTGTACTTCAGAGAGTTTGTTGGGACAGTATGTAGGGTACAAGCAGAGGACTTCATATGAGCTGCTGCTGTTTCAGAGTAGGTGCGGACCTATGAGGAGTGGTGTCCCCAAGGGATGTAAAAAAAAAAAAAAAAGAAGAAGTTTGAAACAGCTCATCGCAGCATATTTCACTGCCATAAGGGAAGGTTGTGGTCAGCGGGGAATCTATAGTCTAATTTTGTCTGTCATTGTTGGGAGAAGTACAGAGAACTCTTTACAGTTTTCAGAGAAATATTCTATGCCATCACTGCAGGATAGGCTAAAAGCATTTATTATTGATTAAAGTCATTTAATGTCTATTACATTAAATATCACCCCAGGGTTCTGACAGTCCTTTGATGAAATGAGATCAGAAAAATGTGGGTTTTCACATGCATTTCTGCCTTCTGATGCTCCCATGTGAGGTATTTCAGAGTGAGATGACAAACTTGTCGTTTATTTGACATACATTTATCTTTTGACCAGTTGCAAAGCTTTTGGTTTTGATTTTTTATTTCTTCAAAGCAGAACTGAATAAATTAACTTCAAAGACAGTGAAAATATAAACAGAATTCAATAAAAATAGATGAAACCGTATTAGGCTGGTTTGTCTGAACAAAAGAATATGTGCATGGAGGAAACAATGCGACTCACTGGGTCCAGCCTCCGCATTGTGCACAGGTTTGCTGGCCGCGCTAGTTGAATACTTCCCACAACAGCCTCCGCTGAAGCTGCAGTTGGTCCGAACTATCAAATAATTGGCTGTGTTGCCTTCTGGGAAAGCTTCTCCATTTCGTTTTCTGGTTGATTGGCTCTGTTTACACCTCTGTGCCAGCATCTCGTTTGCCCACACTGGTGTGGAATGTCAGTAAATGAACAATATGAAGCAGCAGAGAGGAGACACACATGAAATACGTTTAACTCTGGGTCTGTTTCAGTTAAGTTTGCCTCTGTTTTAAGTGTATCACTTTTTTGAGTAGCTCTTTTGTTCCTCCAGAGGTGACAAGTAACACACAACATGTAATACAGTATCTTGGTCATGTGTTGTTCAGGCCAGATGAAATTAAGTTTAGCACTACCTCTGTAGCTCAAAGTGCATGTCAAGGGCATGAGCATGAGTGATAAATTTAAAGACATGTAAATAAATTACAGATGGGCTGCCATTGTGGCTTCCATCATGTTGCCAAGGGCTATTTGGCACAGGAGTGTGTTGTCCTGTTTGAGAGCCATACCAGCACAGCCAGGAGCTTTGTCCTTGTGTTGGCTTTGTGAGTTCTTGCCAGCTGGATCCCGCCCAGTCCCAGAATGTGTGCTTCCACTCCCCTCTCACCAGCAGCACTCATTTTCAAGAGGTACAACAAAATAAAATCGCATCCATATGAGGAAGGCTTTGGAATGAAGAGCTCATTTTTCCGGGGGAATATTCTGTCTGGAACAGTGTCTCCTGACAGTCATTGTTTAATGGTGTCGGATCACGATGCATTTCCAAGGCAATGGGTAAATATTCCCTGACGCGCTGTGTTATCCTTTTACTTCTAAAAACCTATCTGTATTCCTTCCTCCTTGTAGGCCTGCCAGTTTGATGTGATGGTGATGGACTACACTGTCTCATCTGCCATGTAGGCATTGCATAAAACTAATGAGATAGTACTGGCCCATATGTTTGAAAGAAAAAAGCCAGGCCTTTTCACTAAGGACAAGACTTTGTGTAATGGTTTTTAGAACGCTATCATTGCTTACATTTCCGGCCACTGATGGTTATAATGTGGACGTCTCTTCCTCTGGGTTGATTGATCACCTAAAGTGCAGACCACTCTTGCAACACTGTAATGCGCTCATTCAGCCCGGTAGCTATTTTTCCTCAACATACAGTCCATCCTTTTCTGCCCCCCTTTACTAACCTTTCAGGTTACTACAGTATTATTTCAAGTGCCCTCAGTGTTTAACTCTCTGTTTCAGGCTTGTTTCACCTTTCCCCTAATTCTGCTTTCTGTCCACTCCTATGTGTCCTTCCGCTCTCCTTCTCCATCTCCATCTCCTTCCCTCACTCTCCTCCTCCTCATCGCAGTGGCTGTGCACTTTGCTGTCTGCAAGCAGATAAATAAATAGATTGGGCCAGTACCCAATGACCCGAAGAGTGGACCTGGGCTCAGCCAGAAAGACAGAAAGAGAGAACGGATGAAAAAAAAAAGAGTGAGACAGAAACAGAGAGAAACAGGGCGGAAAGCCCAGCATCAACAGGGATTTAGTTTTGTCAAACAGGAAGTCTGGGAAACCAAAGGACAGACAGAAGGGTTATTTCAGTCTGTTCCTCTGTTAAGTCATTGTTTTCACTGCCATAGTAGCAGGCGTGCTGCGTATCGGGTTGTTTTTGTCACTCAGAACGGAACTGTTCCAGAAAACGTGTCTGGTGTGTCTGCATTTGTGTCTGGCATTATTGCAGCTGTAAAAACAAAGAGCAAGGGAGACTGACAGAGCGTGGAATGAATGAATTTTGGATATAAATTCGGTAGTGCTAATCATTAATTTGTAAGTAATTTACCAAGCATGATATCAAACATTTGCTGGTTTCAGCTGCCCAAATGTGTGGATTCCCAGTTTTTTGGTTTAGTGCTATTGGTTAGACAAAACAAGTAATTTGACTGTGGTCTCTGGGAAATCGGGATGAGTATTTTTTAAAACCATTTGACATTTTATAGACGATCGATTAATCAACAAGACCAAGAATCAACCATGCTAGCAGCTCTGTGAGGCTGTACTGAGCAACTTTGGCCCTTTGAGCGAAATGCTAACGTCAGCACGCTAACATGATCACAATGACAATACTAAGATGCTGATGTTCAGCAGGTATAATGTTAACCATGTTCACCATTTTAGTTTAGTGTGTTAGCATGCTAACATTTGCTAGGCTGATGGGAATGTCATTAGTTTTGCAGGTATTTGGTCACCTGATGAAGGTGCTAGATAAAAAGTCAGGGGATCACCAAAGTTATTCATTGTGAGAGGGGACCCAAATTTCATGGCAATCCATCCAATATTTGTTGAGATATTTCAGTCTGGACTGAAGTGGTGGACTGACCGATATTGCCGTCCCTAAAGCCACACCGCTAGCATGGCTAAAAAGGTAACTGACATGTTCATTAATGATGAAAATAATAATTAGCAGCCCTAGAACACAGGAACCTAATTAATTTCTTTGCTAAGAGTTTATTTTCTGAGATGATTACTGCGTTCTAATGAGTTCTCCTCTACTTTAACAGAAAGGACGAAGCAGACAGAAAAGTAATTGTTAACACATATCACGTCTCTGCCGCTGACACCTAAAACAGCGAATATGTGTGAATGGATGAAACACTGTACAGACAGATGCTTAACAGATGGTGGAGGCTCCGCTTCTCTGTATCACTTGTGACACACATTGTGGAGGGCATGTTTGATGTCACTGCCCTAGCCTGTACGTTCAGTGAGCAATCCTTTAGGTAGGGATACACGAATAAACCCCTTTCATGCGGTTGGAGCCATCCAAGTCCTTGTTTCTGTGGCAGATAAATCCTATTGTGTGAACAAAAACACAAAGAGAGAATAAGGGAAAGAAAAAAATGCGTGTTTTCCTGAACTTCACCACATGTTATGTCTAATTAGGGATGAAGAAGATGGAAAGCCCACATTTGACCTGTTAGACATCTCTGAGAGAGTCAGAGGCCATGAGTCTGCTGAATAAATGAATAAGTATAGATTGGATGGATTGGGTCTGAGCCGTGTGGGATAAAGTAGTTTGCTCAGTATTCATACCCTGTTTTACAGTCTCAGAGGCACCGTGCTTTTAACACTACAGTTAATTATACCTGTTCTTCCTAGTAAGGGGGAATGCAGGGTCAATACTCCTTTTGTGCTGCCTTCTCGTAGGTCAAATAGCAGGCCAGTGAGGAAATAGAATATGGGCTGGATGTATGAAGACAGATCTGCAAATAAAATGGCTGCGTAGAATAGCTGGGAGAGGAGTCTATTTTTGGTAAAGGAATCCACAGTAATCGCCTGTTTCTTTACCCTCAAACCATAGATACATTATATTGTAAACTTCCATATTCGAAAGAGGCAATGCGAACACCCACTTAAGAATGAATCATTTTTCTTTTCGCCCCTTTGACTCGTAGATGAAGTATCTCCGGCATCTTAAACCCTGAAAGGCCAGGAATAGCTTTAAGAGCTGCATGAAGAGCTGGAGCTCTCATGATAGGTAATGTGTGGAAAAGAGTGACCTCTGTCTCCGGGAGAATTAGATCAGGGTCACTGTGCAGCTCTGGGAAAGAAGCTTTGTCCCTCAGTGGGTCACTCAAACACATATGGCCGTGCTGCTAGACAGTGGGGACAGGTGAAGGTGGCGTAAAAGGCAGCTGAAGATCAGATCAGAGGAGGACAGGGGTCACGTGTGCAAATGCATTTGTCTGTCAAGAGTGGCCCACAGTCTGTTAATGACTTGGTGACAGTAGTTGCATGTGTGAAAGGGACATGTGCTCTTGTAAAGTGTGAATTTGTTGCTTCTTGTATCGCTGGGTTTTCTGAGAGTACATGTAGTTTAACCTGCATGTGGCTGAGGGTGTTAATGTCCCGTGTGCTGAGGCCATTGCCTGCCTTTGCTGTCTGCCCTAAGTAATGCTGGGAATTTAGGGTAAATATGTTCTCTTGCCCCCTAACCCCCCCAACTTCCCCATCCTCCTCAGCACCACTACAAGTTTAATTTTAGATGCTTTTAATGAGAGTGCTTGCATGTGTTGCACAAGAGAAAGTGTTTGAATTGAATACATTTCACAGCTTTCCTTTTGTTGTCTTTACAGCATTGGGCTAAAATCTTTATCTAACTTGTGACTGTGAATGCTAACAGAGTCAAGGATTTTTCCGTTATGAATTTAGCTTATATAAATTAAAGGGCGGCAAGACCCTTGAGAGAATGGGTGTTTGTGTGTTTAGTGATCAATACAAATAAGACTTCATTTGAAGAAGTGGAATGTGCATTGTGGGCTTTTTTGAAGCCTTGTAGAAACACACCATCAAAGGCACCTTGGCATAGTAATAAGCAAAATGTCACTCCTGTGATTATCATAAAATGACAACCCTGTAATTGTGCCGCATGAAATTATGTCTCAGGAAAAAATGTGTGCATGTCTCAGTTTTTATAAGGCTGACACAAGCTGAACAATACTCTCCATTTTGAGGCCCACGGCTGTACTTGTGGAGACTGGGGAGGGTTTAGTGAAAGGCAGTGGAAGGCGACGCAGTGTGACTCCAGTTTTGCTTTGCTTCCCAGACTCTCATTCCAGCTGGTCAGCAGCAGTTGGGTGGGCTCTCCCATCATAGGATCTGGTTTCCACAGCAGCAGGGGGTGCAGACCCAAAAGAGAGAGAGAGAGAGGGAGGGAGGGTCAACATTTGGAGAAATCCTAGCAGTCTGTGTTCTGTTGCTTAAGATAAACAAGTTAAGCTACAAGTTGCCTTTAGATTCAAGAAACAACACACCACCATTCTGGTGATAGTCAGTTCAGCTCCCAAAGTCTATTTTTACCCTCCACGAGCAGATTGTAGTCAAGCCTCAACAGTTAAACAGCACCTTGTTGACTGGCCTTCCTGTGAACCTAAAAGAGAAAAAAATTCAACAGCAAGACATAAACAAAACCCAGCAAGAAAGAGCTTGAAGTCAGGCATTTACCCTATCTTGCCAGCAGACAAAGGTTGTGAAAGTAGGAAAAGGAATAAGAGGCCTCGAGATGGGACGCCCATTCAGTTCACCATAAGACAGAGTGGCTGGATGTATTTTGAGCCGCTCTTTCCAAAATGCAGCCCTGTGAAAGCATAACACAAGATCTCTGGAATGCACAAAGTGAGCTTCATCTCAGAGAG
The DNA here is from genome assembly GCF_020085105.1 of Siniperca chuatsi. NCBI lineage: Eukaryota > Metazoa > Chordata > Actinopteri > Centrarchiformes > Sinipercidae > Siniperca > Siniperca chuatsi. The sequence continues at coordinate 25,244,396 of NC_058048.1, forward strand.
AGAGCTAGAGGAGGCTATAAACAGGACAGAAGACGTGCTCTACCCATATTTGTATGTGTTTATGAAGATCAGCAAGAGCTAATGGCCATATATAGGATTGTTGTGAAAAACAGCTTGGTGGAAGAGCTGTACGGAGCTGTCTTAGTATAAAGTTTTAATATTAAATACCATGTTATAATTAATAAATTGGAAATTGAAATAGTGTTGGAGTCCAAATCTGAGGAACTTTCCTTGAAGTTGTGCCTGTCTGTTATAAGAGCAGAGAACATTAGCAAGACAATCTATCCTCCAGTCCCGCTCTGCCTCTTCCCCTGCTGCTTTCATGCACTTTATTAACATTAGTCACATATTCTCTTTTCTGTTTTCACTTGTTTCTTGCTTGACTCATGTGTATGTGCTTGAACAGAAACAAAATACCACAGAAAACTGAAATGAAAAGCGAAAGCTGAGAGTTCTGCTTCTTTCCAAAGGGAGCATGGGAACAAAGGTACTCTTTGATCCAGCAGAATGACTTTGCTCTCTGCACTAATTCTGGGTCTGGACCAGTCTGAGCCCCCCGGTGTTGTTCTCCCAGGCCTGACAAGCCAACTACACCCAGTTTGTGGCCCCTGGGCTTGCATGGGGTCCCCATTGGTTACGGCGACCTGGCTCTAGTTACAGTTACACCAGAATATTACAGAAAGTTTTCCTGGGAGTGATTTAGAGTAATACTGTGACTGAACCCGGGGCTTTTTAATCACATATTCCAGCCATTGCTTGAGCTGGCTCACGAGTTGATGTCTCTAGTGGGAGATGGTGTGGATTAATCGAAATGATTAAATATGAGTTATTCTCTGGACTATAGACGCACCAACATAATGAAAACACCAATCTTCAGTGTATAGCTCCAAGATAATGCAAACACTGACCACCATCATTTGTCTGCTTTGTGTTGTGGCTTTCATTTTAAATAAATCATTGCAAGACGAAGTAATCTAAATCCATTCAAAAGTGAAAATGGAATCAAATTCATTTCTTTCTGGCAGTGTCTGAGCTGTTCTAGTATCCAACATCTGAAAAAAGTATTGATTTTTTTTTTTTTATGAAATACATGAACCTTATTACAGTCTCTACACCCTAGTGTTATAGTCTGACTCTACCTGAATGTAAGCACCATTACATGGGCAAATTGGAAGGCAACCAGAAAGCTTTTAACAGACACAACTAAAGACAAGGGTGTCACCTGTTAAGGTGAAGCAGAATGGAGGATTTGTAATTACACAGTGATTGTACGTGGAGCCAAGCCCTTGGGAGGTGAAGCGTATTGCTCTGCTGCCAGTGATATCACTCACATCTACTTATCTCCTGCACTGCCAGCTAAGACTTGATCATTAGTGAATGTGTCGCTATCATGACTGTCCTGATAGTGCTACTCTAATGCTGGTCCTTTGTTGGCATTCCCCTCGGGGCAACTCCCTTTCCTGCCTCCCACTGCCTCCTGTCTTTCTGCTAGAGCCCGTAAATGCAGGAAAACTGAAGATATGGCTTTCATTAGAAAATTGTAAGAAAGGCTTTTCAAATTGAATTAGGCTCTTTCACAAGGCATGCACTTGATGTGATTATTTTAGGGCGAAATTACTCAAATAAAAGGAGATTCAGCTGATTGCTTGTCATAACAACATAGTTGCAGTGGCTGGCTGAACTGTTCTGACAAAGTGATGGCAGGTTAGAGGTCGATGTAATTTTTCCGAACATCGCTGAGTCTTTGTGAGAGCTGCTGGATCAGGAAGTGAAGTCCTCCAAAGCTGTTCTGCTCAACATGTTTTAGCCTGAACGTGATGTGCTTCACCATCTGACATTTGAAGATAACCACAGAGTAAGTGGCTGGCTGGAGTGTGCTTTTTTTTTTTTTTTTTTTCCAAACAGAGAGCTCTCAGCCTCACTCATGATGGATGCCGAATGGCTCGTCATGTGCAAAGAGGGAGATAATAGAAACCGAGAAGTCAAAGGCACTCAGGTCTACTGATAACACGGTGTAGGCTGTCAGTCACACAGCAGAGTGGACAAAGCATAGGTTGTACTGTTTTGATTGCCCGCTTGATATCTGATTTTTGATTTGATGTAAAACCGACATCACTCTCTCAGTCGACCCAGAAATGAAATGTCATTGTTTTTTTCGCCTCTGTAACTGCATCAGCTCTCTGGTGTGAGGTAGCAGAGGTGGTTATTGTAGAGGTAGGCGAGTTTGACCCCCATCATTCAGTAGTTACACTGCACATCACCCATGAACAGCAGTGACATCAAAGTTAGTCTGTAAGCCATCCAGTAAACTGACCCAGGCTACATGCACAAAATGTCAATAAAAGCAGAGACAGCTGTGCGGTGTACAGGGACCCTGCAATACCCTGCTGAGTTTTGGCTACTAAATGTCCGTTATTATCTCAGCTCATCGTCCTCTACAGCCTCCACTGCGTCTGGAGCGCTTAGATCATTTAGCTTCTGCTTCCTCAGGCAATGCGGTTGAAGATGAGTTATCCATTATTTTGCCTGTCAAAAAAAGCAGAGAAACAGCTGAAAAGCATGTGGACTCGCTGGCTGTTGATCTGTGCTGGAAATGTCCTCTAGGATATGAGCAGGATTTTGTTATGTATTTTGGCAGATGCATCCTGAATGATTAGACCAACTTTTGGATCAGACTGCAAAGCAAGAGCTGCACCTCTTAATGAAAATCAAGTGGCTGCTCTGCAGTCGGCTCTGTTGGAGAAACTGGTATATCTGTCTATTCTATGATGGATTTTAATCAGTATGATTGTTTAATGTTGGTGCAAAATGTTCAGAAAGGAGCCCTTGAGCTAAAAGCTTTGGCCTGAAACCAAAACCTGATGTTTACTGTGGATGTTTGTATTACTGAAGACTTTTCTACTATCAGCATAACGGCACTTAATATACCTTGACATGTTGTTAGCCAGTTATCTGCTAGAATAAAAAAATGACACCACCTAAACCGAACTGAAAATAGCCACTTTTTGAAACAGTGTACAGTGTTTCTGGGTGGAGTTTCCCTTCAAAGCTGCCAGCAGTCATATAACTGTAAAATAATAATATGACTATACTCAGCCAATTTACCATAAAAAATATGTAGTTTAACAAGACAGGAAAAACAGAAGAGACAAACAGTCCGAAATGAAATATCAAAGGTTTCAAAGGAAATCTGACAGCTTATTATTTTAAAGGACTGCACAAAGAAAGGCACATACTAGAAGAAAAATGGCAAATATATAGTTACTGGTCATTCCACAGCTTTGTTCTCTATCCTCCAGAGACACAGTGAAAGACTCAAGGGGAGCTGAGTACTTTTTCCTGCGCAGTTGTCGGCCAGCTACTGGCAACTGGCGCGTGGAGATTTCCCCCGGTGGCATACATTCAGTTTGAGAAGACACATTTATACTACACATATGCCACTCCAAACTTCAAACTAAAAAATCACTGGTGTTTTACAATTACTTTCAGCGTAGTCACTGTGAAATAGTTTTCACTGCTGAAATGTGATGGAGGTATAGCAGCTAGTCAATAAAGCCCAAAGTAAAAATTTGTGTGGTTTGATAAGAAAACCATGAACATAAATGGGATGAAGTAACTTGGTTGTGGTTCTCATAAACTTCTTTGGGCAAGAGTTTGTGATTTACTTTATAGAAAAAGTGTTTCCTTTCTGAAATCTAGTCAGAAGCTCCCCTGGGGTTTCACAAACATCCTCTTTCTTGAAAGGCAACTGAACAAAACAACAATTCAAAGCAGGCTTGTACAGAGGTATCATAGGGATATAAAGGTGTGTTGTCGTCGAGCCAAAGTATTCAAACAGTCATTCTTCCCACTGCTTATTGATGGGGTCTCAGCAGGGTGTTGCTGAGTCTGGAAGACACCTGCCCTGAGCCACAGCAATCTGTAATCATGATCAAAGCTCAGATCCGTCAGCTGGGAGCCCGGTTGTGTCCTCGCTCTGAGCTTTGTTGTTTTGAGCGTGCTCTTCTCCCCTTGGCAAGCCCTGCAGGCAGTTACACAGGAGGTGAGTGGGAGTCGTGGGGACAGTGCAGGGTGGAGACACACCAGGCCCAGGCTTGGGACAGGGAAGTCTGCAGGACTTATTGATCTGTGACAAGAGATATACATCCTCTCCTGAGCTACCGACAGACCATTTGTCACTTGTGGTGATGAGCCTCTTTCTGCTGCCTCGCTGTGTACTCTGGATGTGTTTTATACTGTTTCTCCCAACACTTTTTTTTTTTTTTTTTTTTTTTTTTTAGAAATCTTGATCTACATTCTTCACATACAGAATACAACACCTTTCTCTCTCTGACATCCTGCCACTGACCTTCTGCTTTTCGCTTCTGTCTTAAAAACCCACCAAATGATTGATCATACACTGTGTGTCTAGCAATTAAGGAATCCCCCTTGCGCCTTGGCTAAACATATTATCCTCTAACATCCTCCTCTATCTCACCGCTTTGTGATAATTACCCCGTTGTTAGACCTTGAGCTTGAGAAGTAACACCTAACCAAGGGCAACGTGTCGCGTGCAGGGCAGGACTGTGATTCATTGGTATGTATATGGCTGGCTATATATCTTCAAGAAGCAGTAATAGGTGGAGTTGGTGAGCTGAACATGTGGGAAATGGGCTGCTGTCACTTGAGTGGCTGCTAATGTGGTCTCTCCAGTGATAATACGAAACAATTGGTTTGTTCTAATGGCTTTCTTTCTTCGTCTTTTCCTTTCGGCTGTTCCCTTTCAGGGGTCGCCACAGCGAATCATGTGCCTCCATCTAACCCTGTCCTCTGCATCCTCTTCACTCACACTGATTAACTTCATGTCCTCTCTCACTACATCCATAAATCTCCTCTTTGGTCTTCCTCTAGACCTCCTGCCTGGCAGCTCCAACCTCAGCATCCTTCTACCAATATATTCACAGTCTCTCCTCTGAACATGTCCAAACCACCTCAATCTGGCCGCTCTGACTTTATCTCTGAAACATCTAACATGAGTTGTCCCTCTGATGTAGAACAACTTGAACCCTACTCCTAAGCTTCTATCCTTGCTACCTTTCCACCTGGTCTCCTGGACACACAGTATGTCCACCTTCCTTCTCTGCATCATGTCAATCAACTCTTTAGCCTTCCCTGTCATAGTCCCAACACTCAAAGTCCCTACTGTCAGTCCTACATTCTTAGCTTTCCTCTTCTCTCTCTGCCTACAAACACACCTTCCTCCTCTCCTTCTTCGTCTTTGACCAACAGTAGTCCAATTTCCACCGGTACCCTATAGGTCAACAGCACCGGTGGCGGTCGTTGTTAACCCGGGCCCCGACCGATCCGGTATGAAAGTCATTTTCACGATTCACATTTTTAATTTGGCATGTGTTTTACGTCGGATGCCCTTCCTGACACAACCCTCTGCATTTATCCAGACTTGGGACTGGCACAAGAAGACACTGGCTTGCGCCCCCTTGTGGTTGCATTATTATGTTCTAATGGCCTAAACAATAGAAATGAAAAGCCTAAAGCTGTACATAGGTTTTTCATGATCAGTCTTGATATGTGTAAGGGTGCATCTAATTTCCCAGAACCCAAGGTGACCCCTTCAAATAGCTTGTTTTGTCTAACCATCAGTCCATTGTTTAAGCAATAGATATGTATATCCTTTATATTACTTTATATAGAGGTTATAAACATTTCAAACACCGGATCACATGTTGGCTGCTCCACTTTTAAAGTAGAGAGAAACACTCCACCCTCTCTCTCCACCATGCCATTGCTTTCTGCTGTGGCACGTCAACTGTGATCCAGACCTAATCTACCAGCCCAATAGTGAGGTCCCTGCAGGGAGCCCGGGGGCCCCAGGCCTAGACCCATTGCCTCATCCGTCTTCAAGACAGGCTATAGGCAGGGGCCAGCCTCGTGCCTGTCCTGTCGTGCTTGCATATGCAGAGCTACGGGGGGATGCTGAACCCTGAAGCCTTCATCTGGTCACCAGGTGGGCACCGGAGCAGTGGCCTGTCTCTTTCCCCACGCTCTTTTGGTGAGCGTGGAAATGAAAATCAGTGAAGACGGCCCTTTTTCCCTGTGGGGAGCCTGCAGCCTCTTCAGAGGCAACAAGCAGGCGTGACCTCGCTCGCACTCAGAGGTGATGATGAGCAAATAGCATGGGAAGTTAGTGCAGTTTCCTGTTTTCACTTCGGGTTCCATTTTGTTTTGAAAGCTGCTCACATATCACCGTAAATGTTTGCTGAAACAACATTTCATATTTTAGTTTTCTTCCTGTTGTAAATTTCAGTCATAGCTTTGTCCTGATGCCAGATTAGAGCAAACAATCAGTCCCGCAGTTATGCAAAGACATGCACATGGTGCAGAGGCAGCCAAAGATGCTCCCCATCAGTGTGTTTGTTCTCCATTATGCTAAGATTTTAGGAAGACAAAGAACTGTTTTTGCTTGTGCTTTTTCATACATCTGACTGCATTTCAGAGGCTTTGCAACCGGTTTAAGCAACATTGTGTCAGTATATGAAACATTTTGCATGGGGTCTACCCACATTCAAATTAAACAGTTAATTTTTTGAAACTGAACTTTTGTTGTTTTATTGACTACAAACCTTACTATAAGTACAATCTTGCTGATGTTTTGCACACACTTATATAGTTCAGCATTCAACATTCAACAGCTCTGCCATACAGCAGCAGACAGACGGCCAGCCTTATGGTATATTTACTCTGGCAAGTACACTCAGAAAGTCTTGCAATTGTGGCAAAGTGAATGACATGTTGCCCCTGACAAAGCTGCTGGAGGCCAAGCTCCTTGTTTATTCCTTTCAAGAGGAAGTCAAATACAGCTTCAGCAAACTTCAACTTAACACTGCAGTGAAGGAGACAAATGGCCTGTTTCAGCTGAAGCCAGATGCTGATTAATCATCACATTAGAAATTACCCAGTTTTTTTTCAGCAGAAAAATAACCCATGAAATGAGGCATTTGAGATAGCAGCTCATCTTTAACTATCCCTTCCCTCATCTCTCCCCACTTTACTCTGCACCAGTACACTGAGTAAAGAATACATTAGAGGGTAATGAAATAAGGGCATTTAAAGATTTCAATTGAGTGTCAGTCATGGGTAGACGATCACATTACCAGTTGTCCATTGCAATGACTTTCCTTCCCATTAAGAGGTATTATGATCTCTTCTAAAATGTAATTGTAGTGGAAATTGGCTCATGTCTGTGCTGCTGAAATGTTCAGGACTATACAGAGAATTTGATTTTGCTGTTCTTTTTCTTGTTGTCGGTGCCTGTATGTGGGTATGTGGAGGTTTCATTAGATCAGAAAATCATCCTCTGGCAGCTCGGCTATCCTGCCCTACATTTCCTGCGGAGTGTATTTACATGAAATGAAAGAAACTGCCACCTACACTTGCTCCATTTGTAGGTACAAATCCTTGAAAACCCTGCACATCTTTATATTGAGGTAAAAGGAGATTCAGACATAAAAGTCTGAGGGTAAAGATGTTTTTTAATCAGCCTCGTCCTCCTCTGTGCCCCAAACCTCAGCTCTGTTACCTCCGCTCTTTTCCCCCTCCCTTTCAGCGGCTGCTGAAGGTTGATGGGAGCTGAGGCTGGGGGAGGGTTGTGGAAGGAAAGGGGCTCTGGAGGCCTCCCGTGGAATCTTTGCATACCATCAGAGAAAGTGGTAGGGATTTTTACACCTCCACAGGCTCCACCCCCACCCCCCCTTCTTCCCAACGCCTCCCAGCCAGCATCATAAACTGTGCAGCAGCAGCTGGTGTCAGTGAGAAAGACAGAAAGAGAGGAGCGACGCCCTGCTATCTCACTTACCGTCTTCTTTAAATAAAGGCCAGTAAGCAGAGTTGGGAGAGATTACACAGAAGAGCGGAAGATGTGGCACCCATCCCTACAGCGAATCGCCAGATGGAGCAGGTCTAAATCAAGTTCCCCCTGCTATAAATACAATGGAAAACAGGCAGACACAGGGAATAATAAGCGGCAGCATATGCTGTGGTCAACCTCTGTGGGTAGAAAGGAGTGCTATTCCTCCATGCTTTGCATTTCTCCTCTGAATTCATCCATGAAGGCGCTCAGTTTAGCACGCACCATAGCAGAGGAAGCCCTGGCAGCAGGGCATGCCAATCAGACCAGTGGCCCTCATTGTTTTCTCTGCTGAGGAAAAACAAGTTGTATTCAATGAAAATTAAGTTATGTGATAAAACGCTGCATTCACCTTTATGGTCCAGCAACTGCTCGATATTACAAGAGACTCAGTGCCTTATAGCTCTCTAATTAAATGTTGAATAAGGGGCTAGTTGGGTTAAGAGCTGCTGTGGTCATTTTTTTCCCCCTCCTATCGGGTATCATAATCTTTGGATGGGTGGAGGAGGGTTTCCTTTGTTGGCCCATAAGGATCAATTAAGCCATCAGGAGGGAGAGACAGTAATAAGACATGTAATGGAAGGTCCCTGTTCCTTGGGGAACAGTGTTATATTCATCACCACCTCATGTTCACACATTTATCACTGGCACATTACAACTTGTAATCAGTCACAGATGTCAGGGGTGGTGCTGACTCTCTGTCACTCCTCATGTCTTGACACTGGTATTTAGTTACTACATAATGCATTTAATGTATGTTCCTGCAAACTGTAGAGCTCTATGTGAGGATCGCATGTGGACAGATGAAATTAATTAGATAATCAATTATAATATTGCAACATAAAATTTTACAGTATCTTTGATTCATAGATGGAACATTTTCATCACAAAATGGGTCAAAACTCAGTTCAGTTCCTTACAACACGATGCCAGAGGAAAGATACAGTCGTAACACCTTCCCATTTCAAATGAGCTTCCAGTTGAGAGGAGCACACTCAACAAATGAAGTGTGATCCTGGGGTGCGAATGTTTCATCTTCACATCATAATGCATACTCCACATGCCTGTCAGCAGCCAGAGTTGGGTAAGTCTATTTGCAGCTTTCTTTCCAAGATTTGGTTTCACACTTCTTTCCACAAGTTGGTTTCATTCCATCACCGCTGGGGCCAAAATGGGAAAAAGCTATTTATTAGAATAAACAAAGGGCAGAAACATTAACTAATGTGCGTGATGTTTGTATTCCTCCCAACCAATCACAATACAGCCCAACTCCAAAGCTGATGAGCTGATGGGTGAGTTTACATGTTGTGTTGCCAAGGTGAAGTGCAACAACAGTTTCAGTCCAGCAGTTCAGTATGTACTGACCAAAATACTGCTGCACTGCACCTTGTAATTTCTGTGTTTTGGAATAAAATGGTTTGCTCACACAGCCAACCCGCAAATTTCACTCATTGTGGTCTGGCAAGAATTTCAACCACAATGTACAAAAGTTGACTGACAGTGCGCTCCTTCACTCATGCATTATTTTAAACCTTTCCTGCACCTGACTGGATGAACACACCACTCACTTGGCCATTGGTCTGTCCATCCGATTTTCCAAATGAACTTAAAAATGGAAAAAACAAACAAAAAAAACAACAGTTATTGTCAGCACTGTCAACTTAAATTATCCAGCAAAACTGAGCAGAAATGACCCACACAGCCACAGAATCACACTTCATTTTATACCCACAACACCTAGCTGAAGTAGTTATTCACCAGGTTTTGGAGTATAGAGTTTTGACTCATGTCATCATCTAAACTGCTCCCCACAGTTCAATGATTGGTTTGCCAGCTGTCAGGCTCAGTACACTCTCAGTGGATGTTCTCTGAGTTTACAAGCTGTGTGGTGGAGTAAGGAAGAGGACTTTGGAGGTTATTTGCCTTCCAGGCATACTTTTACCTCCTGAAAAACAGAAGATTTTTAATGATGACCTCATGATGCACAAATAGGTCTAAGTAAGAACTCCAATTTTCGTCCTCTGGCCCTCTTATTAAGTAAAGTAAAGCTGCCTTTCTTAGGAAATCTGTCTCCCTAACTGATATCCTGTTTGTTGTCACTTGTCACTTTTTATGTTGATATGTTATGTCCGACTCCAGCATTCTTGTTTCAGTAGAAAACAGATATTAAGGAAGTTAGGGCACAATTTCATGAGCCCATAAGTTTTACACAAGATACTTATTTTTTATTTTTGACTGACTTATCTCAAATAAGCTGCACTGATTTACATAGAGCTTCTTACCTGAAAACCTTTCTGAGGTTAGAGGCTGAGACCAGCAGCAGATGTATGTACCACCTGTTATCCAGTGAGTCTGCACACATTCTGATCTGTTCTACTAATTGCTCTGCTGCCTTGCTGTGCTCAGATTGTATATGAGCTGGTTTGTATCTGTATGTTCTATAAACAGCAATAAGACCCTCTGTAAGTGGTTTAGCGGATCCCACAAAGAAAACATGGATAACGGAGTCGCTGTGAGAGTCTTGCGGAGCCTAGTTGGCCTTGCCCTATGGTGTTGTTGAAGGAGCCAGCGCCTGGGGAGGATGCAGCCGTATGGTGGCAGGAAATACACAGACACAGCAGTATGGCAAAACAAGACAGAAGATGAATGCAAGTCTCTTTGCTGCAATGCAAAAACAACAGACCTAACATGAGTACATGCAGTATGACAGAGACAAATGAACGAGGGGATAAGAATGGAAAGGGTCAACAATGACCTTCAGACTAAATTGCAAGGTGCACAGCGATTCATTCGGCCATAAAGATTAATGCCCTTCAATACATCACTCTGCATCTTTCCCCCCTTGCTTCCTGTCCCATTAAACATCGTAACAGCTCTGAGTCTGTTTCCTCTAAAGCAACACAAGCGTCTTACTGAATTCAGCCTTTGCCACGATCTCATCAATGACACCACGTGTCAGGTCTGCTGCTGTTTGACATTTTAAAGGCATTTCTGTTCTGCTCTCTGTTACACACTTGAAAAAAATGATTGTGGAGCATTCGGAGGATTGATGAGGGACTAAAAGCCCGAGCAGAAACCAGCCCGAGGAATCTGTTAGCAGCAGTAAATGGGTGGGTGAGTAAGTAGGGGTGGCTCTCCTGTATTTTGTGTGACCTTTTCAGAACGACTCTGAGGATTTCGGTGCCATCTGTGCCCTCCGGGTACCACTAATCCCATTGCTGCTACACTCAGCAGTAATGGGTACCTTAAACCTTTGCAATATGCCCCTGATCTTGTCACACACACTCACATACACAGAAACACACACCTTTCTTTGTTGCTATTTCCATTGGCATAGATCTTATATATCTCCCTTAGCATTTTTTACTTCTTCTTGCATTAGTGTCATTGTGTTCCAGTGTGATTTATAGTTAATGCTTACCCTCTGCTTTTCTGTGGACATTTTGTCAAAACAAAATAGTTTTTTTATGAGGGGATTTGCTAGAAATAATATACTGTATATCATTTGTAATGCTTACTGCTCAAATACCTAAACCAACACACACATACACAAATTTAATTAAGAAAGAGGCATGATTTAGACATTTCAAAAACATCAAATAGGTTTTTCCTCCTTTTGACCTGAACTTGAAAGCACTACAGATGTATTTTTTGTATCTGTTGTTGCTGCTGTATCAGTTTCTCTCCATCTCAAAATGCATTTTCAGCCATTGCAGATTACTCTTTCTTTTTTTGTATTCTCTCTTAACCCCATCGGCTGAACTTTGAAGTACTCTGCCTGTGTGTGTTTATTGACTCACTTGCGCTGTCACATTCACGCTTATGTGCCTACCATGAAAGAAAAAAGCAGAGACAGAATACTCTGGTCCCTGCTAAGAGGAAGCCTATTTTAGCTTTGGCTCCATGACAAAAACTGAACATGGTGCAGAGAAAAAAAGGAATTCCATTCCTGTATTGGACGAACGAACCACAAATAACCAAGGATTTATGAATTCATTCTCAGATGTGAACTGATATCTCGTAAACACACTCATACACAAACCTCACCACTACCTTCAAAGTCAGCATTATTCTTGATGTTGGTGATCTATCCTTGGCATTCTCTGTCTCTGGCAACTTAATTTCCACTCTTGTCGTGACAGTCCGGAGACTGTGCTCTGTGTCAGAAAAGGCTTAGCAATTTGTTTTGTTTGACACTTACATCAGCAGCTTAGTTTCCTGTCAAGTGTGTTGCAGCTGCTGGAGGTTTTCTGCTTTTCTTTTCATGACTGTTCACCTCATTTTCCTCTGCTCTGCATTCCCCTGTGTGGAAAACCCAACTCTTATGCCCTGACTCTGTTTCCCTCTTCTCTTGGTGAGTGAGATATAGTAGATGATCAAAGTCTTTCTTCCTCATTGTGGTGGAGGGAAACAGAAAGAAGCTTCAGGATATGGCATAGATTTCTCTCTGGGATATACGCTGTGGAATGCCAGAACAGCTCTTCATATTATTTTCCTATGTTTTGTTTTTTTAAAGGTAATTAGTTTTACTGTGAACACCTTAAAATTGGTGCGGGCAAAAGATCTTTACTCAGCCATCAAGAGATCACTTGAAGCGAAACACAGAAGCATAAATTGTGCTATTAAACCCAGGAGAGGTGTTTTTGCCTCTGTTTGATAATTCTCTCATAATTTGAAATTATTTTCAGAGGTAGGAGGTGATGACGAAGAGATTTATATTTGGAGCTGCAAGTCAAAGCGATAACAGCAGGATGGAAGAAACACACAGGATTGACAGTCCAGCAGTGAGAGGAGAGCTCAGCCAAACTCCACTGGATTTGTGCCCCGTGGCCGTATGCAATATTTTCTCCTCGCCTGTGATTTATTATTGTGAAGCTTTCATGCAGGACAGGTTTTTTGGTGTTTTTTATTAAACTGGCTGAAGTGTGTAAGTGCTTCCCTGAGGAATGATTCATTGCTGGTTTGCCAGGACGCAACCAAAGCTTGCCTCCCTAACGTATGAACCATTGGAGCAGCCGGAAGAGTTTTCTACCTGGTGTCACCCTTGGATTCTGCTGTTCATTCATCTCAACATTGATTTTAATAGTTTGGGAGGTGGGGGTGGGAGTGGGGGTGCAACTTTTGAGGGATGGATGGTCTGCAGGCTACAAAGTCAGATCTCATTCATATATATTTTTTTATAGCTTACAAGGAGAAACACTATATTATAACACAGTACAACAACTCCCTCCTGAGTGATGAATTGTTGGTGATTGCCTTTGGGGACAATCAAAACAAAAGTCAGAGTCACATTTACCTTTTTCTCAGGCACAGTGCAGATCTTTGCATGCAGGCAACAACGCAGCATGTGCAAATGAAGATCTTAACACTGAATCCCCAACCGCTGTTTGCCTGTGATCATCAGATCAGTAGCAGAGTAAGGACATGCTGACCTTCAGGTTTGGGGGGATGGGGCATTTTTTTCTGTAGGGACTTACCCAGTGGGCTGAACCCAACCTCTCCTCCATCAAGAGTCCCTATGTTCCCAGACACCAGCAATTGTGTCTTAATGAATTCGCTGAATACTAATCAGGCAGCCTAAGTCCATGGGGTGGGGCAGGGCTTGACACAGACAAGGCCCTGTATAAATATGCAGAGGAATTTTTTCTCCAGCCCTCATCACATTCCTTCTGATTTAGAAAACAGCAAAAATGAAATTGGGGTTGTTGCCTTTGAGATATCTCTTTGAGTCTAGTCTGTTTTGTCGCTCGTGTTGCTGTCCTGCTTCATCTGTCAGTTAATAAGCTTGTTTGTCTCATTATGGAGTTGTGACAATTCTGTTTTCTGTTTCTTGTGTCCTGGGGATACCCTGTGATTGTTTCGTCCTCACTGACTTCAAATCGCTCCAATTCAGTGTGCGTATATTTCGCCGCCGAGACCCTGTTTATATAAATCTTTCAGCACCACTGGCCAGAGGTTATATCCTCTAACATTAATCAAGACTCAACAGACTCCTAATCTTTTATCTGAGTCCTGTTAGCCCCACAGACAAACTCTTTATGGCTCAATCAATCAGACTGACTAGCTCTGAAATGTCCAGTGGTACATTCTCAACAGTCCTTGGCAGGCTATTCAGTCACTGTGAGGCTACCATAACAGTGCTACAGTAATCAACATTTAAGAAAAAAAAAAGATTCATCCCTGAAAAAAAGACTGCACGTGCAGTGACCTATGATCTTGGACATATCAGCTGTAATTTGTGAGCAGGAACAAGTCCCTCTTAGAGCCACAGGCACTCAAATTGATTCAATCAGGAGACGCATTGTGGACAAGCTATTATGACAGTGAATGGGAGCCTTTGTGGACACATGACATTACAGAGGCGAACTTTTCTGCCTCATCACTGAGAGAACTATAATGATAACAAAGTTCAAGTTAATTTCGCTGTGAAGTTTCACAGTTTCATCCTACAAAGTTGATCTCTAATTCATTGTCAGTGCAGCAGACCCGAGTTTTATCTCTCATTTTAAGCTTCTAAAGAGAGTTGTTCATGTTCATGAATACTGATGAAACTTTATAAAGCTCTATTTGCACGAAACTAATATAACCTGAGGTTGGGAAATGATTTGTATAATTGAGGGAGATCGCTGATGATTTTAATCCCAATGCAAGTCTGCCATGGTTATAATTTAAGTGAAATTCCAATGTTAATTACCTGCCACATCTTGGTGAAGTCAGGGGTCCCTGGATAATACTTACTAATCCCATGCAAATTGAATTTGGTTTTGGCATCCAATGGTGTCTTCTTCTTTTAGATGCAAAATTTTGCTTTTTGTTATCAAACTGAAGGCAGTAGTGTAAACTGTAGAGGAAGGTTTGTGAATGCTTTTGGGAGGCATTTTGAAGCTTAGCTTTGCTTAGTGACAAACAATAACAATTTTTACTTTACAGACTTGTATCCAACGTACTGAATTTCATTTTCTTGTCCTAATGTTTTTCAGAAAACACAGCGATTAGAAGATAATTGATGAATTACATGAGGTCTGAACATACTATGCTATTAGTCCTGTGTAAATTGGCTGTTGGAGGAAACCACTGGTGCTTGAATAGCATTGTTGCTACATTGCATCTGTTTTTCTTCAGATTTTTTTCTCTTTGAAACATCTCAGTGAGAGGCAGTTTTGCAAGGACTCAGGGAACTATTGATTTTCATTCGTCCTTGCTCCCATGCTATAATCTGTGGATTCATGCCATCCACTGACTCTTATGATACGAATGCCTGTAGCCTGATTGAAGCCATATGTTTATGGAAGGCAGTAGTGTAATAGAGGTGTTAAGTCTGTATTATCTGAAGTATAGTAAAAAGAAACTTGGCCAGGGCACCATCCTGTTTTAAAAGTTCTCCTCCTATTAGAAACACATCATGCTGAATAACTGCTCAATTGTTCATTCTGCATTATTACATCATGGTTTTTAACGTTTTCCTAAATGGACAAAGGAGTAAATAAAGGCAAGCCATGGATTTATTTCAGGTAATTATGAGTGTTTTCTGTATTCTCTATAATTACCCATATAAACTGCTTCATTTTCAGCCCACCTGCTAGTGCTCAACCCATTGGGTTTTAATTTGTCTGGGTTCATACTCATCTAGATGTTTTTTTTCTTTACCTTAAATGTTTTTGATTTAGTTTGCCTCGGGGCTTGACTGACAAAATACAAACTGTTTATCAAGATGAAGATTTAATGAATGTGCCTGTCAGACCAAGAACCAAGTCATCACATTTAGCCAGTGCTCTGACAAGAAGCAAAAATAATCAGCGGTTTGGGAAAAACCCTCAGGCCTTCCGCATATATCACCCTGTTTTACGGCATTTTTAACACCAAAGTAAATTAAACAAGTGTCACTGTCATGTCTCTTTTCAATCAGTGTTAAGAAACTGCAGTTTATTCTAGATCTTATTTTATTACCCGTGGGTTCAAAGGACTCCCTAACAGCATTGTTAAGAAGAGAAGGCTTCACCAGGAGGCTGCAGTTTCATCACTAACATTTATCTCAACATAATAGCATTCGCTTCAGTTTACATCAGTACTTTTCACTACCCTTGTCAGAGATGGCATGGTAACATAAAAAAGCAAGATAATGGTAAATCTTCATATGAAATAGAATTGGTAGCCTTTTCTTGACATCTGTTTGGTTTCAATCTGTGGAATCATCGGGGCAGAAATAGTGTTTCATCCTTGAGTGGACAGGATAAACCAGATATTATATGATTATGTAGGATCACAATGCCAGTTCAATATCATACAAACTGTCAAGAGTACACACAGTCCCGCACAACCTGATCTCTTCCTCTCCATTGTATTGTTTCTGGTCTTTGTGCTAAGCAAAGCTATCTGGCTGCTGGTGATAGCTTCATATTGGCAGTACAGAAATGAGAGCAAGATAGCAAACAAGCGCATTTCCCAAAATGTCAAACTATTCCTGTAAGAAAGTCATGAATATCACCTAGTGTGAATATCATCAAGTGGTTCAGCTTTTAGGTGAACAGTTAAATCATCAACAATCATGAAACTTGCATGAAATACTATTATATCAATGTAAAAAGGGTCAAATCTACTGCTTAGGTTTTATGCTTTGCTTTGAATATGTGTTATAATGTATCAAGGTATATTCTGGTGCTATTACAACCCTTCTAAGGCTTCAGAATGAGCCTCTTGTCCTACTTAGATTTCCACTCTTACTGAATGGTTTTCACATTACACCCACACAATGAAATGCTGGGAGCAAAAGTGACCTGTTAGTTTAGGGAATATTTGATTTTTGGGACTTGGGTAAGGCTGCTTTAACTCAATCCCCAAGGGTAAAAAGCTAGCCCGGTGTGTGTCCCAGAAGACAGCTTGAATGCAGTGGGCCGGCATTTTAAACACATGCTATGGAGTACTTTGTACACTTGGCAGTGGGAGTCAGTTTTTCCTCGATCCCTGAAGCGTTGCATTGTCTTTTGAAAGGAGGCTCTTTGTGTTTGCGGTATGGAGCTGCTCACATGAGGAGCCCCAGTACTGTCAGAGAGGCATTTTGATGTCTGGCAGTGTCTGCATGGAGGATACTGAAACATTCATTGCTTATTTGGATACTATTAACTTGAATATTAAAGCATAGATTGCAGTGTCTTCGATTTCCCTCTCTCCAGAAGGCCTTGCGTTAGCATGTTTACTGCTCATTTTAAAGGGTAATTAAGGCAGGAACGCATTGCTGTATGTATATGCTAACTTTTGGACATGTGGCCTACTGTAATGCTTTTCTGTCAGGCTCTGTCAGTAAGAGGAGGGTGCTGCTCAACACATCAGACATGACCCAGTTAGGTACCTACACTTGTAGGACCCTATAAAGTGCATCCTACCCTGAGGAGGATTTCCATATCCTTTGGCTTTGTTGTTCTCCTCACACATTTTCTTCTTCACTCGACTCTTTGATGGATGGAACAGCCATCATTTTCCAAACTGAAATTCCAGACTAGCATGCCGATAGACATTTGTATTACAGTTTGTAGAAGACGCTCATATCCCTTTTTAACATGTTTTCCCACTTACTTAGAAATTTTAAATTACTGAAATTTCAGTTAAATGAGGCTGGAAAACTGGTGCCCAAAATCTGCTATAAGTTGGCTTTGACTCTATCTTTGTCATGTGCAAGTAAAGTAGCTTATCGTCACCACCCTGCCACCAAGCCTCACAATGATAATAAGTCA
Source organism: Siniperca chuatsi (assembly GCF_020085105.1). Classification (NCBI taxonomy): domain Eukaryota; kingdom Metazoa; phylum Chordata; class Actinopteri; order Centrarchiformes; family Sinipercidae; genus Siniperca; species Siniperca chuatsi. The sequence continues at coordinate 25,262,027 of NC_058048.1, forward strand.
TTAAAATATTGCAAGATATTGCAAAAGCTAATCTTCCCTTTGACTCTGGTGAAAAAACCAAGGCAGCAAATTAACACCAGTGTAGCATGGTAGCCGTCAGGTGATCTTGACATGGCAGGTTTTCTCAGATACTAACATACCTGAACTCATTGTTTCTGCTGTTCTTCATACTTTAGATACACTAGTTCAGCACAGGAGTGACTATATTTAAAAGAGAAAGGTAAAATTGTGCAACATTTTGGAAAAGCTAGAGGGGGGATTTTTCTCGGATTGCTGCTGAATTCTTTCCCTTGTTTTTTTGCCTGCCTCTTATTTGACTTCTCCTCTTAACTGAGAGGAGGGGGAAGAATGTCCAATTTGCAATATGAGATCAGAGGAGACATGGTTGAGGTCGCAGGGAAGCGTGGGTTTGTTGCTGGAAAGAGTGAGACATACAGAAAATATCTGCGCCCTCGTGTGAAAAGCTCATTCTCCCCACACATCCAGAAGATGTTCTCTTTTGAAAGTTATTTGCTACGTATTTAGCACACCCCAATTTCATCTCTATGCGCTGTATTGTGCTCCTGAGCTGTAGACCTAATGCTGTTTTTTTCTGTTTAATACATGCCCACTGCTTAATGAACCAGAAGTTCATTTTGCTCTTGTAATTGGTGTGTTTATTAATTACCGGTTGTAGTCGGAAACAAATGTGACAAATGAATGGTGTGATTAGGTAAGACCAACTCTTGACAGAACGCCTGTGGCAAAAGCACTGAAACAGATCAATATAACACAAGCTGCTCTTTCCACCCAGGGCCAGTAATGGTGACTGATGGGTAGACAGAAATGAAACTGTGTTACAGGAGAGTGGCACAAGCCAACAAACCAGCACATACTCAACATCGCTTTGGGCTTATTTTCGGCCTGTTTCTTAGGAATATCTAATCAAAGCTGACAATATAACATTTAAAGTAGTCTCACTTTTGATGGTTTTCCATTACCATGACCTTTCCACAACCTGAACTTTTAAGTACTTAGACTTTGGTGCTAGTTTCTTCTTTGCATTTCCATTGTGTTTTACAAACTGGGATGGTGGTCCAAAATAGCATCTAGTGCATTGCATCACGTCATGTTTTGTAGTTTGCTCTGCTGCACATTTAACCTTTCCCCTATACTGTTTTGAAAGTGTGGTACCAAACCTTTGGTACACCTTTTTGCCACCATCTGCTTGACCAGTAACAGTCAACAGCACTGCTAGCAGTGCCTTAAAGCACCTGGATTTAACATCACTTTCTCAGCTATTTAGTTCTAGGAAGCTCTCTCCAAAGCATGCACAGAACAATTGCAATAAATGCAAAATGAATGACAATAGCTACATTACATTTTGGCAATTACAAAAAGGCAATTGTCTGTCTCTATAGTACGAGAAGTGCTTTGCAGAACCAATTTACATTCTAAGATGAAAAATGATCTTGGGTTGTTTGAAATGCTTAAATGAACCCTAACCTTGACATAACAAAACTTCTGTAAGACCTTAGTAAAATTACATGCGAAAGCAAGACTTGACTGAGATTACAAAAATGTGAACTTGATGGGCCACAGCACTACTCCTAGGTGTGTTGATGGCTGTTTAAAACACTATAGTTCCATTCAGTTCATTATTAATAATTCCCAGAGGGCAACTGATATACAGCAGATAAAACAAGATGAGCAAAGGAGCATTACATAACAAAACAGCAAGTGAAAGACAAAACACACGAAAAGACACAACATAAGAATGAGGCTTGTTAAGTCATTTGATGGCTGATGGGATAAAGGAGTGTTTGTAAATGTTTGACCTTTTCTTGGGCCGACGTTAGCAAATACCAGAGGGAAGAGGGAGAAATTCGTCATGGAGAGGATGGTCACACTCTCAATGAAAAGGCAGAGCCTGATGTAGAGCTTGTTTGTCACAGAGCTCTGTTCGTACTGGCCTGGTCAGTAATACAGTTTCCCGTGTTTGATATTCAAGTTGTAAAGCCAACAAAACATGGAGAAATATAAAACGGACTCAACAAAAGACTGGAAGACCTTCTGTGTAGTCACCCATTAGGCAGTGTATCTCAAAATATTACTTACAGTTGGGAGGAAACATATCGTTCAACCAGAAAAACATCTTTACCATGAACACTCCTCTTGTCCAACTGGATGATTGAGGTATAATCTTTGGGAAGTGCTGTGCAGAAAAAACACAACAGTTTAGCAAAGTAATATTACAAAAACAAGATAATTCAAGACTACTACTTAACAAGCTTGATGTAGCTTTGTAAATGAATAGAAAACCACTGAGTAGACTATTGGTTAAATTACTCTCTTTAAATCCCTCCTTTCTCTGCATCCTCCTCATCCTCCATCTCTCACAGCTCCAGAATCTAACGTTTCAACTGAACCTCCAGATCCCCATCTTGCTCACATAAAAACACCAGCTTCGCCTGCAAAATTGCTCACATAGGAGTAAGCCCTTCTGAAAACGACTGTGTTGATCCAACTTGAATGACAGAGAGAATCAAAACATCACAAGAAAAGCAGCCATGCAAGCTGTACATGCTGATGTGTGCCTTGTGTTTCAAGTGAAGGAAAAAACCTGCCTCAACATGCAGGGGTGGGTCTGTTGACAGATTAGTCACATGTACTGTTTAGGCTAACTGACACTGTGGGACTCAGAACCTGTCGCTTTCTCTGATTAAAGCTCAGAAAAGCCACACAGAAACATTTTTACAATATCATTAATTACACTAAAGAATTTATTTATTGATTACATGCGAGGAACCATATAACATTTTGCTACACTGAGCACAGTGCACACAAAAATAGCTAACTTGTGGGTAAAGGCGACATTGCACTCTATATTTTAAATTTGTGATCCTTAAGATTTCAGTCATGATTGATTTGGCAACACCCGTGGTTATGGTATCAGCAAGTGTAGTTTAATTTTACAGCAAACACTCCTTGAGCAGCTACTTTGTCAGAAATACAACAGAAGAGCTGGTACATCTGTTAACAGCGCAGCCGAAGAAACACACAATAATAGAAGTCAGTGTAAAATAATTGCAACTAAGCGAGTAGTTTTCCTCCCAACAGCAGGGCACACTGTTGGGCACAAAGTTGGTTACCTTGCTGAGAAGTTGGAAGTGTGCAGCCTGTGACCTGCAACTCATTATCTAGCAGCTCACTGTGGCTGCTCCTTCTTGTTCCATTCCTCCCTTGCAATATTTAAAACTGATTGTTTTTGATGAACGATCGCTGTCAACACCAAAGTCGGTGATAAAAACATTGTGTTTCTTGTGGCTGCTTTTCAATAAAAGCTGCCTCGTGTTTCGCCATTTGAAGGCTTTTAATGTGAAGCATTATGCTGTAGGGGAGTGAACAGTGAACAATGAGGCTGATATCAGTGAGGTCAAATTAAAAACAGTAACACTGGATTACATTCTGCATTGCTTCCTGTGAATCCCTCATGCATAGGCAATTTGTATCCAGTGCGGGAATGGTGGACTCCACCACTAACAATGAAAATTACTCTATAGAGAGATAATTACAGAATGTACTACCCCTGAAAAATTCCAACGATAAATAGTATCAAAAACAGGGTTTGATTCCATGCAAATCTTAAGGATTATAACTTAAAGCACCTATTTAATGTTAAATCTTAAAATCATATTTTTCTTAGTGCTGTTATAATATTATTTTGGCACTGCACAGGCCTGCCTTCCCAGGTGTGGTTGCTCTTACATTTCCTTCGCTCTTTCGGATGATCCTCTGAGCCGAAAAGGGAATGTCTTACATTAAGCCAGCCCATTCAGGCACATCCCCACTCCAATTCCCTGGCCACCAAAATTCTCTCCAGCTTAGTGGCAGCCTTTTCTCCATGTCCTCTTTGGCCTTTTGAATGATAACCTTGAATGGTATTGTCTCGGGGCATGAAGGAGGGTAAAGAAATTCCTTGGTTCTTGACAGAGAGCAGGAAGGCTTGACAAAAGGCATCAGCACTCCCTAAATCAGAGAATGTGGGGAATATGAAAGGGGACAGTTTTTCATTCAAGTAAAAAGCGTTGACAGAAAAAGGATGGGGAACAATAGAGTAGGTCTGATGGAATAAAGCACTTCTCTGTGTGCTTTTTAAAGCACTGAAAATGCGATTTCAAAAGTGAGCTCAACTATGATGATGAAATCTGAGGCAAGGATAGGATTCACTATATTAGAGCAGATTTGTGGATTGAACACTGATATGTGGGACTGATTGTATTTGGTTAAGTCCATTTAACTGAACTCTTTTCCAGTTCATAGAATAGCCTTTCAGAGAAGCCATTAGGCCTGAGATAGTCATTCAGATAATGACTGCATGGAGATCAATTGAAACTCGATCTGTGAATAAGTTGTCTGGCCTCTTACATTCTGCACTGTGCACTCTCTCCTCTTCCTCTTCATCTCCTCTGCCAGAGAAGATTATCAGGCATCAGCTGGCTGCCATAGCAACTGAAACAAGACTCAAAATGGGCTACGGTTTTACAAACAGTGGTTTCTGGCAAAAAGCAGCAAAGTAAACAAACAGACCTCCCAGGCCTGTGTTGATAGAGCGGTTCTTGAACCTCTCCTGATCTCTCAGAAAGCTGAGGGCATCTTTAAGTTTAACCTGAGGAAACTGCTAAAGGGAAACTAGTTATTTTGATTCTCAATAACCTCCGTGGAAGGCACACAGAGTGTCTGTGGAAGCTGGCGATGGCAGATTTCTCACATTTATGATCTTTTCTGTCCGTCTGTTCTACAGTGTCATGTAGTTGCTGTGTAGCTGCAATAATGGCCTTCTGGTGACTTTCACTGCAATCCTCCTGGCAGCTTAGTGGAGTTCTGCAATGATTTCATCATGAGACGGCCATCTGCTCACTGAAAAATGAGCCGCTTGTTGAAGTTGATCATGTTGAAAGATACAATAACCTTTCTGTGGTTTGGGTAAAGCAATGAAATTCACAAAAGACCTTTGTTGGAGCAAATATGGGTGTTTTAATTTTGGGAGAAGTTATTTAAGTATTTGCAGTCCAGGCCAGTTTGGGGCAACAACACTGGCCCTCACTATTATGATATGTAATATAATGCACCTTTGCACTTGGTTGATGTGTTTGAATGGCAGGGGGCACAGCAGTTTTTATAATAGCAAACGAGCAAGATAAAGATAATCCTTAAACAGAAAGACTTGTCAAGCCCACTGCAACCCACCACCACGAACAGTCATCTGCTTCAGGTTAGCGTTTGTCTCGGTAAAGAACAAACTCAAGCCATTGATTTACCATGGTGCCAGCTGGATAGCTTAGCCGCTAAACTTTTGGAGTGTTGTCACCCATTCAGCACTACAACCTTATCGGTTAGAACTGAGGTGACTCTGAATTCACTGAAGGGTTCTTTATTTTGTGGCACAATGAACATGAACATTTCAAAAGTCTAAATGCATCACCTTGTTTGCATGCAGTGAAATGCTGTTTTATTTATTGGGCATTTTATAATACTGTGATTAATATTTTTATTTTTTGTTTTTCATTCTACATAACATTCAAGAGTTGAATTTGTCAGTTTTCTACTGCAGTATTTTTATTTGACTTAGACTTTTGCTGTTCTATCTCTATTTTTTGCTACAGCAAACCAATTTTTCCAGAGGGGATCATTAAGTTCTATCTTATCTTATGAAGTCTAGCATGTGGTTTAGTGCTTGTGATTGTAGCGTGTCCGCTAGCTCAGTGGTTCTCAAGCCGGGGGCCAGGACAACAGATTTTTAGGTCAAGAAATCTGAGGGAATTCACAAAATGATTTATGGAAAACAACACATACGCATAATACAAGTGTCTTCATATGCAGTCTGCGGTGGGAGTCTATGAGAATGCATTGCCTCAGTTTAAGAGGTCACAGGCCAAAAAGTTTGAGAAGAGCTGCTGCAGCTGACAACCACACGCTAAATGACACAAATCCACTACTGTCTGTTTGTGAAGATCAGGGTGCATCGGTGTCAGCTTAGGAAATAAGAAGGACAGGAAGTATCGTCTACAACAGCACACATGGAGAATCAGAGCCTGAGGTAGTTGCTTTTCACAAGTCCACACGTCTTTCCAGCAGTTTGTCTCATAAACATTATGTGAAAGAACATTTTTCATTCTTGGTAATCTTTCTCCCACATTCCAGTCACCAGCCTCCCTACCTCTGGTTCTCAATAACCCACATAGTGAGTGTGGAAGATGGGATTTGATGGAATTAACTATAGTGGGAAAAAATAAATAAATAAAATAAATAAAAGCCAAAAGAGAAATATAGGATCACATATGATACGTTGAATCCACAGTGATTTGTTTTTTGCAGTATCTGTCTCAGTAGTGTTATGTTAACATGTGACTGCTCACATTCACTGCAGTGTTGCAGGCTCAGTGAGTTTATCTCCAAAAACAACAGAAAACACTGATGGTTCACCCAGAAACCTTTGATTTTTTTTGTGGTTGCACAATGGAACTGAGCTATTGTCTTTGTTGTGGCAATAATTTCCCTCCTGTATGTAGTCTGAGAGTGATTTTCAGCATTCCATGTAATCATGGAAACTATGCACTGAAGCTGAATCTTTTTTTCCCCCATTCTTCTCTCAGAGGTGCCTGCAACAGAGCAACAGCTCTTTATGGTTTATGGTAGAATCCTCACAAATCTTGATTTTTCAAATGAAAATATTACAGTTAGCAGGATAGAATAACAATGTCTTTGGAAAACAAAGCCACATTCTGCCCTGCGTTATTTTTTTCCCCCTTGCTTGTGCTGCAAGGAAATTCAATTTGATTACATGCTGCTGTATCTCTCTGCATTACACAACACTTGAAAGAGAATTTTTGATTTTGTTAAATATTAATCATGAATACATTATCATGCTCGCATGCTTTATAGTCTTTACTGTTACAAATTTGAATCAAAACACATTTAATAATACTATATAATGACGTATGCTCACTTGCTGCTAAATGCATTTTTGTATCTTGTAGAATAGTGGGTTTTTATGTTCATCAGGGGTCCACAGCGGTTTCTTGTACAGGGATTTACATCAAATGCTCCTGCGTTACTTTTGCTGTTCTGCTGCTCAGCTAAAGGTAGTAATTTTAGGTCTGAAGCAGAAAGTCGTCTGAAGTTCTCTTAAGGGTCTGAAGAAGAAACGGCTGAGTAGTTACGTATGACAATCCCTGGATCCCCTCTGATCCTGAGCTGTAATGACACAGACTTGGTTAGAGCCTTTTTATATCCCTTCGTTCTCATCAACATGCCAGAGTTTCACTGAATTGATTTTCTACCACAGGTGCCATAATCAGCCAGTCTATTTTCTCCCAGAACGGAGCCGATGACATTCGCCGTCCTTTTCAATGCATCTGGGGAAACACGGATGTCTTTTTCACTTTTCCTACTCCACCTCTGATGTTAGCTGTTTTGTCTAGCCCATCTGCATTAGCATGTGGATTAATTCCTGCTTGTTATCTGGCCTAGATGTAATAAGGCAGTCCTGGATGGCAGGGGTAATCAGGTTGGAAGCCAGAGCTTTCATGCCTTCCCTTCCTCTGCTGCCATCCTCACATCCCAAAACTGATAGCAGGGCAGACACATCGGAGGGGATTAAGCTAATGTGATGGCAGAGCCACCTACCAGGGGCCCCCACAGGGTAATTTCAAGAGACAGGCCTTGGCATCCAGGGAATAACTTGTCAAGACCTGGCTGCAGGCTAATATTGAGGATATTAATCCTTAATGTAATGGCCTTGACTAGATTTTACTTTTGTCTCTGTGTGCAGCTTGAAGCGCAGTCATAAGTCTCTTTAATCACTGACATAAAGCAGTCCCTCAAGGATTTTCCAGAGTTTTACAGTAATTATTGCATACCAAAAATACTAGTTTTTTTGCTGTTGCTTCTGTGAGAAATTGCCAAGCTATTTGCATATGTTCGTTGTTCATTTGCAGTGGTTTTATGAGCTGCTGGCAGAGGGGCGCTTTGTTTTGTTGCGGTAAAAATGTGATGAAGTGTTAAAATCACAATGCGTGTCATTTTACAAAGGGATGTGAGGCTTGTTCAGAGGTAGAAGTGCTGGAACAGGTCAGTGCTGCCTCCCTGTCAGTGTCTGCTGGAAACGGCTGATAAGGTGAACAACAAATCACAGAGGTGCGGTCACACACATCACTCTATTGGAGAGCAGCAGCTCATTGTCTTTTTGATCATTTTAATCAAACCATAAACCAAAGAATGAGTGAGAATCCACACAAAACCTGAGTTTGAAATCATTTCACCTTGCTGGACATCTGAATGCATCAAAGAAAAAAGCAATACACTGCTTTGCATTTTTCTATCTCATTAATGAAAAGATTCTTAAATTATGAAAACCCACAGAGGCGAGGTCTCACTAAAACAATGCAGACCTTCCTCGAGGAGCTGAGTGAACACCTTGATGGTGAGAGTTTGTCCTTGCTGCAGTTTTCCTCTCACAAACAGCGTCTTGTCAGCCTCCAGCCATGTTTTGGGATATTTTTTGAATCCCCAGTGATCGGTCAAGTTACTGCAATTCCTTCATCACTGACAGACTCTCTCTCTCTCTTCCTCTTGATCCCAGGTCTGCTCATAGGATCTGGCTGTGCGCTCTATCCATTGGGATGGGACAGCGAGGAAGTACAACAGACCTGCAACAACAGCTCAGACCAGTTTCAACTAGGTAAGATGTCTACCAGGCAGATCCAGTACACACACACACATACAGCTTGCGCACAACTCCTACATTACACACTGATGCTTGACAGTGTAAATTTGTCGTGTGTTCACTGAATGTTCTGGTCCCAGAACAGATAAATCTATGAAAAAGCTGGAAACTGAGAACAGACTTTTATATCTGGCCCTTGACATTCTGCCTTTTTTAGAAACCAAGCGGACACAACTGTGTGGTACTGTCATATACCGAAGAGACACAATCCCTTGGTATTTAAAATGTATGATAAAAAGTCAACAGAATCTCCAGTTGCTGTCGATTTTTGAAGTGTTTTATAGCTATAAATATGTGCTGAGAATAAGCAGGAGCCCGATTTGTGCTCTGTATTCAGCTGGCATTGTCAGGACTATCTCACAGACAGTAATATGCTACTGTATCAGACACTAGGCAGGTGGAAAAGATGTTCATACTGCAGCTGCTCTTTTATTTGATGCTAATCAAATAGAGTTTGATTTTTTACTTAATCTACAAGGAGAAATTAATTTGCTGTGATCATAATATTTGAATTAACTGTCAAAGGGTAATTTTTGATAAATCTGTTGAGCCCATAACTTATGTAATCAGGTGGCACCGGGTACACTTAAATTTGCTCTCTTTCAATTTACATCAATGTCCAACATGCTAGAGTTTCTGCCACTTTTAATTTTTTTTTCTTCCTCACACATTAAGAAACACAGAGCTTCTATCTGTTCATTGAACTGGATTACTGTAATATCTATTAACTACTGAGCGAAAAGGTGTGGCTGGTTACAAAACAACTAGCCAAGTGTCCCCTGTAGGGTGTGATTTTCATTACACTTCATTATACAAAAGTATTGAAGTATTGAAATAAACAACATACTGCCAATTTTTCTGTTCTTACAGCCTCACCAGTGCTGGGTCTAAACATTTTTTAAAAATTATCCCAATGGAGCTGCAATATAAAAGGCAATGGAGTCATAACAATCAACCTGGTTTATTCTCAAATTTCTTGCCAGTCTGACTGATTATGAGATATGTTGCGTTCAATGTTGACATTTTGACCTGCGTATGGCACAAGCAGAAAACTCATGCAATGTGAATGTAGTCAGTGAATGTCATTGCAATCTGCCCATTTGATTTGGATTTTTGTTGTGTACAAATGAAAATGTTGGCCTGATGGTGGTGCTATAAGAAAGATCCGCAGCCAATTTCCAGGAAAACCAACCCTTCGTTTCTGCCATGAATCAATGAAGTATTACCCAAGGGAAAGTTTTGACCTGACAGTGGCACCAGAGCTCCACGAGACAATGAATATTTATATCACATTTCATGACAATCTGGTCAGTAGTTAGATGGATGAACAAAGACCAACCAACATCACCATCCTTCGAAACCATTGCCAACAAAGCAAAAATAACAATTTTGTTAGTTGTGTTATTATTATTATTAAGTTAATAATTACAAGTTGATAAATGTTAAACAGCAATATGTGTTAAGAACTTTGTAAAGCTATTGACATTAAAGAACAAAAAAAAAGCCAAAATCTTTCAAAATTACAGCCAACACTGTAACATTGTGTTTTGATGCATTTTCAGTCATTATGAATTCAGCAGATAGATGTGACTGTTCTAGCAGCATTTAAATCTAAACCATGTCCATATAATTCTGAATGTTTTTAATTCAGACCTGAAATTTCAGACCATGTCATCAGAAGTAATTATGTTGAATATCAAGTTTTAAATGTGTGATTTCCTCTTTGAAAGAACAGGGTCTTAGTACATATAAATTATTTTTAATAAGTGTGTTTGCATCAGTGTGCTCTTCAGTGCCTCATGGCATGTTAAACTTGCTTGAAGACAAGCATCATAGATAGAGCTTTAGTAATTCAAAAATAACTTTGAATGTAGCTGCAGGATACATTAACTGCATGTGTGTTCAATATGAAAAAGGGAAATGATCATACTTAAGTCCACAGACTGAATGCATGAAAAATCCAATACATTGCGTCGACCTGACATGTTTTTCAAATGGAATATTCCCACATCATGTTAATAGGTGAACCAGATACACATTTTAAGGGGAAGACAATTTTCATTAAGTATGACATTTATGAAATTTGTAACAGAAAATGAGACTTGGAGAAATAAGCATTTTCAGTTTTGGTTGTTGAATCAGGTTTCCACAGTGACAAGACAGCTAATATGATTTGTTAATGAGACGCCTCCTCCTCCTCCCCAGCTGGTAATTAGATAACTATATTCAGTCAGATATTCTCCCGAAATTTGACGTTTATAATGAGAAGTATTGATGGTCATCACACCATTTTCTAAATTTAGAAGCAGATGTAGGTCACATCCTTGTTTAATAATGCACATAATTTCCTCTGAGGATTATAGAAGATGCGTCTTAAGGAGGCACTTTATGTCTTAATTTGTTTGCTTTTGGCTTTTGGCTCAGTTTCAGCATTTTGTGCCACTGGTGTGCTTTCCAAAAGTCTGTGCATTTGCCACATACCAGACTGTCAGTTTGCAAATGAAGTTAAACTATGTTCAGTGCATTTGTTTCAAGAATGCTAACTCTTTCACAAGAGGAAGGGAAATGTTGTGGCTTGAACAAAAATGTTCAGCAGTTCACAACATTTTCTGCTTTTAGCACTAACATATTAATGTTGGATCTAAGAATAGAGAGTTTAGTATTCTTATGATACAGTTCACACAAATATATTTTGTATTTCAAATGAACATGTGTGTTTTAAATAAACCGCAACTGACATACGAGTTATATTATCAGTTGGCTATAACCTTCACAATCCTGACTACATTCCATTCCTGCTCACTAATACACAGTACACATACAACTAGAACATCAAACATCCATGAACACTACAACATGCTGTTATGGCCAGATACATTGTTCCTAGCACTCTAGTTTCCAAATTAAATCTGCAAACATACACTTAAAATCTTGGAATCAAGTAAGAACCTTCTTATGACCACAAACATGTATAATATTGGAAATTCCACACCTGAATCATCATTAATTATTCATTCATACACCATGGTCCAGTGAGGGTTGGACGGGCACTATGTGTGTACACAGGACAATAAAAGTAGAGAGATTAAAATTATGACCACAAACAAGGTTCGAAAAACATTATTATAATATAAGATATAACTTATGCCAATATCAGAAACAACAACAGTATAGGGTAAATGCCTTGTTAAAACTAAAATGTCTCTAATCACTTAAATATTAACATTGTAAATACGGGACTTGAATAGAGACCATTTTATATCCTCCATCTCAATGGAGAAAACAGTTTTTAACTTGAGCTCATCTATAAATTTTTTCTCCTTTATTGTAGAGGTTATGTGAGATTTATAAGCCGTTTTCCTAAAACGGCTCTATAAATATGGAGTAAACAGCTCAGGTCTATTCTAACGCACAGACATTCTGGTTAAACTAAAATCAAATCCGTTGTTCCCTGGCCAAGGGCTTATCTGTCCAAATTTCACTGAAATCCATTCATGGGTTTTTGGAGATATCCTGCTGACAGACAGACAGATAAAAAAACAGGGTGAAAAGATATCAGTCTGAATCCTCTGCTTTCCTCTGCAGGTTCCTGCCAGATCGGCTGGGCGTATTACTGCACAGGGGCAGGGGCGGCGGCTGCCATGCTGCTGTGCACCTGGCTGTCCTGTTTCGCAGGGAAGAAGCAGAAGCAGTACCCGTACTAAAGAGAGCATCAGAGACGGGGACAGGCAGAGACCTCAGGCGGTACGACGACAGGGAGAGGACTCTGACCGTGAACTCACACCAGTACAGCACATCAGGCACCAAAGACACCAAGTCATTATGGTGCTCTGCACATCATGGGACACTACTCATCTGACAACTGCAGGGACTGTTTCATAATGCAGCACACACACACGGCTTTGAAAACTGGTTCTTCTCTTAAAAGCTGTTCTTAAATGAAAAATGTATGGACCAATCCTATTTGTAAAATTGTCACATGACTGTTTCTTTAATGAAAAGAGTATTCTCTTTTTTTGTCTTCCTCCTCTTCAGTCATTGATGTTTATGTGATAGTGTGCCCTGTGACGAAGAGAAAAGTAATATTGCTTCATTGTTACGTGAAGTGTTTCTGTCTCCTCTTCATGTCTCATCCTTGCCTTAAACTCAAACTGAAATGCAATAATCCCTATAACGTAAAGCAACCCATCACTGGCTGCCTGCTTCCTGAACTCAGCCCATTCAGATTCCAAAAATCTAAGCATAGTTTATTTAACGCATTCATAAGATATACGTTGTGTATGATAATGTATTTTATCATATTAGCACATGTTTTGTATTCACGCTTCACATTATTCTTTGTCATTATTTTTGTTTTGTAAATAAATGTTTACTGAAATTCTCGACTTAAGGTGTTATTTCAGTCATTTCAATACGCCCTGAGGTAATCTGAACAGGCCTCCACTCACATTCCTAAAAAGCTTTTCCCATGACCTCTTGATCTTAGTAGTGTTCACTACATGTGGGAGTCCTTTTTTCCCCAATCGATAAAGAGGATAAGGATGGGCAGTGCTGTGAATTTAACTATTCCCTATTATTGATGAGGTAAATCCCCTGACCTCTAGTCAGATTATTTGCCTTTTGATCAGGTTACTCAACTTCAAAGCTTCCTAGTCTTCCAGACAAAGCCTAAGATGCAATCATACCCTGGGACATTGAGTAGCTGTGCATCCATCAGCTTAATGTCAAGGGGTATCTCATAGTTCCTCAACCTACCTTCATAGTGTGAATAACAATAATGGTAACCTTTTCACAGCAATTACCACAGCTGTATGTGTGTCATCAGCATCGCAAGGTGCACCCAGCTTTTGAGTTACTATTTTTAGTCATTTGTTCCTCTTCGCTTTTCCTCCTTTGATTAACAAACAACACTTCTGAGATTCATCCAAGCCAAAGTGTACAAAGTCAGCTCATTTACAATGCAGCTGTTCTCGATGTATTTGGCCCTCATTAGCATGCCCATTTTCTCACAATGCTCAGCATCCCCCAGATAATGGCAATACCCCCCCCCTCCATCCTCACTTGAGAAATCTCTCTCAGTACTTGCTCTGTTTAATATGTTAACATGGCTCCTCTGCATTCTGCTCTCTCTCTGATCTGCTGCGCTGATTGATATCACTAGCGATTGTTACACAGTGTCAACCAGATGCATCATCAGCAGAGGCTGACACATTGGGGTCAAGTTCCCTCCTTTATATCAGTACCCATACTTTAGACTGACAGGGTTCACCATGCAATCTGAGAACTTGTTACTCGTAGGCAGCTGATTGTTTCAAAACGTGTAGTAACTGGGAAGTACAGCTGCTCTCATCAGCTGCTGAGTAAAAGGAATATTATAACTGTTGTAACTGATTTGAATTTAGGCTGACTAGAGCTGCTGTGAGCGCTTTTAAGTAGAATTACTTAATACTGTGCGGACCACACACTGATTTATATTCACCTCCATTCTATTGGAGAAGAGGCACAAATCTACTCCCAGACTATCTCATTTGATACAAAAAAGATACATTTTGGGTGGAGTATCACATTCGTTTTTTATTTTAATGCAGATTTTTCTTCAAAAAAAGAGCATTGTTCACAAACATTTGACATTTCACAACATCCCCCCCAATACCAGATTGAATGGTAAAATAAAATAAACACACACATAGACATATACATATATACACATAGAAAACTATATATATATATATATATATATATATACACACACACATACATATTTATAAATAGAAATACATAAAATATGTGGATGTTCCGATTTCCACCCCAACAAAATCCATCTCAGAGCAAGAAGGGTCGCAAAGGCTAACACATCTTTTATTTCATTTGTCAGTAATATACCCTCCCTTGGAATTCCAAAAATTGCCAATTTACCCTATCCAATGCACTATCCCATATTTTATCAGATATATCCATTCCGAGCTCAAAGTATCACATTAATGGGTGGAGCCAAGAAACAAATGCAAATTAGTCAAAACCTGAAATATAAAGTCAAAATAACAAAATATGTTTTTGTCTTTTTTTCGTTCATGGCGATAACATTTATGATTTGAAAAAGACCACCAGGATCACTGGCTGGATTAGCTCTTCAGAGCCGTGGTATAATTTGATCAACTACAATCAGGCTAACTCACACAGTTAGCAAGAGTGCTTGTGCTGGATCCAAAACGTAGCCCGCATAAAAATGTTCTTTTTTATTTCCTAATTATTTTTCTTTAACCTTGAAGAAAAATGCCATGAGAGGAAGACAACATAAGGAGAATCAACAAACACAATCTTACCACTAAGTGAATGCTACTGAATCGTGCAGCATCTTTTCTAATATTGCTTCAACTGGGATTATTTGAGGGCAAAAGCACTGAATCACCTTTAGAGAGTTCAACCTTGGCAGCCAGTTTGATACTTCTACCTCAATTAATTCTTTCTAATTAATTTTTTCCCAGACAGTACCCTAGCGAGATAATTACTGCCCTTAAGAGCAACTCTGCTTAAAAAAGGTTTTGTGCTACCATAACACCAATCTCCATAGAGATATTGCATAATTAATATTGCTGCAGGATAGCAAGATAGTGAGCCATGACTGCAATCATATAGAACCTGTATAGCAAAATACTGTTCTGTCAACCTCGTCACCCATCAGCAGTGGTTGTTTTGTTGTGTAATATAGGTGAATCTACCGGCAGTGGAGTAAACAATGGTAATACGAAAAAGCAGAACTACAAGTACACAAGTATCTGCAGCACAATAACTAAGACAGTTACACCGGTGTTTCACGTTAACTAGAATGCAAACAATCAGTGTGCCCAGACAGTGGAGTGGTTTAGGCCAAAAGTCACTCAATCTTATTGATTTAGAATAAAATCCAACCCACATGTTCTGTTATTTATTTCCTATTGTGCTTTACAACTCCCCACTGTACTTAAAGGAACGATAATTGTCAGATCTCTGACAATTATCACCTTTATATGGGCAGGGAAATAAAGGCAATTCATGATAACATACACCAGATAAACTGCATCAGCAAAGAGGATCAGAGACTATACTCAAAGCTCACAGACCGGGATATACAGATTACAACTCAAGGTTTATTGGCACACCTGCGGGGATACAAAGAGGCTGTGGTTAGCAGGGCTTCTAAATTAGCACTTAGAAAAGGTAATCCCCATACTGAGAGGTCATGTTTGAGTAATAAAAAATGCCATCAAGTCTCCTTGATATTAATAGTGCCACTGTTTACCTTTTAAAGGCCATGCACACCCACACAGGTGTTTCCAATTCTGGCTGATTAACCCTCTGCTCAGGTTCAAAGTAGGAGGAGCTATGCTGGGAATTACATGAGGTCACTGGACTGCAGAATAGGCCTTTTTCACAACAGACATTTGATTTGTCATAGTAGGTCCCAGTAAGCCATGACAGTGTGACAGTGAGCCAGCATGCGCAGTACCAGGACCCTGAAACCAAATGGAATTCAGCCATCATTCATTTTATCATTTACACCTGTGCTTTTCCTATTGTGACATATCTTCTGTGGAAAAGGCCTATGATAAAGGTGTACTTTGTCCCACCCTAACATGTGCAACAAAGCTAACAAGAGAGTCTGTGAGCTGTCAGTCAAGCATAGTCTGCACATGCTCACACAGTCATGAGAAGAGGTGTAATCAGTCAGAATAATATAAATTCACCTGTGTGGGTTTAATATGGGTGTTTCTGGGCCTGAAAGGTAAAATGTGATTATCAAACATCAGACAAATGAGGAAAGATTTGAGGCTGTAGCCCAGAGTTATCAGTCATCTGCATGCAGGATGATAGCTCCTTACTGATATCCATTATATTATTATTTATCTATTTATTTTAAATCACACAGGACAGAAGACTACTTCTGTCTTTCCCTCAAGTTTTAAGCATGTTGCACCTCTAGTCACACCCAATTAGATGTCTCAGTAGCTGTTTTCTATTTGCTTTCAAAAGCAAATTCTACTTACCTTCTCTAACATCAGTAATGTAATGTAAAGCAAACCTGTGGGCTATATGTCTGGACCACTTCATCAGTAACAAATGGCACATTTTCATGATAGAGAACATCCAAATCCCAAATGGCCACCATGTTCCCCTACTCCTCCTCTATACCACTTCATTCCATCATCTCCAAGTTATTTCCTGGTAAGAGAGGAGTGGCACTGAGGGATGGGATGAAGGAAGTAGGAGTGAAAAAGTTTTGTTATCCTCCCACAGATGTCATCCTTGTGTGCCGTTAGCATCAATGAAAAGCTGTAGGATGCAGGCTGGCATCGCCTTTCAAGCTACTTCAGTTAAAGTTCAACTCAGGCAGTAGCATTATTTCCAAGCCTGGGTGAGACTTGCAGCAACTTTATAGTTCCTAAAGACCAAAACTACTGCCTCACAAATTTCCAGCGAACTGAAATCATACCTCTAGGCACAGTCTCAAAGAAAAAAAACATTGAGAGCTTCTCAAAGTTTGCAGAGATGACACAGTTTCCATTCAATGCCGAATGGAGTGCTGTTGCACTGATTAAAGTAAAAGAAAATCCAAATTCACAGCCTTCTCTTTACTCAGGGAACATAAACCCTGTAGAGACTGAACATAAACAACCAACAGAGTGTGAGTATTTCACGACCCTATAGAAGACCTACTGTAATGTGAGATATATGCAGAGAAGATGCAAGAGCAGCATTCTCTGAGGTCCTATCTAGAAACACTGAGGTACTGTTCAGTGTAATCAGCTCTGCAATCTACCCTTCCTCCCATGAGAAACATGCTGATTCTTTTATCCTTCACAAAAAGTTTGTGAGCAATGGATTCCAAATCTGCTGCTGTTTTGCTAGTCATATGAAGTGCATCACCTGTAACCAAAAGATTGTCCCAGCTAAGCTCTTCCAGGAGGTCTTTGATAAAGTTAATCCCAGCATCTTATCAGTCATAAACAGCTCTCTGGCCACTAGTATTTATCAGTTTCAAGCAAACTGTAGTTTAGCTCCTATTTAAGAATCCAGCCTTGATCCCTTAATCCCTCAGTAACTACAGACCTAACTTTAAACTGCTGTTTTTGTCAAGTTTGAGCCAACTGATATTGATATTGAGAAATTATATGTTTTAGTGACTTATTAAACCAAGACAACCCTCCACAAAATAAGTCTTAAGTTTAACTGCAGATGAAGATCCCTCCACAACTTTGTTTTTGTCAAAAATGTATTTGTAATTGAAGGGTTCAAAGCTGCTATATGTTTCATAATAACATTGAATCAAATGTGCAATGTTGAAAAGATTGCTCATAGTAACAAACTCACAGACAATTATCAGTAACTCTGCAAACAAGCTCTGATAAAGTCACTGCATGCTACCTGTCCAGCACTAAATCACAGACAGACAAAGTTAAAAATCAAGAGCTGAATATTTTTCTCAAGAACAAGTGGATATCAAAACACCCTTTTAAAAATTCCCAGTGGTAAAATACCATACAGTATGTTCTGTGGTACTGGTACCTCAGGTTTTTGAGGTAACTTCATCTGATACATTTTGTGTTACTGTGACATTTTCCTCTGGCACTTCTGTGGTACTCAGAGACTTGTGTGGAATTCTCCACAGGTTCTGCGGTAATTTACCCCATGTGGTACAATCCTGTGGTAAATGTCCCAAATTACCCTACAACTGTCTGAGTAGTAGAATAGTACCCCTGGAAAATATCACATAAATACAGAAAGTACTATAGTAATTGTGGCACATGCGGTACCAGCGTAGAGTATTTCATCATTAGGAATTTTTGTAAGGGTAAGACGATTGCAATGGGATAATGCCCATTACATCTTTATATGGTGATGTCAAGGCTGTGTGTCTGTCCGCTTGTCTTGGTATTCTTCTGTCGTTTAGTGGCCAAATTTGATTAATGCAGCTTTAAGGTACTTCTCACTTGAGAAGTATGAAAAAGTCAATATGTTTTTTTTATCTTCAGCTAACCCAGAAAGTCATTCGTTGTTTCATATAATCTTGTTAGGACTGTTGTAACTCACATTACACACTGTCAAAAATGTATGCCTTGCATTTAGATGTTGATTTCTGTTGTTGTTGAGGATTTATTCTTCCCATTATATGTCTGTTTTGTAAACTGTTAGATAAGCAGTACATATTACGTTTCACCTCATCATCCCTCAAATAATCCTTCTTGAAGAGCAGTCCAATATCCAACCACACACAGGTCCAGACTTTGACGCATTCCAGGAAGGATTGAAGCCGTTTGACTACAACATTATTAGGTAACTGATAATCACATTGTTAGGTCTTTTTTCCACTTCCTGTATTTCTGATATGTGCTGTAAAGCTCTCTGAAACTGCTGTAGAAGCTCTAACCCCCTAACATCCAGGATGGTGATGTCATCCTATTTGTTGGTTCATGATAAATCTGACAGGTTTCTCTCTGTATTAGTAAACTGTAATTGTTGTCTCTAAAGAAAAAGGAGAAAAGACAGCCTGATCCATCTGCAAAGCCTGTGAAGGATAAACAGATAAACAGCACTGAAGACAATGAACTGAAAAAGAGGGACAAGGTGACAGTAGCCAAGATAATTATCAGGGGATCAACATATGCTCTCAGGTTAAGAACGGTAATAAAACCTCTGTTATATGATGCTCAAATGGACCTTAAAGTTTAGATAAACTTTGGATCGTAACACAAAGTGACTTTCACCATCCACAAATCAGCTTCACTGACATGACACAATATATTACAGTTCTGTTTCTTTGAGGTCCATCTTTAATAGCCTGATAATCAGACTGAATTGCCATTTTGTTTCAGTTCATTTATTCATTCTGTTTGAATCGCTGAACAATCTTAATGTGGTTTGGAATCAGGCTACATATTTAATGTTTCTTGGCATAACTCAGAACACAAATCCTTGCTCTTCATAATTTTATGTTTTCATGGTCTAATTTCTCACAGGGCATAAATGAGATATTGTAACAGTATATTGCAACAATGTCTCATAGACCTACATATTATTTTTTATATTTAACTACCAAGTATTAGCCTATATCTTTCTCTGGTTTTTACTGGGTATCTGATGGATTTAAGTATTCACCTTCTCAGGCAGTAGACTTCCAGCCACCCCCCTTGAAGGACCATTTGATGGCTTTTAATATAATGTAAGTTTCTCTTAGAAATTAGATCCTCAAAACATCAAGATTTTTTATTTTAGAAAAGATGTATTTCACTGTTAACCTCAAGCATAAAAATTTAAATGAAGCTTAAAGAATATAGATTTTATGACATGGCCAACTTTCTGTGAAAACATTTTGTCATCACAGAAAGTAATTTGAGTCGGGTGTCTCCTTTTTTTTTGGCCCTTGACCCTGTTCTTTGGTCCCAAACATCTCATGGTCCCAGGAGTCTGAGAGTTATCAAGCTGCCATGTGAATAAGGCACACTTTAGTAGTCTCTTTCAAGAACATGAATGAAGTCCTGAATGTGATGGTATCTTTAAAACTGGTTTAATTCAAACCAATATATGTCTAATAAGTCTTAGATAAACTCAAATGACCAGGTCTGTTTATCAAGCTGACCTCAGAACTGAGAAACCTCTGCACTAGAGGCTCTTAATGTCATTCAGTTTGAATTTTTATTGCCACACTGCTGCTTCATGTCAGTCGTCTGTCATGTTTGAAGCAGCACAAATGAGAAGAGAAGTGTCACAGCATCTGATTGATACCATATGATGTGATTCTGCATTTAAATGCTCTCTCAACACCACAAACACCTACAGCAATGTCCGTTCATCTCACTCCTATCACCTCATAAATGATATATTTTCACATTTGTGGTAAAAAGCTGAAGAGCTCATTGTTGTCTTAAGGAATAGTTCACCCAAACTTTATGAAAATACAGTCATCATCCATTTGTCCGTAGCAGCTCAACTGAGGTTTGTCCATCACATTTCCCCAAACAGCTTGTGCAGCATAATCCACAAACTGTTGCCCAATGTCCAATATTTACCTCATTATTGCCTTTATTTTTCTTCTGTGGAAGACTATTTGCTGATAGGTGCAACCAGAGCACTGCCAGAGAGCAAAAAGCAGGAGGTAATGAGGCAAATATTAGACATTTGGACCCACTATGCAATCGTTATGGCTATGAAGCACTTGGTTTATGCTGCACAAGATGTTAGGGGGATTCTGTCGAACATTAAAGGACCATCAACCATCATTTCAAATTTCAGCTCCTTAATTACAAAACACATACACTTTACATTTGTGCTGACCATTTACAAATGCATGCTATACATTTTTTGGATGCACTTTTCCAGCTGTTCCAGTCAGCCAGTGGCCTCCATTCATTACTTTGTGATATGAAAATATATTAGCAGACTCATTAAAGTTGCTTAAATTGTGTAATCCATCGCAGTGAATGTCATGTCTGCATTGACCGGTTTTAAGCATTCATTAATTTATTCATTGAATCTAAATAAAGTAAATTAACTGGATTGAGAATTTCTCCACCAGAATTATATTTATTTATTTACAGATTGCTTTTGGTGCCTGAGAAAAACTTTCTCTGGAGGGGAATAAGGACTCATGACCTCAGTATTTTTGTCTTGGCTACAGCTCTGCATTCACACATTGTCATTTCTAAGACAGCAGTATGGTTTGCAAAATGTTGAGCTGTGAAGTAAAGTACACTTAGTTTGTAGTAAACTGCCTTATACAATCGAATATAACAGTTTTCTTTCGTTACGATTCTCTTCCTCACTTAAATTACATAATGATGGAAGTGGTAGATTCTTGTGTCAGACTAGGGATGAGTTAATTGTAACTACTCCATGGAGAGATTATATTCTGTTACTCCATCAATTTCACTTGTGACAGAATATGAAGATGTTTTTGCCAACAAGGTACACTTTAGCATTAAGTCTATCTTCAATCTGCACCGTTTAAAGTTGTTCAAAACTACGATCGCCCGAACAGGGACTTGAACCCTGGACCCTCAGATTAAAAGTCTGATGCTCTACCGACTGAGCTATCCGGGCTCTTGGTTTGAGATCACGTGGGTTCTCGAAAAAACTAACAGGGCATCTTTAAATCCACAATTGATTTTTATTTTCCCCTCTGGGTCACTGTCAATTTCTCTGGCAGTGGATTAGGTCAAGAGGCCCTGAGGCAGGGAAGGGAACCCGTACTGCTCTGTCCAAACTCTTAATTTTATGATCATAATTGAATCTATTTAACAGGTTAGTCGAACAGGAAAGACAAACATGGCACACAAAAACAAAATCAACAACATTATGAACAGAGCCTACATTGTAGACATAATAAAATTACGCATGTGAAAAACACATGCACAGTTATGCTGCACAGGATGTTAGGGGGATTCTGCCGAAAATTAAAGGACCATACCAGTGTACTTTCAAATTTCAGCTCCTTAATTAAAAAACACATACACTTTACATTTGTGCTGACCGTTTACAAATGCATGCTATACATATTTTGGATTTATTTTTCCAGCTGTTCCAGTGGTCTCCAATTTATTTATTTTTTTTGTTGTTTTTTTTTGTTTTTTGTCAGTGTTACATTATCGTTGCACTGCGATGCAACTTTCGTGCACATTGGTTTTACAAGTATGCACAGCATCTCCTAATGTGATTTTCATGTTATGGAAATGAATGAATACCAATGGATGCATGGAAAAGATCACATTCAAACAGAGTTACTAGTGTCTACAATTACACATTTTACACAAGGTGGGCTTTGGAGGCTGATTCTAATGCTTTTTAAGCTCAACTTTGACTGATTTTAAGAATGTATCAATTCATTCATTAAATGTAAATAAAGTAAATTAACTGGATTGAGAATTTCTCCGCCAGAATTATATTATGAATAAATGAATTCATGTGAACAAAATAAAATAAAATTGTACAGATTGTTTTTGGTGCCTGAGACAAACTTCCTCTGGGGGGGAACAAGGACTCATGACCTCAGTCTTGGCTACAGCTCTGCATTCACACATGGTTTGCAAAATGTTGAGCTGTGAAGTAAAGTACACTCAGTTTGTAGTAAACTGGCTAAAACATTCAATATAACTGTTTACTTTCATTACAATTCTCTTACTTTAATTACATAATGATGGAAGTGGTAGATTCTTGTGTCAGACTAGGGATGAGTTAATTGTAACTACTCCACACAGAGATTCTGTTACTCCATCAATTTCACTTGTGACAGAATATGAAGATGTTTTATTTTTAACATGGTTCACAGTTTGCACGGTTTAAAGTTGTTCAAAACTACAAACGCCCGAACAGGGACTTGAACCCTGGACCCTCAGATTAAAAGTCTGATGCTCTACCGACTGAGCTATCCGGGCTCTTGGTGAAACGACCACGTGGGTTCGCTAAAACACTAAGTAAACATTTCCTCTCCAGATTTTTGCCACGCTGCTCCATTATTTTTCATTAATGGCCAACATTATACCTCTGCCACCATGCCCTGACCCGGCAGACGGACACATTCCCCCACACTCTGGTTCGCGTGATCAGTAGTTTGGTCAGAAAAAGCTTCTGGTAGCTCACGTCGAGGTCAACACTGACCCGGACTACGCTGGGTCCCTTTTTTTAATTTCTCTGGCAGTAGATTAGGTCAGGAGATAACGACGGGAGCCCGTACTGCTCTGTCCAAACTATTACTTTTATAATTATAATTAAATATTTTGAACAGGTTAGTCAAACAGGAAAGACAAATATGACAGAAAAAAGCAGCAACATTGTGAACAGAGCCTACGGTGTAGAGATAATAACATTACATAATGGATTGAAAAACACATGCATAAAATGTGTAACAAAAGTGTATTATATAAGCACATGAAAAAACACAATACTCCAATATGAAAACATTAGACTACTTCATTAATTATTAACTTAATTATGGTCGTTATGGAAACTTCTATGAGTCTCGATCTGGGATTTAGATGTTATGATCTACCGCCATCTAGCGGTAAGGCCGCGCAGTACCGGTGTGCCTCGCCCTACGTCACACAATAATAAGGAAGAAGCGGCCAAACAAACAACACGAGTCCAGGTGCATTAGTCTTTTATTACAAGTTGTAAATGTCTCAATGTGAGCACTGGAGACTAAAACAAGAACTGTAACGTGCCGCTTTCACCGGCTCAGACCGCTGTGGTTAGATTAACGTTAGTTGTTTTTATCCTCTGTGGTCTCTCTTTGTGGTTATAAAGGAGCTCTATGGAGAGATATTCACTCCAGAAAGTCGTCGGTGAAGGGTCTTTCGGTCGGGCTTTGTTAGTCCGGTGTAAAAACAGTCAGGAGAAGTATGTGGTCAAGGAAATTCAGCTGCCAAAGGTATGTGCAAACTAAGATAGTGATGTACTGTGCATACTAGTCTGTAGCTCTATCCTCACTTCAGTGGTGGAACAGGTAATTGGATTTGAACTGGATCTCCCCAGTGCAGCGAGGCTTGCTGGTAAAAAAAAATCATATTAGTAAAAAAAATAGTGAATTAAACATAAAGAGATGCTGGATTTGCACCACCCTGTAAACTACACTGCTATACCTACACACTATATTTGAATGCAGACTGTTATGTTAAAGCCTGAGGTCGCAAATGAAAATGTTATTTGCACTGTGCTGATAACCCACCAGATTGTTGCCTACTCAGAGACGTGGATGCTGTTTGTTTTGCATAATAGAGAACGCATACTGCATTTTTATAGAATCAGTCCAAACTGGAGAATTCGAGGAGAGAAGCCGTCCTGCTGTCCAGAATGAAACATCCTAATATTGTGGCCTTCAGGGAGGCATTCGAAGGTATGTACACACGTAAAGCTCCTTTTAAAACTTATTACAAGACATTTTGGACTCTTGTGACATACAGTTATTATTATTTGGACTGCAGAATAGGCAATGTGATTGTGTTTGTTCAGCTGATGACCTCCTGTGTATCATTATGGAGTACTGCAGTGGAGGAGACCTGCTCCAGAGGATCCGGCAACAGAAAACCAAGCAGTTCTGTGTTGATGATGTAGGCCTCGACTACCTGCAACTATTCTAACAATTTTATGTGACTGTTTCGTTCCCCTTTTTAAATTTTGTTTCGCTGAAATCTTTTTTTCCCCCAGATCTTGAGGTGGTTTGCTCAAATGTGTGCTGCTGCAGAATATATCCATGACAAACGGGTTTTGCACAGAGATCTGAAGTCCAAGGTACATAAACATTATAGTTTATAATTACTATACATGTTAAAAGATTTTATGTTATGTCTAAAAACAGATTTTCTATATTCTCTGAATCAGAACAAGAAGTCGATAATTTAGTTTATTGGTTGGATGCATGTTGATAGAATCTCATCAGTGTGAGCGCTGTGGAGTGAAATGAACAATGATTAAATTGCTGATCACGATACGATCACAACATTATTTCCAGCAAATGCATAATATCATCATTTTGCCATGGTTGGCTGCTCTTATTTTTGCTTCATGTTAAGTCATCACTTCTCTTTCATTTCTTTACCCAGAACATTTTCCTGACAGATAAGGGGACAATCAAGCTTGGGGACTTTGGCTCAGCGTGTATTCTGAACAGGTACAGGAAGAGAAAGGCAACAATTATAGTTTTACTATTTTTAAGTTAATGCTTAGCACTTGATTTGCTGCTCTTACATTTTAACTTTGGCTCATTTTTGTAATTGTTTTGCAGCTCAAAGGCCTACGCTCATACATATGTTGGGACACCATATTATGTGGCTCCAGAAATCTGGGACAACAAGCCATACAACAATAAGAGGTATGTTACCATGTGCGATTGGCTGGTTAGTCCATTTTATATGGCACAAGATCAAATGATGATAAAATGAAACCTTAATGACTTTGGATCAATGTCCATGTGGGGAAATTGAATAATTGCAACAGGAAGTATTAATTCGGTAAAGCAAAGAATGTATACCCCAAAATATAGAAGAACAACATAGGAGAACATAAAAAAAGCTGATGTATGAATACATGTAAATCGTAAAATGTGCAACAGAGGGCCATGGACATATACAGACAGTGTCCAGGAATATGTTGGTGCATTGAGGAAGACTATATCACTATGTTTTATATGTTTATAAGATATCTACAGAATGTGCACATAATGTTATGTATATAAATTCTTGGATGGATTGAGTGACCATATATACAGAAATTACAATATTTATACCCACGAGGGAAATTTAGCATCACAGCAGGACAAGAAAGAGACCAGAGGTACACAGGAGCAGGATACAAAAAATTAGAAAAAATCTATACAAATAACACATGGATCAGTTAAGAGCACAAACAGTTTTCAAAACTCCCCTCATTAGTACTTTAAAGGGAAACTCTAATATCTGAGACGTGACTGTCATTGGCCAAACAAACAACAGACAGACTTTTTAATTCAATAAACTACAGAACAATCCCATGATCTTTCCTAAATTTCCATATTTGCTTAGAGTTTCAATTCCAGGCTTGATTTTCCATCAACATACCTTGTGAACACACAATGCTTTTCATTAGACAGTCTTGGATGTGTCAGTAAATGCACCAACAATGAGGAGTTTTCAAAACAGTCTGTGGTCTCTGCTGAATTCTCGGCTCAGCAGTGATTATGTAACTCCTGCGTGGGTTTACCAGTCTTGTATCTTTTTGACTGTGCCAGTACATGACGAATGTCTGGTGTGAATGAATAACCATCTCTATGTTCATGTGTTCTGCAGTGATGTGTGGTCTCTGGGCTGCGTTCTCTACGAGCTCTGCACCCTGCGACACCCGGTATTTCCCCTCCCTCCTCTCTCCATGTACCACGGGTTTGACTGTGGGCCTCTCCAAATATTGTCAATGAATCATTGTATAAAATAGTTCTGCTGTCATTTTACTGCACAGTGAGATACTGCAAAGCATTGTTGTGGAATGATGGAGGCCCGGTGTCTTCAGCTGAGTTAGATTATCTGCTGTGTACTTTCTGTGGCTCAGATGTTGCGGCGTGGTTTGTTGTCCCGGAGATCCTCACACCTCATTCTTGTGTCCAGTTCCAGGCATCCAGCTGGAAAAGCCTGATTCTTAAGGTGTGTCGGGGCGCGTACCCTCCCCTCCCCAATCACCTGCCCTACGAGCTGCAGTATTTGGTCAAGCAGATGTTTAAGACAAACCCAAATGACAGGCCGTCCCTGCACACCATCCTGACCTCTCATCGGGTTTCCAGACTGCTGCGCGCACATCTGCCCTCCCAGGTAAAAACACAGTTGCAACCTGTGCACTTGAAGTGCAGTTTACTGTGGTTGAGCTTCCTGCATGGTGACGGTCACTCAGTTGAACCTGATGAGATTTTATGGCTGCCCATCCATCATAACGACATACTGTCACAACGTGGTGTCGAGGTGAGAATTTAAACTCTTACACAACTAGCTGTGGTGAAGCTATGTGGAATCTGACCTTTGACAAGCTGCTGTTAGTTCAGATGGCTGCGGAGCTTGTGTTATGTGTTTGATTTACTGCACTGCCTTGAATCTTTTACAGGCGATAGAGACGGAGGAACAGGGGAGGCGTACGGGTCAATGGAACAGAGAAGAGGGAAAGAAGGTGGCTAATCTTCTGGGAGAGAAGAGTTTAATAAAAACATCAACATTTGAAGGTAGAGTCCAAGTCAAAGTTAACATTGTTGTCACACAAAAAAAAAGATATAGTGCTGCGATTCTGGGAGAACCACGTCACTGTGTTAAATTTTTTATTCCATTCCTTTCAACTATATAAAACACAATGAAAGTTTGACAGTTTGAAAGTTTGGACTTACTCAACACAGCAATACACAGGAAAAGTATCATCTAAGTTATTTCTATAATACTTTCAGATATTTTTTTTAAGAAAACCTTAGAAAGGTAAAGGAAGGAGGAACTAGCCCGAAAAGAAAAAGTAAAAATGAATAATCCATTCTTGTTCAAACTGAAACAAATCTTTGCGATCATAGAACATCACTTGTAGCAAAAGAGGTTCCCAAATCTTTTACATTTCCTTTGTTTTTGATTAGTACTGTTTGATGTTTTTTCTCTCCTTGCTCTTTGGGTTTTTGTGCATGCACCATCTACAGAATAGAAATGTAATTTCTTGTCAGGACCCTCTTGAAAACAAGAAATAATGAAAAAAACAAATAATGAATCCTATGTAACTACCTCAGGCGTGGAGTTACGTGAAGCCCACTGTGAAAGCAGAGAGCCGGGTCCTCGAAAGCAGTGGGCCGCTGAGCCAACAGACACTGTGCTGCAGATGTTGGCCAATGCCAGCCTCGTCTCGTCTGACAGCATGGCATCAACCAGCCAGACTCTCATAGGTTCTACTCATGGAAGTATGATAACAGTAGCAGCGTTTTCATTTCCTCATTTGTACAAAATCCAAGTTTGGAGAATGAAATACAGTATCATAGTGTATCGGTTGTATCCTTCTTTTTCCAGGTGTGTCAGAGGAGCCAGAGGGCAGCAGGCAGAGGAGACGATGGGAGAGGGATCCTCCTGAGAGGCTTCTGAGTCTGTTGGAGAAGGCCCGGCTGAGCAGAGCCTTCAGCACCTTTTTAATAAACAGAGGAGGTCTGTTGATATCTGCATACATATTATTTTAATATAAGTAACTTTGCTGTAGCACATAATTAACCTAATGTGAATGTTTTTATTAAATTTTAAAACCATTTCACTCTGAAATTTGTCAGTGTAGTGGACAATATCAATGGTCCTCTGTGGTGTTGTGGTGTCCGTTTTCAGGGGACGACCCTCTGGTGGGTCCCCTCTCCCAGCCGCAGGGTGACGACACTGACGGTCCTGAGCTGGAAGTGGCCGTAGATGAGGACCGGCTGCAGCCTCGTTCTGATGACGAGGACACGTAAGTAACCCTGACTTAATGCTGCATTGAACATAATATTACCAACGAGGAGCATATTTTATCTAATCTGACAGGTCATACAGTATATCAGCAGGACAAAAAGGGAAATACCTGCAGGTTTTTGGTTTTATTTGGACGCCCTGATGATTGACGTCTCTAATAGAGTTTTAAAGGGCATTAGCACTGGTTTTGCATGGTGTAGACATTTATGTACAAATCTTGTAAAGATGCTAAGGGCTAATGTGTTGCTTTTCACAAAATGTATATGGTGCTGGACTGATATGATACTCATTGGTCAATTTTTCTTCTTTAAAAAAAAAAAGTTGCAAAGAAATAATAACGATGAAATAATACTGCTTTGTAACTCACTTTTTTGAGCTTCAAATACAGAGATGGGCTGCAAAGCAAATTATGAAACAACTGAAATTGTAGCACCTGGCAAAATAAACATTATTCACATTAAAATTCACATGAATTATTAATGTGTAAAGAGAGTGTTGTATGAATCTCTTTTGGATATCTGTTGAATGTATGGAATGTACTGTTTTTGCATAATTTGTGATGTGACTTCTAATATGAAAACAAAGTTAAAATGTACTGTTTGTCCTCTCTTCACAGAGACTTTGAGGAAGAGTCTCCATGCGACTGGATAGATGAAGCTGAGAAAATGTTTTCAGAACACTAAAGCTGCATTCCTTCTGAGCCTACACAATCACAAGGCTGTCATTAATGTTTACATTTGCCAAAAACACTACCTGTTTGCACATGCCAAAATCACTTGATGTATATGAGACCAGGTATTGCTCTTATAAACCAATTATTTGACCAATTTTTATAGCAGGTTATATCCAAGTTTAGAAAAAAAGTAAACAGTTTAAGCTCAGACAGTAACAGTGAGACAGTAAGTTGTTATATTGTATGTTTCAAGCACTACTCTGACTTTTGTGAACTTGATCTCACTGCTGCAGCAAAACACTAAAATTTGAATTGAATATTGTTCATTAAAACCTTTTTTACATAAAGATGTTTGAGATATGTGTGTGTGTGTGTGTGTGTGTGTGTGTGTGTGTGTGTGTGTGTGTGTGTGTGTGCATGTACTGTTCAGGTTACCAGTGATAACATTCCCAGTAGAGTGAGGCCGTTTGGAAGCTCCTGTTTGGCTTGTCGGGGAAGCAGGAAATATTAGACTCAGAGCAGCTGGGTCTCCGTGGGGTCACACTATTTTGAGTCTGCCCGTACCTTTTGATGTTTATTTCCTCTGTAATATCAAAAGTAGACTAAACATGTTCAGTCATTGGTATTCTTTGCATTTTTATTCTCTTGACGAGACAGTAACAAACCATACATCTGGACCCTTTAGCTGTTGTGTTATTTTTAATTTGCTGTGACCACAAAGTTGCAGACACAGATGACAGTGCTGGTCTTTTCTACAGTAAATGTTGATTATGTACCACTAGGTGGAGTCGAAATCACTGATGTGAATCTGGGTGTGAGCTCCCTGCTTATATGTGAGGGACTATGTTGTTGGTTATTTGTCATTGGAGCATAGACATTTAATATAAGGGAACAAGTAGAGCTTGTTACTCTCTTTGTTTTGCCAAATTAAAAGCTCTACAGTGTGGAATAAAAGCATACAATAGCTTAACTGCATGTTTGGCAACAGTAAAACAAAAACCAAGCCTCGCCCATGACAGTTTGGGCTCAACAGGATATAGATACTACAGACCCTTGAGTCAACAAAACCATAATAGTGCTGATTCACCAACAGTCACACCAGAGATGGATTATCCTGCCGCCTTCAAGTTCCTCCAGTGACTGAAGCCTCCCATTGGCTGACAGGAGGACTCTGCTGTGAGAGTCTTGTGCCAGATATCTGCCCATGATGTGTTTTATTGAGGAAGCTCTGGGCTGTATTTGCCCCTTATCTTGTAGCCACACTGAATCCCCCTCCAGGGCTCACACTCCAGCCCCCTGCTTTTTTATTCTCACTATATTTCCCCTTGTACCTCCAGATGCCCATGTTTAGCAAAGATACAGATAAAGTGGTGTAGCATAGCTGAGCTACAACACCACCATGCTATGTGTCCTGCAGATAGGAGGGTCTCCTATCGGTGTCCATGACGAACTAGACAGCATCTTTATAGCTCAGTCATCTAATGTAAATGGAGGAGTCTGGGGTGCTTGAATGGTATAATAAGGATTGTGTTATTGAGGGCTGTAATAGTTTTTTGGTTTAATTTATTGAACCTCAGTACTTTTTGAGCATCAACAGAAATCCGGACCTAGCCTTGAATATCAAAAAGTGTCAAGTATAGTAAGTTGGCATCAAATGCTTGGTCAGATTCTTAGGTTTGTTTATTCTTTGATCAGATATTTTCTGATCTAAATCAGGAAGCTTTTCTAACTTTAGACTGTATTCAGTTTAGTTTATTAGTTTTATTTAGATAAGGTTCTTTATTTGACACTGATGGATGCTTTGTGAAATTTGGTATATGTTGTTAAATAAAAAAGGGTTAAAACATCTTTGTTATCCCCAAACTAAGGTACTGCATCAGAAAACTAGTATTATTTGGCTACTCCGGTATCATATTGGCACCAATGTCAAAACGTTTAAACCCAGCCCTAATTCAAGAAGTGGGTGACAGGTTTCCTGTTACAAAGAGTGTGGTCTAAATGTAATATTGGCTTTAATACTTTTTGTCCTAGAATGAATAACTCTGTGCAAGTAGGCAACAGCCAACATGCACAGCTGATGTACATGGGGTGGTCAAAATAACATAACTTTGTTTTTGCTTTTTTTGGAAACCACTTACATGGACATGAGCATGTCACCAGATGTGATAAATCTATACAAAACAGCATCTTATACTATATTGCAGTTTGATAAAACAACACCATAAACTCTCAGAAATGAGCTTCTCTAACAAAGTTTTATCAAAAATCAAACAAACCTTGTAAACCTAACAAAGATAGGACTATTGGTTTGCATGAAATTGCGCACGGGTTCCTCTTATTGTGTCCACCCCCTTTAACTGTTGGGTCAAGGGTGCAAGACCTGGCTTGAAAAAAATCCTGACTGAGCAATTTTATGAAGTTGTAGGCCTGCTTCAGAAAATATAGAGCCAAACAAGCAGAAGAACGGGGGCTTCCTCCTGCAGGAAGGATGTCAAGTCGTGTCTGTTGTATCTCAATGGCTATAAAAGGGTCAAAAATGAAATTTCTCTTTGAATGAAATGCTCATCTGTGCAGCACTCGGGCGAATTCACAAAGAATGGATTGCGGCCGCCAGCTGCCCGGTCTGAGTTCCAGTTCACACAAGATGTTGCGCTAATGATATTGCAGCGCAAACACGCCCGTAAGGTTTTGCAGCTGAGTGCAGTTTGACATTGTTTTGCACTTTCCACTCAAACCTTAACATGTTCGATTTGAAAGAGAACTTTCTCTAATTATCCTATATTTATACATATTCTAATTTCCCATTAACTCCCCCTGTCCTTTCATTTGTTTCTGCTCATGGGATGTCTCTCGTTTGGAGCGATTGTTATTTGGGGTGCTGTGACTGTGCGCCTCTGGGCGCATGGAGAGCTGTTTCCCCTCCTACTCTGCTCCATGCTGGACTCGTCTCCGTTTCTCACAGCAGTAGGTTTAATGTTGTTTTCCAGTTTCATTCCCTCGTGGTGAATATCAGACAGGTAGCCCATTACTGTTAATTTAAATGCATGCAAATGGTATGCGGTTTCTTTTTGGCTTGTTTGTGCAGGCTTATCGGCCGCAAAATCCGCGCAATCCTTTTGTGAATTCGCCTGTTAAGTGTTAACAGTGGGGCTGTGAGGTAATAGTCGAAATTAAACTTTTATTACAACACTGAGAAATGAAAGGTGTGGTGTGGTTGTGCTGTGGAGTGTGCTATGGACTTTTGTTTATTTGAGTCTGTGCCGTAGTATTAGCGGGTATCACTAATCCTGCCGTGTGCTTAGTGGAGCTGCTGATTAAAACTTGATAGGTGGATTCCAGCCTTTAGTACAAGTTTTGCTGATCGGCTCTTTGGTTACTGTACAGTTCAATTTAACACTGTAACACTTAGAGCTATCTACAGTGAATACACAGATAAGGATTCAGCATTGCTCAAGAGCTGCAGTAACAGCCAGCAGGTAATAAAAAAGTAGTGCCTTTTAAAAATGTGACAGTGTGCCCCTCTAAAATTGTCCAGCATGAAATACACCTGTTAATGTAATACACTAAACAAAATAATTACATTAACTGGTTAATTTCCTCTTCAAAAGAGGTTTATTAACTAATTTATCTTCATAAAATATTGACTGATAAGATTGATATCCTGTAAGATTTCACATTGTTAGACAATATAATTTTACACGATCAGTTAAAGGATTTATAATGAAATGACAAACACGTTTGAATGCAATATGTTATATGCAGCAGTTTATTGCATTATTTTCTAAAAGTACATTTTTGTAATTTTTTTTTTACATTATCATGCTACAAGGGCACTTTGACAGGACATGTAGGACATGTCGCTGTTGTGGGGTTTGACCCAGTAACCTTTCCTTTCTCTCACGAGACAGTCGCACCAGTCGGCTGTCCTCTCTGGTTAGAAGCTGTAGCTACAGGAGAGGATTAATGTGTTCACATTGGCTGGTCAGACATTGTTTAAATCCCCAGGAGTTTCCAGAGGAAGGACTCCCAGCTAAGGAAAGCCCAACCTGTCCCATCAAGCAGAACACACCTACACCACACCACATCATAAAGTTATTACAACACTGAGAAATGAAAGGTGCCATAACACCATTATGTCACTGTCTAAGTTGATAATACCTCTGTGACCTCCCTGCTGTGTTTTTGTTGACAAGTGCAAACAAAACCGCGCCGCGCTGGCGTCGAGCCTCGCCTGAGAAAGATCTGTGGAACTCTGGTGATGTAACGTTTACTCTCTCTCTTTCTTTGTCCATCTTACTTCAAACTCTTAACTCATTTTAAAACACGCTACATCCTGTATTTCAGTATCTACTCTTGCTTCTAGGCTTTGCTCAGACGTCTAATCTGAAGTGCTTCCCTGATTTTCTTCCTGCTCATCCTGGTGACCTGATAGCAAACAATCAAGTAACTTCCCCTCTTATCAAATGATGCACAATGCACTTTCATTTTGTCTTTTTGGGAGATTGTCTGCACAGCCTCAGCCTCTGTCATCACCCTTGATGAAATATTGAGGCTTGTTATCTGCGACAATCTCTGTTTCCCTTTTGTCTGCCTGTCACAGTGCCTGTTTTTGTGAATCTGCGTTGGGAGCGCGCCCAGCTTCACTCAGGAAGAGCTCTGCAGATGCAAGATGACCCAGTGATCTCTGTCTGGCTACTGATGCTTAGAAAGGCATTTTCTACCAAACTCTTTTAGTTTTATTCAGAAGACTGAGCTGACCTTTAGTGTTTACAGCCACACTGGTATCAACCACACAGCGAAGGAAACAATGAAACCTGCTACCATGACTCACTCAGTAAAGAGAAGTGCCGTTTATTCTTCTCGAGAGCAGCTCTTCCTGTTAATAACAAAGCACTTAGGCGCTGAAGTTGTAAGTCTCTTTGCAACTATAAATACGGGAGCTGTCATTGTTATGATTATTTCAAGCCCTCTGCGGTGACCCTCCATTGTCTCCTGCCAGTGTTGTGTTTCTCTGTATCAGACAATAGAGGCTGGCGTGGCCAAGCAGGGTTTGTTGTGGAGCTCCACAATTCATCAGCCGCTCAAAGTAAAAAGGTCAGGAACAGTTAAATTTGGATCCTGGGTTATGTGAACTAAGACAGTGAGGCTCTGTGCAGGTTGTCGGGCCATTTACAGTTTTTAAACGCTGCTATTGTTTGTGGCTCACACGCCTGTTGAGTCCTGACGGGCCGGCCCACCTTTAGTCAGGGTCACAGGCTCTGCTGGCCTGTCCCTTTGCCATCCTTCCTTTGAGCCAATAATAGATCAATAGTAGACAAGACTTTCGCCAGCTTACTTCTTGTAGCGTACATGCAGTTTACTGAACTTTTTTTTTAATGAATTAAGAAGAATTACATTTCACTGTGATTGTACCTTATATGATAACATGTGACAAATAAACTTGATTGATTGATTGACTGAAGTACATTGTTCTTAATATGTGGTTGTTTTTGGTGTATTTTTTTTGTTTTTAATCTCATTTTGAAGTTGTGACGTTCAGCTCATTCTTCCTTATAGGTGGATTAATTTAAGAAAGGTAAAAACTTTTGGAGCTCACACGGACGAGAATTGAATGGTATTGGCAGCAGCAAATTTTCAGATATCACTTAACAAACAGTGAGTTTGTGAGCCTATTTCTCAAAAGTGCAGTATGTCAGCTTGAACTCGTGGACTTGTAGTTTTAGCTTTTCTCTTTTTGTGTCAGAGTAGAAAGTCATTTTGAGCTCTTGCTTTCTTGTCACTTCCCTGATCTAAACATGAATCTCATGTCACACAGTACCTTCCCCCCAGCTTTTTCTGTGAAACATCTCACCCCTGCTATCCTATTTACATTATATCCTGCAAAAAGCAACTGTCTGCTTTGTGGTTTTGAAATGAGTGATTAGTTGCACTGGCTACACAAATGTGATACAAAGAAACTCCCACAAAGAGCAAACCCGTAGTGAGGAGGACTGCAGGCCTACAGTATAGTTTTGCTCTTTAGTTAGAAAAAGAAAAGCAGCGAAAGATTTTTTTTAAACAACCCAGTATGTTTATATTTGTTTATCAGTGAAGCACAGCGTTGAGTTTGATGCAGATTCATTCAGCTCGAACCTGCTGGATATGCAACGCATGAAAGAAAGATACTGCAGTGGTCCAGGCCCCAGCATGAATCAAATGACTCAGTCTTGTGATTCTGTATTTATATCTCATTGATCTAAAAACAGTGCATCCACACTGAACAAGTTCAAATAAGAAAGAATAATCAATGATGAGTTAATGGTTAATGTCGTGACACTTTCCGAGCACACGTAACGCTGTTTACGTCACTGGAAACGTTAGAGTAAACAATAAACATGATTCAATCTTACTAGAACTGTGGCTTTCGGACAATTGAGTGGGGTGAGCAGATGAGCACATCACGTCATTCAGGAATTAAATAGTGATTTTCTGTGGTTAAAGAAGACAAAATTGTGCTTAGGAAGAGAAGGAAAGTATTGTGTGGTCTGAGAGGCTCTGTGGAAATTCCTCATGAGGAACATGCTGACCTCAAGGCTGACCTGAAAGCGTCAGCTTTTATGTGTGGTTGTGCTGTGGAGTGTGCTATGGACTTTTGTTTATGAGTCTGTGCCGTAGTATTAGCGGGTATCACTAATCCTGCCGTGTGCTTAGTGGAGCTGCTGATTAAAACTTGATAGGTGGATTCCAGCCTTTAGTACAAGTTTTGCTGATCGGCTCTTTGGTTACTGTACAGTTCAATTTAACACTGTAACACTTAGAGCTATCTACAGTGAATACACAGATAAGGATTCAGCATTGCTCAAGAGCTGCAGTAACAGCCAGCAGGTAATAAAAAAGTAGTGCCTTTTAAAAATGTGACAGTGTGCCCCTCTAGAATTGTCCAGCATGAAATACACCTGTTAATGTAATACACTAAACAAAATAATTACATTAACTGGTTAATTTCTTCTTCAAAAGAGGTTTATTAACTAATTTATCTTCATAAAATATTGACAACTGAACAACTCAACTTATTACAATCTTACTCCTGTAAGATTTCACATTGTTAGACAATATAATTTTACACGATCAGTTAAAGGATTTATAATGAAATGACAAACACGTTTGAATGCAATATGTTATATGCAGCAGTTTATTGCATTACATTTTCTAAAAGTACATTTTTGTAATTTTTTTTTTACATTATCATGCTACAAGGGCACTTTGACAGGACATGTAGGACATGTCGCTGTTGTGGGGTTTGACCCAGTAACCTTTCCTTTCTCTCACGAGACAGTCGCACCAGTCGGCTGTCCTCTCTGGTTAGAAGCTGTAGCTACAGGAGAGGATTAATGTGTTCACATTGGCTGGTCAGACATTGTTTAAATCCCCAGGAGTTTCCAGAGGAAGGACTCCCAGCTAAGAAAAGCCCAACCTGTCCCATCAAGCAGAACACACCTAATCATAAAGTTTCTTTCCTGCTAACAGACTGTAATACCATGTTCAGTCAGGCTGAAACACTCAGACTGAGGCAAAGGCAGAAGATTGTATGTACTGTTGTATCTCACGTGTATGAACAGTGTATGTATTGGGGTAGAGACA
Source organism: Siniperca chuatsi (assembly GCF_020085105.1). Taxonomy (NCBI): domain Eukaryota; kingdom Metazoa; phylum Chordata; class Actinopteri; order Centrarchiformes; family Sinipercidae; genus Siniperca; species Siniperca chuatsi. The sequence goes on from NC_058048.1 coordinate 25,299,027, forward strand.
ACCTGCAGTGTACAGCGCTTTAATAGAAGGGGGTGTTTCCAGGAAATATATCTGTCAACCCACCCAAAAACACGAGTGCTTCAGTGTGTGTCAATGTGTAGAAGCATGTGAGTGAGTGAATATGGGAATTCCCATCAGGATTGACTGAATGGATTTAGTCAGAACTGTTAACCTCTCTTACTAACAGTCCCATTTCATGCTGTGACTTGTGTCTTCCTGGCTTAACAAGAAATTGCAGATGAACATCTGTGGTATTTCGACATTTTAAGTGACGTCCTCATGCCCACAAACACACACACACACACACACACACACACACACACAGAGTGAAAGAAGGTAATCACTGAATTTGCCCTTTATTTGTTATTGATTAAAATCAAAACACTCCACGCATTACTGGCTGAGCAGTCGTCTACTGTCAAATCTAACAATTTCACAGGAAGTTCTTGGCTTGTATACTGTCACGCATGCTCCAACCACCATTTTCATGCACGAACAGGCTCTCAATTCTTGCCTTAAGGTAAAGACTCATCTAGTCAAAAAACAATGTGGGCATTGAGCACACACTCTTTGTCAAATGTGACTGAAATGTCCAAGTTTCATTTCCTGGCTGCATTGCTGAAATATATGAGACCAGCTGATCTTAACAGGCTGGACACTTACATGCATGTTTTTGTAAACATCACGGCACCCAGATAAAGGGAGTGTTTTATCAAGATTCTGCTTATGCTTTCTGTTTCATTCCTAAGATGTTATGCAACCAAAACCTGATCTGGTCAAATAACTCCTCCAGGGGGACTGATAAGGCCTGTTTATGGTCCGAGGTGACAGGGAGTTAAGGAGGATTACATGTGACTGGTTATTTAGCCTATCTCCCTCCTTGCAGACACTGAGCCCATTCCACTGCTGGTTATTAGTTCAGTGCTGCCTCTGATTTTAGAATGAGTGAGGCTGTTGTGCTAACACAAGCATGTCAAACCACATCCTAACAAATGATTACTTAATGCAATGTTCTGTCTCCCGTAATGTGTGTTTTTATTGCCTTCTCCCTCCTTGTCAGGAAAGTAGTCTTGCAAGCAAGTAATCTGCCGTTTTATAGAGTGATAATCATACCTGTTTACCGCAAAACCAAGGTGGGAATGTAAATACCAGAGACATGGAATGTGATTCTGGTGCAATTTGGGGAAAATAGTGTAGATATCTAAATGGGCACTGGCCATATCAGGGTAATAACAGTCATTTCCTCCTACATTTATGTGAGCCATGCAGGGAAAATAGTTGATTATCCTCTGCAGAGACCCCTGTTCCTCCCAGATCCATTTAGTGGCACAGGCACTTCCCTTGTCATGTGATCCAGAGATGTGGAATGAATCTGAGGACAAGGACCTCACCCCGATCTCATCCCCTACCCAGCCCAACCTTCTCTTCCCCGAAAGCACACACATATTGAGATCCCTGTTAATGCCCCAGCAGAAATTACTCCTAATACGAGTTCTCAACACACCAGAGGATCTCCAGTCAGTTGGGACTGACAGAACTTCAAAGCAGCCATTAACAGGTTCATTGGAGAAAACATGCTGGATTTACCACAGGGGAATAGGAACCTGAAGCTATAAATTAAAACCTAGATCCAGACTTGTTTTTGTCTCCACTACTAATAATATGACCCTGATGTAGACAGCTACTCAGCCAAAACATTGTTTTTGTTTTGTGTGACCTTGAAGGATTCCAGCAGTCACTTAAAAATGACTTATTTATATTATGTATCCCTAAAGGCTGATTTATGCGAAAACGTAATTAAGCAGATAAAACTATTGGATGTCAAACCGTCTTTGAATGTCATAATCTTAGAAGTAGAAATGTTTGCTAGTGCGATTTGTTTCAGTTTTCTTCGCATCACTCGCACAATAAAATTTCACAGATCCTCGGTCCATCTCGTACTGTACTAGGACGCTTTGATACACGCTCCCATCTGAAATTACCAGAGTAATGCAGAACAGAATGTATAACAAGCAGTGCGGCGCCTGTGTTTTCTCACCCTGCAGCCTGCTGGGAAGGAGAGGTCAGACTGATTAGATAAGTGTTGTGTATGCAGAGGAGCCTGCTGGGCTTACGTGAGGGGTCCGATCCCTGATCTTATACAACCATAAGACTTAAGTGTATACAATACTTCATGTTCTTGACATCAAGCAAAATGCTTTTTGTAAAACGGATACAATTAAGAAACTCCTAAAGCTGCTGGGTCATTTTCTGAAGAGATGTAGAAATATTCAGTAAGAACTGTACCTCCTTTATTTATTCGCTCATGGTGCAAAATTACAGTTAAAACTATAATTTCCTTTTTGTTTGTCCCTCTCTGTCTCTGCCCTGACCTTTGGCCCAGATGACAACAGTCATGAACACCTGGTGGTCAGATAACAGTTAAATACACACCACCTGACTCATTCATACAGTTTAACATAATGATTAACCTATGATGTCCACTTGAAATGAGTCATCAAAATGTCTGAGCAGTCATGAACAAGTTCTAGTTCATGATGCCCAGTGAGCATGTGGCCAAATCGAAACTGCTCAGATGAAGATGCCACTTAAAGATGGCCTCCTGTGCAGATGACGTGAACTGCCTCACTGTCAAATTGTACTTGTTTGTTGTCATAACAGCCCGGGTCTTTAGCCCTGTCCTTAACTCGCTCACATGGCCTCAGAACCAGAGTTATAGGTGGGGTATGAATAAAATGCAGCTGACTGACCTTCAGGCTATGTCAATAAAGTTAGAGCACCATGTGCTTTCTGTTATTCACTCTCACGCTGTGTTGACTCCTCACTGATGCCATATCACTTGTAAATTTGTTCACAGCAGGACAAATATTTCACACATCTGTTTTTTTTTAGGCAACTGCAAACAGGACTTACTTAGTAATAGTTTTTTTCTTCAAATCTGACTATGGTGTGAGTTGGCAGCCAAATGGTTACAGTGCATGCCATATAACCGCAATGTCGCCGGTCCAAATCCAGCTGGCGACCTTTGTTGCATGTCATGTCTCTCTCTCTCTCTGCATATTCTGTCTGCCTCTTCACCTCACTCTGTCCAATAAAGATAAAAAAAAAGACTTTGATGTTGGTGTTTTTATACACATGAGGGTGTGAGCAATTCTTTTTTAAATTACGCCACATGACTGTTGCTCAAAGGCATCCCGATTTACTGTGTAACTGTACCGACTGTACTGTTCTGGTGCAGAGGACCAGCCTTGTCAGTGAGAGATGTTAAAAACACCATCTCCTTGTGGAGGAGGAAAACAAAATGTTGCAGGATGATAAAATGGAATTCCTATCTAGGTTAAGTTAAACATAAAAGACACTACACTGCTTTATTTCCTCTCTAGTACCAACTGATCTACTTTATATTTAAGAAGAAACCAATATGGCACACAGCAGAATTGTGCTGTTCTTGACTTTGTGATTTTTTCACCAGATTTACATACATATTTATTTAATGTTTGTCTGAAGATGCGAAGTCTGTTTTTGTCAGTTACCATTAATAAAGACTTCCTCTCCTCCACATGCACAGGAAGCTGGCACTACCCAGTATGAGTCAGACAGAATCCCATCAGATTTTCTACTTCCACGTCTTTACCTCCTCATTTGCATTCAGAACAAACATTAGAGAAGAGGTTTAGCAGTTAAAAGTCACACATGTATGTCAAGTACGTTGTAAATAAACAGGTATTGTACCGACATGTCGTTTTGAGTTTTGGTCCATTATGTCATGTTCAAGTTCAACATTTAAAAGATAGCATTTTCTTCATTTAAAAATGAATAATAATAATATTACTAATAAATAAATGACAAAAGATTTCAGGTGCAATCGTTTGTTTTAGACAGTACATGACTTTTATTCACGTGGCATGAGTGGAGTATGTAGAATTCTGTGTCAGTGCATTAAGTGGTCTATAGAGACAGAGACTACAATGAAATGCTGCCAGAGCAAAAAAGGCACTTCTAGGACCTATTTGGAATTTACAATTATAAAACAAAATAAAGCCCTGTACAATCTATAGCTTGATATAGCTTTATGTTAATTTAATAGATACTATTCTAAAGTTAGCACCACAACTTACCACAGAAATGTACAGATATACAGGCACATGCAGCATTCAATATCAAACTGTCCTGCTGTTCAGTGATCACGTTCCCTTCCAGGTCACTGGCACAGTAATTGTGCTTAACACAATTACAGTATATTCCACAGGAAAGGGGAATTAGTAAACAGGAATAACAAATCCACAGATGTGAACAAAGGGTCATGTTTCAGTAATACTGCAGAGCAGAGGCTGTCAGTGACAGGTCCAACATTTGCCCTGAGATCAGATCATACTTCGTTGGCAGGTGCTCCAGGAAGCACTCCAAAAAATCCATTCCCATTACCTCAAGGAGGTTTGTTTTTCTAAGGAAGGATGGATTTTAATGCGTTTCATCCTGAGTGTAGCAACCCCACCTTCACACTGAAGACTCATTGTGGAAGACTTTAGCTTTGAGATTCCTCAGGCTGCACTGCAGGTTGGAGCTGGTTTCTGACTGCAGGGCCTCGGAGAACTTGACGTCATATGAACGGCTGACCTGAGACTTCCTCCTGATGGAGTTCTGGATGGTCTCTGAGGTGAAATAGTAAACAATGGGATCAAAGCAGCAGTTGGACACAGCAATGCAGAGGGCTATTGGGTAGATCGTTCGGACCACCGACTCCACAAAGCAGCCTTTTAAAGTTTTAGTGCGGACCAGAGCATAGAAAACCAAGTTTACATTGTAGGGGATGAAGCAAAAACAAAAAATAAAGAGGTGCACAATTATCATGCGCAGGATCTTTGTTTTGTTCAGCTTCCCCCCACGACTGATGGTTTGGGGGCGACGTAGGGTCTGCAACACCATGATGGAGCAACATACGTTGAGCAGAAGCGGGATGAGGAAGCCCACTGTCTCTATGAAGATCACCACCTTAGAGAGATGAGATTTCCACTGCTTGGAGGAGAAGTTCTCGAAGCAGAAAGTGGCATTAGTCTTGCTGTTCTCACTTGAGGTGGTCTCCAACATGAACCCTGTGGGGAGACTCCCTGACAGCACCAGCACCCACACAGCAATACACACTATCCTAGCATTGCGCTGGGTCCTAAGTGTCCTTGAGCGGAAAGGGTGCACAATGGCTAAAAAGCGATCCACGCTAATGCAGGTGAGAAATAGCATGCTGCCATACATATTGGTGTAGAACAGCGAGACAGAGACCTTGCAGAGCATGCTTCCAAAAGGCCAGTTCTGGTTGATGAAGTAGAAGACCCTCAGAGGCAGCGTGAAGACAAACAGCAGATCAGACACTACCAAGTTCATCATGTAGGTCGTGGTCTCGTTCTTCAGCTTCAGAGAGCAGGTGAATATGTAAATGGCCACAACATTGGTGATCAGTCCCACCACAAACACAATGCTAAAGATTGTACTGTACAATGGGTATTTGAACCCATCGTTCTTGCTGCAGGTAGAGTTGTTTGTTGAGTTATTTTCAGCCAATGGCAGGGTGAAATTGTCAGTCAGGAGGGTATTGTTGTACATTCTGAAAGAGTGGAGGGATAAGGGGTGTCTGTTATGAAATAGCTATATACCGAAAGGACAGCTCTGCACAATGAATTCACCATGAATGGAGAGTAAAGCACAGAACAGTCCTAAACCGTGATACATTAAAAGACACTGTCATCTGATAATTCAGGCCATTGGCACAAACGTTGCTTTCCAACACAACTGTACATGTTAGAGAAGATTTCTCCACATGGTCAACATGATTCCCTCCCCTGTCTTGATGTAGTTATTTTGGGGGTTACCTTGAAAAAACCCCTCCCAGAGGACAGATTCAGGCTGGAGCGTCCTCCCCTCCCCCTGCCCTGTCTCTTAACCAGACTGCACCCCACAAGTTGCCGGCTGAGCTTTACTTACTCAGATATATCAGTCACACAAATGTGTCTCCTTTTCACTCAAGAAGTCCTCAACCACCACGAGCTGCTGAGTCCACAAAAGGAATGATGGCATATCCACATTCAGGTCCGCCAGAGTGATGCCCTCATGGCAAAATCCCTTCTATTTGTCAAAACTTAGTCCTGTGTTCTTGTCCTTTTCAGTTCCAAAGCAGCAAAGTTATCATTAGCTTTCCCCCTCTCACAAGGTCCTGACCACAAATCACCCGGCTGCTTCCCAGGAGCAGAACTGAAGCTGGAGTTGAGCTCCTGCTCTCCGTCTGTGTGTCACAATGTGAGTGTGATTCACTGATTGTCCTCAGAGTCTGTTTCCTGGCCTGCCCCCCACCTCTGTATTGGCCTTCCTGACTGAGTCACTCAGTATCTACTTCTCTCTCTCTGTCTTCAGTTTGTCTCTCCCTCAAACAGCCTCACAAGCATTTGCTCAGCACGCATCATGCTCAGTTCTGCTTCTCCTTTGTGCCGGTATCACAAACAGTTTTTGTACTTTGAGTGGAAGGGAGAGCAGCTGTAGTAACTCCTCCCACTGCCTCCTGTCAAACTCCTCCTACTCCTTTGTCTGCTTTAACTGCCTACAGTTAAAGGAGGAATCACCCAAAACAACTCAGCATTGTGAGGGAATTCATCAGCATTTTACAATAAGTGCTCATAATTATCTGGGATACTGTCAGTATTGGATAAACTCATCTTGATGCATGGATACATATTTAAAATAAATGTTTTGAGCTATTGTTACTTGAGCAGTGACTGAGCAAAAGTTAAAACTAATACCACTAATACTGGGCTCATTATAGAGCCTTTTTCCATATCAACTAATAATTTTCATCATCCAGCTGCATCATAAAATACAGCTTACACATTTATGCATGACTAATAATAGTCAAATAATATGATAATTGATAATAATATAAAACTGACATTCTTCTGCATAAGGACTACATGTCATCTGTATTACTAATGTACTTTCACTTAAGTAACATTTTGAATGCAGGACTTGTAATGGAGTATTTTGACATTTTGGTATTGCTACTTTTACATAAGTAAACACTGTACAACATGACAGAGATAAAAAAATAAATAAAGACAGGAGCTTCTCAGGAGTGCCTGAGAAATTCACTAAACCCTGAAAGTGCCTGAGGTGACTACCTGCCTCCACAGGTCTGATGGGAGGTACAAGAAAACTAAACTGTCTCCTTGTTGTTTTGACAGCCTGTGTGGGCAGCATCTCGGCTAAAGAAGAACAGAGTTTTATTTTGCAAGGGACATTGGGAATGAGTCAGAACAGAACGCTTTCTCTATTCAGTGGTTTTTCAGCTGCCCTTGTCAGTCCATGCCCACAGCTTTCTCTTCTCAGCACTCTGAAATAGCATTCAAGTTCTCCTGTATTAGAAACACCCCACTTGGCACTCAGTAAAAACATTGGGGCCTTTGTTGTGAGTGAAGTAGCTTAGCAGGGAGGAATGTGAAGTTTATAAATAATTAGTCTCAGGTAACTTGAAAGTTCTTGCAGCTTCTTGATCGGCAGTGGGGTGAGTAAATACTGTAACCTGTTCGTGTGTATTTGTGTTGGGTGGCTGTTAGTGTGTGAAACAGAAAGTATACTACCTGGTTTCCTGTAAGTAAACAAATTCCTGTCTGGCAGATAAAACAAGTGTATATCTGCCAAGTCCATGTTTTGTAGTTCACATCTCAATAAAATCACACAAAGATGAGATAACTTGTTCAGCTGAATTTTAATGGTAAAAATAATATTTTCCCATTTGGAACTGACTCCAGTGATACAAACACATGTGTTCTAGCTTGGTAACATGACACTAATCCGAAGATGGTTCATTTTGACTTCACAGGGTTACCAAAAATAGCCAAACAAATGAAGGAAAATCATGCAGAGAATCAAAGAGATAGTGGGTGTTTTATGGCCAGTGTGCCTCTCTTTGTCAGTCCACCACAAAAAAAACATCATCAAGGCTAGTGAAATGTTCAAGAAAATAGAAAAACCTGTACTATTGTCTTTCACTTGCAAAATAGTTCCATCCAGCACATAAAAACAAGCTCTTCACATGCAAGTATGTGGTTGCTAAACAAAAACATGTGCCTGGAGTCTCTGGACTGTTAAATTTCTCACAATGCCAGGAAACTGCCTAGCACCCCCAAGGCCAAGACTGAAGGCTTTCAAATACAAGAGAAAAATGCATGAAAAAGATAGCAGGTGACATAATATTGTTGTGTAACGATCATTAGTAGCAATCAGAAGTGTACTCAGACATAGGTTACAAATTTGATCATGACTTGAAACTTGAACTTTACACTAAAGGTTTGTGACTCAACATAGACTGAATTTACTTAGAGTTATAATTTGACTATAACTCTTTCGCAAATGTCTAAAAACGACTAGACCTATGTTACATATTTTGTTGAGTTGTGTACTTACATTATGCGCAATGTTGTCATAAATTGACTTTTTATCCAGTTTTAAGCCACATTTTACGATACAGTTTTTAGATCTTGTTCGTTTTTAACTATATATTATAACCGGATGAAGGATTTTAGTCATCAGACGTCTGGATCGTAAATTATCAGAGAAACAAGCTGAGCAAACGTTAGTAGCAGCTCGGCTCGCAGCCCCTACGGGACATCCGTTGTCCACGAAAGAGAGCATCAGAGAAACATTGATTTTTAACATGAAACTGCTTTAATCGGTATCTTTGCCGGTTTTAATCACTTGATCTGTTTGTTTTGGAGATGTGTAGACCTCAGTGGATAATTCAGGGTCATCATGAACAGGAATCCATTGGAAATCTCTCGTCACCTATTAAAGATTTTTTTTTAATGACAGATCAAATATGAGAGAATGGTAATTGTGTTATAATGTAATTGGTGCTGACTTAGTTTGAGCTGACTTTCCCTTTAAATTTCTCAAAAACTGTACAGCAAAATAACATTATATGTCACTTGGACATAGCCAGGGTCATCCTGAACAGGAATCCATTGGCATTTCCTGTCTCTATTTAGGTTTTTTTATTTTTCTACAAAATATGAAGAAATTACGAATATGTAATAATATAATTTGAGCATACATTCCCTTTAATTTTCTCCACAATTGTACAGTAAAACCATATGAACATTTATATGGTCATAGCCAGGGTCATCCTGAACAGGAATCCATTGAAAATGCCATGTCACCTTTGAAGGAAAGATTCCTTAAGACAGGTCAAAGACCAATATTTGATTATATTTTTGAGTTCCCTTTTTTAAATAAAAAAACAGATTTTTATTATAACCGGATTTAATATAATGCGCAACATAATGTCTGTTTAACTTGTTATATCAAATTTCATAAATTATTGCTAAAAAAACCTTTTTGGCCGCTCCAAGCACCTATACCGTAACACCAACAATAGACGCGCATCAAAATCTAAGCGACCACTCACTTGACCGCAGTACAACTCACATGATTCCACGCTACTTCACAACGTCATCAACAACTTCTTTTGTTGTTGTTTTGATGTGGCCTTTCTCATTTCTCAGTTTGCACCTCCTCGCTTCTCGCCTCGCGTCATGGTCCCTCCCACCAGAGATGCTAGCGGAGGAGGCGAGGGAGATACTCGAGGAGAGACGAGTGAGGCAACGGGCATTTAACGAAATGAGATATCCTCGCGGAGCCGTCATTTTAAAACGACGTCAACTAAATACGACGTGTGGCACAGCTACATCATCCTTTCATTGTTTTATTATAGACTACCGCTGTATTTTATGATCTATGTCAGATGATCATAACAGTGTTCATGACAACTTATATATTTACTTTTAATTCAATTCACAACGTTTTATACGTACAGTATTATATATTTTGTGTGAAGCGCTACATGTGTTTGTATGAAAAATACTATACAAATAAAGTGACATACAGTATATCATTGAGTGATATATCGATAATCTTAATAAGCTACACTTAACAGTACATGCACTATTACTTTATACCGTATTATTACCATCAACCGGTAAACCCACTTTGTACTTCACACTTATTTTAATTTTATACTTATACCCACTTGGTACTTAATTTATCTGACCTGTATTACAGTGTATTATATTTTTTGCTTAGTACTTCTATTCCTGAGTGCACTGACGTGATAGTGAGCTGCTGTAACAAAAGACTTTCCCCTCGGGGATCAATAAAGTATTTCTGATTCTGATATACAGTATATTATATATGTGATTGAGTTATATAGGCTACAGTATATTATATAGGCTTACACACAAACACACTGACAAAGTAAGCAGCCCTTCAAATGCAGCCCACAACCCCAACCGCAACTGTCGTCACAGGACTATAAAGTGGACTGTACTGTACTTATATAGCTGCTATCAAAGTGAAATGTCATTAAGGAAGGCGGTTAGAACTGCACCTTACGAGGCGCCACACAAACAGTGAAGGATGTAAAGTTTGGTCGCGCATTTGATCATCTTAAATCATGAATACAAATGGGAAATGGACTGTACTTGTATGGCGCCTTTCTATCCTTCTGACTACTCAAAGCGCTTCACACTACTAATACAACTTGTGAATACAAAAGGATCACTTGCAGAGTCCTGCTCCCACCACGGCTGTGTCTCACGCCTCAATGTTGTACGTGTCGACAAGACTTCCGCAAAGGATACACCGGCGGATCCTCGCTCAATGCTCCTCCGACACGCCTCTCGATATCTCCTCGCTCCTTACTCCTCGATTTGCATTTTAGGAATTGAGACGTCCTTGAAGATGTCACGCTGAGATCGATTTCCGGGTCACAGGCAGGAGGACAGAGCCCCCTAAATGTCATGGCGGGATATTTCTTGAGGACTACTTTTGCATTCCCTCGCAATATGTTTTGCGTTACCTCCCAATACTTGTCTTCTTCCATTCCCTCAGTCAGTTTGTCTATTTGTAATGGAAGGTAGTGTGGAGATTCTCAAGTGAATGCATTTAGCGTTGTTTATGGACACCTCGCCTTATATGATGTCCATTGCAAAGAAGTTAATATATAGAGCATTATCAAACTTCTGGGTAGGAGCTGTGTGTATAAGGAACATCAATTATTGCTCCGCACTTATAGCATAACAGGCCTTCTATCAAAACCTGTTTCGGCATTAAGGTTTCTCTAATTGGTTTTGTGTTTTTGCACAGAGGACCCTGTGCAAAAACACAAAAAGCTTTCCAACCTGCGTTGGTCTGCATTCCTGATGTGTCTGCAAGTGGTGCAATGCAGTCTGCTCTTCCTGTGACAGAACCACAGACTCTGTTTGCAGCATTTCAGTCACCTTCTTGTTTGTTGCTTTTTTGACTCACACAAATACAGCACATTAGCTTCATGAGGTAGATTCAACTGCACACCTGTAATTCAAAGAGCCGATATACTGTTGCGTTGCGCTGGGAGCAGCTGAGCGGAAATAGACATATGGCTCTGAAGGAATGGAAGAAGAAAAGTATTGCGAGGTAATGCAAAAGTATTGAGAGGTAAACCAAAAAAGTGAAACCCCAAAAAGCTTGGACTTTGGACATGACTTGGGACTTGAGTGTCAAGACTTGAGACTCCCATGTGACATAACAAATCCTTCAGCAGCAAAACTCATTGTGTTTGATCACTGCAACATGAAAAATGATCTGTCCAAATGAAAACTGCTGAACAAATGTCTAACTTGGCAAAAGGACGTTCTGGACTCACACAGCTTCACTGCGACTCTAAAGGCTTTCGGCTCATTCTCCATGTTCACCTTGGAAACAGAGACTGTACAAATGTTGTGCTGGCGTCCACTAACAAACAAACAAACAAACAAGTGAAACCGGCACAGCCCAACAGAACTGCAGTCCATAAACAAACCACTGAGGCCAAGGAAGGGTTCCAGGACTGCCACAGAAACAAAACGTCTCAGTGAGTGTAGACCAGAGCCCTGACACAAATCCCACACATCTTTCTGTAAGAATATGTTTTACCAAAGAGACTAAAAACTTTAAAGAAAATGACAGATTAAGTGGGGCTCCTGGATCGTTGAAATAAGCTGATTGAACCTATTAGGAGTAAAAAAAAAAAAGTCCAGAGAAGGCACAAATGGGAAGAGATTGTTCCATCATTGTTAACACAATAAAGAAAACTTCATGAGCTATGAGCAATACAAAGACAGTGAGAACCCTAACTTTTTTGTCTTTATCTTCACCTTCTCTTGGAACACAATGTTTAATTGCACCTACAGTTTAATTTATTACAAAATGAAAACGAAACCAGAGTCCTGACATTTGAAAAGAGTCTGCTGTGGTTCTCTGAACTAGTGTGCTTCTAACACAGCCTCAAACTCCCCATCCACAAATACTTCCCCCTCCCCCACTGCAACCACTGACTGCATGTACAGTAATATAAATAGCTCTTTAACTGTATGTTTTACACAGTGTCAACTATTTGACAGTCTCTGTTGCACCAAAGCCTCAACACTCTCTTCAATAAGTAAGATGGACATAAACCAGAAGCTGTTTGGGCACACTTGATAAGTAGACTTTCATATGAGCCACTAATCTGTTAACTATGATTTTCAGGCTATATTTACAATTCTATGAGTACTTCAATTGTCAAGTGGTCAAAGTGTCAATGTTTGTGTGTGTGTATGCAACTCAGCACCAGAAAGTAAAAAACCTTTATACAAATGAGTGACTATTGAACAACTCTGAATCAAAGACAATACAGTAGATAGTAAAGTACTTGAGATCAGATTTTTTATGAACCAGTAACTAATGGTTTTGGATCCTGTGTAGCTTATTGTAACATGTGGCCTACGGTATTTGTGTCCTATATTCAGTATACAATGTTGCATGTAAGTAAATGGCATGTAAATTAAATTTCAACGACACAGACTAATTTCACCCAGTATGTGAGTTGTCCTACTAGAGAGGAGAGGAGGCAGCTTGGACAGGGCCAACGAACTTAATCTGTTCTTTAACAGATTCGACACACCGGCTCCTGCTCATCCCCCTTCTAACTCAGCTGCTGTTGGCCCTCAGGCTCCTCTGAGTCCACTGCCCCCCCCCTCCTTCTTCCTGGGAGAGTCCTACTCCCCCCTCAACCGGCTCTCAGGCTAATGGCCCTCTCCAGACTGACGACTCCCCCCTTCCCCTGCCTGTAACCTCTGCTGTGTGCCTGACTACTGACCAGGTGAGAGGACAGCTGATGAAACTCCACTCAACCAAGGCTGCAGGCCCCGATGGCATTTGCCCCGGGGTGCTAAAAGCCTGTGCCCCCAGGCTATGTGGAGTCCTTCAACATGTCTTTAACCTGAGCCTGAGTCTTCAAAGGGTCCCTGTACTGTGGAAGACATCTTGCCTCATTCCTGTGCCGAAGACGCCGTGTCCCAGTGGCTCCAAGGACTACAGACTGGTGGCACTGACCTCCCACAGAATGAAGACCCTGGAGAGACTGGTGCTGGAACAGCTGCGGCCCATGGTCAGACTCCTCCTGGACTCCCTTCAGTTCGCCTACCAGCCCCGGCTGGGAGTTGAGGACACCATCATTTTCCTGCTGAACCACATCTACACCCACCTGGACAAGCCGGCAAGCACGGTGAGGATCATGTTTTTTGACTTCTCCAGTGCTTTCAACACCATCCGGCCAGCCCTGCTGGGTGAGAAGCTGGCAGCGATGCAGGTGGATGCCCCGTGTCCTGGATTGTTGACTACCTGACTAGCAGACCACAGCACGTGCGTCTGCAGCATTGTGTGTCGGACAGCGTGGTCAGCAACACTGGGGCCCCTCCGGGGACTGTCCTCTCTCCCTTCCTCTTCACCATCTACACCACAGACTTTAGCTACCACACAGAGTCCTGCCACCTTCAGAAGTTTTCTGATGACTCTGCTGTGGTGGGATGTATCAGCGGTGGTGATGAGACGGAGTACAGGGCTGTGGTGGGGAACTTTGTCTCATGGTGTGAGCAGAACCATCTGCAGCTCAATGCGACAAAGTCTAAGGAGCTGGTTGGAGTACCTTCAGCAGAAGACTCATCCCCCCAAAATGCACCACAGAGCGCTACAGGAAGTCATTCCTGCCTGTGGCCATCAAACTCTTTAACTCCTCCCTCTAAGTGTCAGTCTATATGACCCTAAGTCATTAAACTGGACATTGATCATTAACATCACTGTAATACTTGAAATATTGTGCAATATTCTCTGTTTAATACTCCTGTGCAATATATTCTTTTCAGTTAAATATCCCATATTTATTGATATTTATTCATACTTTTACTGCTGTGCAATATCCACCATCTCATAATAATCTTAATAAGCTACACTTAACAGTAGATGCACTATTACTTATTACTTATATTATTACATTGTATTATTATACCGTACATACATCATCAACCGGTAAATCCACTTTGTACTTTACACTTATTTTAATTTTATACTTATATCCACTTTGTACTTAATTTATCTTGCCTGTATTATAGTGTATTATATTTTGATTTGCTTAGAACTTCTATTCCTTCTATTCTCAAGTGTGCACTGACGTGATAGTGAGCAGCTGTAATGAAAGAGTTCCCTTGGGGGATCAATACAGTATTTCTGATTCTGATTTTGAAATTAAGCTCTGCTTCATTGAAAACCAACATGAACAGGGCCAGATTCCTGGCACCACCGGCCCAAACACCATCTTTGGAATTTAAAAACCTTGGCTGTCGTTCCCTTTTTGTGGATAAAGCTTGGTTTATACGAATTGAGCAATTCTTCACTGACCAGAAATAGCCATGCAGATGGTTTTCCCAAATCACCATTCATTTACATGTCTCACAGCATGCTCTCATCCTGAGGGAGCTGACTGTTAGACCATTGATTTTAATTTTGTCTCAAGGATAAAACAAGCTATGCTGCATGCTTGAATAGCTATGCAGGATGGTATTTAAGTTATTTCTGAGCGAGATGAGCTGTTTGTTTACAGATTTCATGGATACTGGAGCATGAAACTCAAAAAAGTGAACCATATTATTACAGAAACTGGTGAGCAACAGGATGTGGTGTTATCACATTGATGTAGTGAGCCAAGCATACTGGAGCCACAAGGTATTGAGAAAAGTCAAAGAAACCTAACTGTAACAGCAAACTATGTGTAAGTGCAACATCAACTTTCTGCATACTAAAGCATCAACACACTTTATTTTTTAGCCCAGACTAAACTACCCCTCAAAGCAAAAAGACTGTGTTCTTTATCTCACATAAACACATTTATTCATGACTGTACTTAAGTACAATTTTGAGGTATTTGTACTTTACTCGAACATTTCCATTTCATGCTATTTTATAATTCTGCTACTCCATTACATTTAAGAGGGAAATATTGGACTTTTTTCTCCACTACATTTGTCTGATGGCTTTAGGGTCTTTGCAGATTAAGATTTTACTTACACAATATAAGACAAGTTTATAAAGTATTATAAACTACCCAACATCATGTAAAGTACTTAAAATTAACTCAGAGCTGAGCAGGAGCAACAATGAAATGTTTCTCACATGTTGCTGTGAATACTTCTATGCAATGGAAATTTTGAATGCAGAACTATATAACTATAACTATAATATAATAAATAAAATATAATAAGTATTATTACATTGTTGTTTTGCTGTTCTTAATTACGGATCTAAATACTTCTTTCAGGAAAATCAAAGGGTTTTATTGTGACCAAATTAATCCATAATTTAGATCACATTTCACAGTGTAGGGGGGTTTGGGAGAGTGCCAGTTACCGTTGGCAGCTGTGTGCACTTCCTCATGTTCCATGTAAAACTGTTTAACTTGTGTGCCAGCTATGTTGACTCATTTTGTGTGACAATGTACATGTTTAGTCTCAGGCTTTATCCATATAATAACATATTAATTTGACTGACAGCCTAATGCTACATATTATACTATTAAAAGACCCCTTGCCCTAAGAGAAACCCAATAAGGTGAAATTGTCATGGTACAGCTGTACCATTCCTAGTGTTTCTGTCTGTTTGTCCCCTGTTGGTTCCCCTCCTGTGTGTGTGTGTGTGTGTGTGTGTGTGTGTGTGTGTGTGGTGTGTCTGTGGGGCGCGGCCTCCAAGGAACTTCAATCAGTGACTGACACACCTGCTCTCCATCCACAATCAACACCTGATAGTATATCTAGCCGGCTCTTCTCACCAGTCTTCGTTAGATTGTCCGTTTACCATAGTGGCATTACGTCTTGGCTCCTGACGTACCTCCCTAGCGAAAGAACCTGTATGATATCTGAACTCCAGATTAACTCTTTGACTCCCTTTGCCCAGGTTCGTTTGTCTTAACCTGCCTCCAAGTTGCCCACCGTTGTCCCAGGAGGACCTGACCGCAGCTCTCCTCTGCTCCACCTCAGCCTGCTGTTCTTCCTCCGCCTGCCTGCTCTCCCCAGCCTCTTGTCGGCCTGCTGTCGGCACCCGGTCCACCAGCTCCCAGCAATTACCTCCACACTCCTGGTTCCTCATTGTATTTCCTAAATAAACTGAAACTAACTACTTCACTTCCACTGTTCTAGTCGTGCTTTTGGGTCCAGCCACAGTATACCACAACAGAAATGTGTTTTCTGGCATATTAAATGAATGCAAAATTAAAGGAAATAAAAAAAAATACAAAATTACCTGAGTAATTTCATGTTTTGACTCTTCTTTGCATATAGAAAAGTGTTCTGGATATGACCGATAAGTGTTAAAGATGTTGCAGTTTCACCAAATAGTTTGGCAGCTTAATCTCCAGAGAACCTTACACCAAATAGTCTTCTGTACTGTATATCACAGTGGGTGTTATCCTATGTGCCATATGCACATAAATGTAACATATTGGGGAATAGCCATTAGCTGGAACCAAGTAACTGAAGTATGGTCTGTGAGCTGTTGATGAGGCTTGGGCATATTGTGATGAAATCAACATACGATCTGTTAGAGGTCAGCATACTGTGAAGCTTATGTTTCGTTTTAGTTGAGGCCATATTATAGTAAAATCAATGAGATCAAGAGTCTCAAAAAAACTTCTGAACCAATCTAATATTTACTACACACCAATTATATTGCATTGCCTTATCTTGTAAGGTGTCCCTGTTATTCTGACTGGATGTTGTGACACAGTAGTTGCACTTACGGAAATAAAGAGGCATACATGTAGAACAGCAGGAGCTTCCTCTCGCAGGAAGACTTTCTAAATGTGTCTGTTACATCTCAATGTGCAAACGTGAGTCAGATTGTATTACATTGTACACATATTCAAATACTTCCTTCCACTTCCTGTATCAATTACATAACACTAGCAATATAACAAGTCATGTATTGTATTGTATACTGAGTGAGGCAGGGGTGAAAACCTCAACATGTGCTATGGGTACTCAGCAGGCTTTCAGCACAGAAATGCACATAGTGCAAGTATGAAAAGATATTCATTATATCAAGGCTGTTAATTATTCCATAACAGACCACTAATCAGCAATAACACATACATCAAATTATGTAGTTATTCATTTTAATACATTTTTGATTATCAAATGTTACCATTAGTGCCACTGTAAGCATCTTACAGCATTTTTCGTACAAAATGAGAACACAGGAATTTTTAGTAATTATCAAAATGTTCCAAAAACATACAATAATCGGCTTGTCAAAGTAAAAATATTTTGTTACATTCTATTTAGATGGATTTAGGAATTTAATGTGGAATTATCTGGTAACTACATTTAACGCCCTTGTGGTCCTATATGAGACTTGGGCTATATTCAACACAGTCAGTGGGCAATTACACTAAGCCAGCACTATTTCATTACCACAAGGTGCTACCAGGGGAGCGATATAAAGAAAAGCTAGTAAAAAGAAACAGAAGTTTGCTGCCAACATATTAACAATAAAAAAACAAAACAATAAACAACCAAACTTTTGTAAACATATCAAATTGCAATGAAACAACTGTAAAATCAGTTGAACTTACAGTGTAAGATCACCGCCAGGCTACTCAAGAATCAATATACTTGATTATACACTTTTTCCAGCTGCTCAGAGAGAGTTAATCTGAGCACAAGTAAATGTACAGTAGGATGTCCTTATCTCTTGTTAAGTGTAAAAGACTTCACCTTTTTCTATCAGTCTGCTGATGGTGGCCAAAGTAACTGTCTACAGCAAAACAGTGCAAATTTTAGTCAATACAAACAAACAGTAACCATAAGTTTGGATGGCAAAGGTGAATAACTACAATATAAAACAAAGTGGCAAAATTTAACATTGACTTATATAGAATAACAGATTTTATCATTGATCAGATACAAACTATAATTGTTCAGAAAAAAAAGGTGCCAAACATAAATTTCAGTTTTCTAAAACAGAAGAACAACTTGTTGTATATGTTTTTGCTCATTAAATACTACTTCTCAATCCAGAAAGTTTGAGAATCAAGGCTTCAAAGAAAAGCAGCACAATGTGAAGGATCAGTTCATGGCTGACATTTTTTTTGTTGTTGATCACTTCCTGTCAGTACAGATCAGACATAATGTACTACAGTACGATATAAGCATTGATAATTTTTTTACTAACTGATGAGGGCAGTGTGATAAAAAAAACTGCACCAAACCTATGTTGCAATGAATAGTGTTTAGTTTACAGCATTTCAAAGCATCCTGTCTGAGCTAGTTGTTACTGTGAGGCAAGTCCCCTGCACCCCATCTGTCTGTTGACTAGCTAGCTAACATACAAATTAGCCAAGCATATTGTCATTAACACAAAGACGACAGAAAGATGACCACTGTGGCACATCTTTCTATTCGGCCTCTGCACTGTCTGCTTGTGACTGACTGAGTGGTGTAACCCAATATTTACACCCCAAGCAACCACTGTGTTTGGGCTAGGTTCAGGGCAGTAATACAGAAGCATCAGTTAGAGGGTGGAATCTTAAACCATTTGCCTCTCCAGTGTTAACATCCCCAGCGACAAGGCTTTGAAGTACTGATCAGCTTGATGTTTACTTTGGTCTAGGGTCGACTCTCAGGACCTCAGTGAGTTTAAACCTCATCGTATTGAATCCATCACTGCGGGGGCACGCTAGTCAGTTTTTGAAGGCCCCGTAGCGGCTGGCTTTATTAATGAAGGTCTTGAGCAGGTCGTGATCCATGTCTGCAAAGGCCTGGGTCTGCGTGACAGCTGTTAGGTGGTTGATGCAAAACTTGAAGCAGAACTCCTCCAGGTCCTAAAAATGAAGAGGGCTGTCTGGTCAGTGCTGAGGAGTACAACTGACTAGCTACTGAGAAGGCCCCCACCACCATGGTGTTTGACTGTGTGTCAGGGGCTATAAGCTTACCCGCGCCTCATACTTGACAGCAGCAGAGAGCAGAGTGATGGCGTTCTCCTCAGAAATGCCTCTCTTTATCGTCTCCTGGCACAACCTCTTCAGCCTCGTCTCTCGGTAGAACGTAGCCAAGTCTAGCAACCCTGCACACGCAAGAACATCACACAGGTGAGTGTGTGTAGGACTTCTGCATTGACTTGTTGCAAAGTTTCCTAGTGCTCTCTAGTGGTCCATGCATAGCCTTACCAATAGCATCCTCTGGTGGCAGGTTAATAGTGTCTGTGTAGAGGTACTCCAGAAAGGCTCGGTACACCAGGTATGAGAACTGGTGAATTTCTATGGTGTCTTCATCCATTTCATTCAGCAGTGCACGAAAATGCTCACACCTGGAAAGGGAAGAAAAGGGGCAGACTACTCGCGTGACATGGTAAAAGATACCATACGAGTGATTTAGCATCTATTACAAATAATGGGTACTTAACACTACTGCTTTTTTGTAAATCATGCTGTTGTGATTAAAAAACAATATCCTACTTTCCAAGAATTGCCATCTGCCATCATTTCTTCTCACAACTGAGTTTTCATTCTCTAAGTTCATTTGCATGTGATGTTGCTAAATCAGGCATTTTGCACTGTTGCATATTCTTGTGTGTGTGTGTGTGTGTGTGTGTGTGTGTGTGCGTGTGCGCACTAAGGTTGATGTCGCAGACAGTCTGGCTCCTTCCTACTGACAGTGCAAAAGAGCAAGTGACTGGAATGCAGATGCTTTGTGTCCAAGTGTGGTTATAAAAAGAAAAGCGGGAAACAATAGGTCTGTCTTTGCTTCCCCATGACATTAACAGGAAAGGAAACACTAACAGATGGAGTTTAAATATAGGCAACACAGCATTCAGTAGGTATACATTAAATTCATTATCATAGAAAGACGGCTCAGACAAAATTATTTGTTTATCTTGATTTTTTGTTTCTATAAGTATCACCCAATTGTGCAACCTCAAAGTGTGTTTCTGTTTCCCTGAAAACCCCAGTGTGGTTTACCAAGCACCTTAATTACTCATAACCAAGCACAACCTCTGAATGTGAAAAACACACTCATATGACCAAAATTAAAGAATGAAGAAGCAGGCTGCTCCGGGGAAGAAGTAAGGAAAATCATGTCATAAAGCAAAGTGCAGTGGCCTAACATCAGAGAAGAAAACCTGGAGACATTGTTTGAGTTCCTATATACGGATCATCAAGTGCAACCAAAAGTAATTCTTAATTTGGTTTGGGGAAATAAGAACCACAGCAAGCCACATATTGCACACCTCCCCAGACAAACACCAGCTACTTAAAGTGTCGTGACTGGATGGGAACTGTGTTGCTTTGGTCAGTTTTTCCAGACACCCATTTAATTTTCAAGGAGCATATATTGATAATATATTGCTAATATGAATTTGTAAGAACTAAAAGGTGAGAAAGTAATGACATTATTTAACTAAGCATTTGTGATTTTTGCAAAATTCACATTAGTTCACATTTTCACTTCGGACTTTGGAGGTCCCTAGATTTCTGTACCTGATTTTCAGCAGGGCTTTGTGAACGTGGATACACTTCCCATCAACCAAGAACTTCAGGTCTGAAATCTCTGGGCTGTCAAACTCTTTCTTCAAAGACTGGGCAACAGTCAGGTAGTCATCGCCATCTGTCAAAAATAAAGAAAAGTACGTTGTTGATTTATTTTCCTGTGAAATGACAACCATCTTTGAAACTGGGTAAGTGCTTAATTATGTGTTAGGCCTATTTTACAGTCCTGTAACAACTGCCGTATTTCACTGTAAAAATATAGCATACCTATGTACAGGGTATGCAAATACATTATTTTATTAAAATCCCATAAAATACAATTAAAAATTATGCCTTTAGACCCTATAGATATGACTCTCTGGTACAATTTGTAAAAAGGAAACTCTAGGGAATCAAATTTAATTGGAGTCACTATTTGTTCCTCTAGCACAGGGTTTCCCAAACCTCTAACGAGTTGATCATTTGAATCAGCTGTGTCGGAGCAGGGAGCGCTCTAAAACATGTAGGTCCAGGTTTACTCCAAGAGAGGTTTGGAAACACTGTTCTAGCACTACAGTTGGACAGGTAACAACTTACAGAAACAGACTGCACTGATGATTATAGTGGTTTGTTAGTTAAACCGATTTTTCAGAGGGATGTCATTCATTTTACAAAATGGGAGTGTAAATGAAAAATGAAGATGAAGAAGTGACATGTTTATGCTCCTCAGTTTAAGCTGACTTCAAATGGTAAAATCTGTAGAGGTATGATTGTTTGACATTGGCAGGAAATAAGAGTTTCCTGTTTTCTTCTTAAACCGCTTCCAGGAATTTGTACCTATGACACACATGTGCCCATTGCATGGTATGATTACATCTGAGTTCAGGGTAAATGGGACAATATCAGATGGTTCACAAACCAAAAAATCCTTTTGTGTGATGTCTGAGTTCTGGGGCTCTTGTTCAGTTTTAGAAATCTTTATATTTCTATAACACTCTTACCTACTGAGAGGAGATGCCATGTGACTGCTGGTGTGGCGAAGCACGCAAACACATCGTCTGTGCTGCTGAAATGTGTGAGGTGGGGGCTGGCCACTGCCTGACCTCGACATTGACCCCACATCAGAACCTGCCCACTCTGGGTCTTGGCAGCCGATGTGTGGCTGGTGTGACATGCAGCCACCTCCACCATCCTAACGCCAAAAACAGAATTCAAACCTTAAAAGTACTGCTACTATAGCCTTCTTATGCAGAATGTATGTTGAAATATGGCTAATACGGCAAATTAAGAGGCTAATTCTGTTACAGACAAAAAGAAGCACATTTCCACAGTGAGCACTACTCAGAAATCAATCTCTTATTACTCTATGATGTTAAACCATACATGCCTTTAAGGCATTTAGCGACTTAAAAAAAATCTCTCAGGATCTTGTCATGCAGCCCTCAGTGACCTGTTGTGGTGGCAGAGAGGTGTCACTGCTAATTGAGGCCAGGGTAAAAACAAAGTACTAACCTCTCCTTGTCTGTGTTGATTAGAGTGGGGAGAGCTTGGTTACTCTTATTGCCTGTTCCCAACTGCCCATACGAGTTGGCTCCCCAGGCGTAAACAAACCCCTCATCTGTAAGTGCCAATGTATGTGCATAGCCACAGGCAACCTGTATATGGACGGTATAATTAAGATGAATGTTAACTCAAGTAAATAATCAAAAACAGAGCTTTATGAGAGTCATCTCTCTCTAGGCGCTTACCTGGACGATGTTGACTCCTTGGAGAGCAGCGATCCTGCATGGAGTCTGCTGATTTCCATTGTTGCCCAAACCTAGCTGTCCATTGCAATTGTAGCCCCAACCATAGATCTACAAACAGGGGACACTTTCAGACTATGCACTTTATCAGTTCTATTCTGTATGTTTAGGGCTAATTGTTTTCAGCTTCTATTAGCTTTTATCTGCATATATAAGAAATACTGTAAAAATCTGACAAATCAGCAGCTCATTTGCATTTCCTCTCAATTTCTCTTCCCTTTCTTTTAGCAGTTATATGTATATTCTGAGATGTCCTGACGGCAAGAAACTAATTTACTGTAAATTGCGATGAACACTGCCTTCTTGGTGGCGAAAACACAGCAACTTTTAGATGCAGGGGACATTAAAAAAAAAAAGTTTTAAATGATCTGCCCCTTCTGAAGAATCTGGATATTTCTTAAAAAAATAGGTAAAAACAAAATGATTAGCCATGGCTATAATGTACAAACTACTTAATTCATGAATATCTTATGTTTAGGTGTGATACACATTTGTATAAGCAGTCCCCCTAAAAAAAGAATTAAGGGCTACTGCCAAAAAGTTTACCTACTGAGAGTACTGATTCACTTATCCATGCTAAACTTGTGCAGATTGATGTGACCCATTACCTCTCCATTGTCCAGTACAGCCATAGAGCAGAGCTGACCACAGGCTATGTTAACCACCACTTTGTTCTGCAGGCAGCTGCTGACCCGGCGTGGCGTCGGCTGGTTGGCAGTAGACCCTGAACCTACTTGGCCTGAGTTGTTGTAACCCCATGCGTACACCTGAACACAGAGATAAATGTTCACTGTCCAAAGAAATAAACAGATTAAGCAGAAAGAAACTCAAGAAAGGACACGCCTGATGATAGGTTACCTCTCCATCAGTTGTGAGGGCAATAGTGTGGTGGGAGCCACAGGCCACCTCTGTCACTCTCTTGCTAAGAAGGTTGGTGGACACCAGGGCAGGGGTCAGTCCATGGTTTGTGGTCCCATTGCCCAGCTGGCTGTAGCCATTGTGGCCCCAAGCAAACACCTCTCCATCTACATAGCAGCCGGCAAACTTTCATTCATGTTGTCTCAGTGGTTAATATTTTATTACTAGATAAGCAGTTGACTACACACGATTTTGTAAAGAAATCTGGATAAAAGGCACAATCTGTGCTCCAAATGTGAACAAAAAACCAGCCCCATTACCAAAAATCTAAACCTAAAATTAAACCTTGCCATCACTCTGAAATGAATTGACAGCTCATGTAATACAAGAATTGACACTAGACAAGTAAATCAATGTTTGTAATGTTTCCTTATGCTGTTAAAGTTTTGTTTATACCACTAACAGGAGTAAAACTATATTTCGAAATCTGATTAGTTGGGAAACAAAATGCTTCTTTTTCATCTATGTTACAATTACATTAGGTATGTGACTATAACTAACTTCTACGGTCAAGCACCAATTGGACCAATAAGGTTACAATAATTGTCTACTGTTTGATGCAACATTGTATGACTAGTTTTCCCACAAATAACAAGAAGACCACTTTTGTACCCAAACACACTGAACTGTTAAATGTCAGTATACAAACCTCTACAAACAGGACTTTTAGTGTATTCAGATCATTGTCATCTGAATACAAGTTATTAGGCTCTAGTAACTTATTTTTTTGTGCTGTTTTGTTTTTAATTAGGTGATTTTTGATAGTGTATGGGCATCCATGGCACAGTTTCATCAAAAAACCAGATTCATTTGCATGTATCATCTTGCTGTTGTTGATGTCATTCTTATGCTTCCTGAGGAAATTTCCCCTCAGGGACGAATAAAAGCGTTTTCTGAACTGGATTACCTGCAGTAGCAATAACCACATGCGGTCCTGTTCCATAGCTTAGGGACACAATCTTCTTTCCACACAAGACATCAATCCTGCGCGGCTCAATGGTGCTTTGAAGATCTCCGAACCCTAAACAGCCGCTGCAGTTGGTGCCCAGAGCAAAGACCTGCAAACACCAAACATCATTGACGAAACGGTACTGATATTAATAAATGATAAATAAATGTTACATCCTGCTGTTTACTGATAAATACTAACACCACAGTAAACACAAATATGTAGTAAGACAACATACTGGGAGGAGACTAAATAATATCAACAATTCAAGTGTGAAAAATCATTTCACAATCTATGTGAAAAGCTTATTTTTTTACACCATTATACAACTAGACCTGCAACTAATGTATTTTCATTATCGTTCATCTGTCTATTATTTTCTTCATCAATTGTCTATAAAGTCTCTAAAATGTCAGAAAATAGGAAAAAATGTCCCTCACAATTTCCCAGTGCCTAAGAGATTTTGACAATCAATTTTGTGTCAATTGACTAAATTATTAATAGACTAATCATTTCAGCGCTATTTACACAAATAAAACTACACCTGCAACCAAAATGTAATCTTTTGTAAGATTGTGTTACGATTTCAGAACTACTTTGAGCATCTGATTTCCCAGAATGTTTGTGGGCTTTATTTTTTTTTTTAATGCCACAATTGACTGCTCTGAAACATAAACTGTTTGGGCCACAGGGACAAACACATGAGCAAGCGTGGTAAGATGAGGCACGCTCTACACCTTTCAACAGGATAAAAATGGAGCTTGCGCAGGTATTAGGCCTATATGGCTAAAGATAGCCTCATTCTATCTGCTTATCCCTGTGCCTGGAACTGCAACCTGTATCAGCCAGAAAGTGAGAGGCCTGCTGCATTTTTCTGTCCACTTCTAAATACAAAATAATCAAACCAATATTATGAAAGGAGAGTCTATCAAGTCTCGCAACACTTCTTAATGTAAACAAGACGATTAAAGCACCCTTGCCTAAAGCCCAAGTGTTACCTCATCATTAACTGTGACATAGAGGGCTTCATTTGCAGCACTGCCAAAGACACAAGCCTGCCGGATAAGCCGTAGTTCCTCAGGAGGAAGGAGTGCAAACACTGGCCACTTCCCCACGTCCAGCATACTACTCAGCTGTGAAATGATGAGAAAACACAGTTACACAGCATATGAGTCATCCAGAGATTTTGATTAAAAAAATATATAGTGTACAAATGCTGGAAAGTGGGAAAATGCCTTAATGGAAAGATAAGAATCAAAAAGACTTATTTTAACATTTGCACGTTCCCTTACCCACGCATTGTACTTACTGGGTATTCTTTGAAAGAAAGAATAGATTCATAACGTAAAGTAAAATGCTGAGTCGCAATCAAGCAGGAATATGTTGAAGTTGTGATGTTAAAGCCACTCCTGCTCCGGTAAATAAACTCTTGATTGAATACAAATTACTATTGTTTGTTTTTTTTTGTATAAAAAATGGCAAATGGCAGAAATCCGACCAAAAGGCCAAACTTGACTGTCAAATGAATATACCAAAAGTATTGTCCAGTCTGTAGCAACACATAAAGTAAAAACTGGGAGGTTAAATGACAGACGAGGTTATACGTGTCTCAAAAGTGCCCAGCAGACAGCAACTGGACACTGAGTGCAGTTTTGCAGACAGATTAAAACATATAGCTTATGTGTGCTGACTGCAGCAAACCCATTGTTATTACCAGTTTACTGACAGAATGAGTGCAGTCCAGGTTATGTGTTGTATATGTTATATCTAAAACCTGATACCATACTTCCAGTACAATGGCCAAATCATATGTCAAGGATGCACTCTTCTTTTTAATTTACATCTTGATGTTCTCAGGGTGGTAGAACCAGCCCACATACATTCATATGAAATGGGTTGCTTGGGCCTCTGTTTTTAATGGAGATTATTTATCAGCTTGAAACTGTTTTTTCCAAGATCAATATATGCTCATAAAACCTGCTTGTCTCCTTGTGTGTGTATATCAGAGTAAGTAAAATGCATATAAAAGGGAATAACGTATTTAATTACTGACATTACGTAGAAATGATCGGATGAATTATAAACGCCATACGCGCAAAATTCGACTACAATTCATATCACAAGAAACAAACTTCAAAGTGTCAAAACGCTTTAAAATGCACTGTTTACATAAGTTACTGTCGTGTCTGGCATAACTACAGTGATTGTCTCTCACTGAGCAATAGCATGAAGTTGCACTTATCATGAACCCAGACCTTATGAACGCCACCCCTCTCCAGCTCACACCGCGTTTATGAGATGTCCACTTTCAAACTTTAAATCAACTAATTCCAAAAAGAGGACACAAATAAACAGGGCATGTTGCGTGCTAAGACTTGAAGTGTGAGTTTACAAGATAGCTAGCAATATAAAAGTTTCTAATGTAGCGTCTACCATTAGCGGTAGCCTATCAACCTATCAAACAAAAAAATATTAAGCTAATTAGCGTAACGAGTGTTGCTACTACTGGGAGCAGCTGATGGTTCCAACTGTAAAACGTTACCTTGCTGTTGTTCTAGCTAGTGTTTCGCCCGCGATGCCGTTTTCTAATCCCTGAACACTGAAACATTGAAAAATTGTCAGCCAACATATTTGGCGAATCAAGTTGCTGATGGAATCATCTCGACAGTCTGGTATGGGGTCTAGCTTCACATAAGTTGCTGTGGTTGCACCTTGTTGTAGTTAGCTTTGATCGCTACACCACCGACTGAAAAACACACACACACCGCCACCCTTCTTCCTGTAGTTAGATGGTGCGTTCACCGAAAGTCGGAGCTTGGAGCTTCTAATGTTTACCATTGGCAAAAAAATAGTCTTTCCCAGCAAGAATTGTTCCCATTAGCTAACTATTAGTAACATACTTTGTAACATTTAAATCGTGTGTTGTGAAGCAGTTCCCTGCACAAATAAGTGCTAAGCAAATAAATGTATAATTTTCTTTTTTTTCATTTGAAACAATCCAATAATTTATCATTGTTTATTTTGAATAGTGAAAATCGGTACTGTGCAATCTATCAAACTAAATCTACAATTACAAGTAAAGTGATTGTAATTAGTATTTCGATTTGTAAAGTCACATTACTGATTGACAGATTGTATAGGAAGAAATGGAAACAACATCAAATACAACCCGATTAAAGCAAGATTTGAGGATGATAAGTATATCTGAGAACAGTTGTACAGCTTGTTTAATTTGTATGTACTTGTATTTATTTTAACATCATAAAACTTCAAATCTTAGACTACACTATACTGTATTCAATTTGAACAATTAACGTCATGTAAAAATTAACGATATTTACATATGTTCTGTTTTTATTTTCTCAGATGCTTCTATGCAGGTGGCTACTTACTACTCATGACAGCTTCTCTATACTTTCATGACTATTTCTCTATTTAAATGTCTATGTGTATCTCTATGACTCTATGGACTCTTCTTACTGGGAACTGCAGAGAAAACAGCAAAAACAAATGTTATGTGGGAGGACAAGACACATGCAGAAAGCAACTATCATCAGTGTATCTCAAGGAAATGGAGCTTTGTTCACCTATTTTTAGTCCGTTGTGCGGTTTTCACTTCAAATCTCAATGACTACTGTGGCAGAGACAGCGCGGTACTTCTTTATAAAGTCCAGCAGGTGGAGTCATGGATGGCCTAGTCTTAGTGCATGTCAGTGCTGAACACACTGCACTAATTTATGTTGGTGAGTATAAATTGTGCCTTAGATAAACTGTGACGTAATATTTAAAATACATATATTTCCATTTTGGATGGATAAAATATTAGCTTAGGTAAAAGTGTGTGCACATTTGTTTCTTGGGTAAAATAAAAGCATGTAATTGAAATATGATAGATAGATAGATAGATAGATAGATAGATAGATAGATAGATAGATAGATAGATAGATAGATAGATAGCAATTGAAGTATTACAGCATCATTAGTAGTGCAAGTCAGTAGATAATGTTATATGTTTTACATTACAGGGTTGTCCTGGGATATGAAACTGGTATTAACTGTATATTTAATATATCAATACTCAAGGCTTGAGGAAGTAAGTCAGAATACACTTAGGCCTATAATGTCTATCATATAATTTTGACTATGACAGACTTTGAGAATTTGGTGGGAGTGGTATGGGAATACTGTATGTTATTCAAAAATGCAATGTTGAAAATAGATTTTTTTAAAAACGTATCCTTATAGTAATTATATTTCCCGTACAGGTAACACGGTACAAATCAATGAACGGTATTAATAGTACCCTTAAAAGGCGATATAATGCTGTTAAGGTGGCCCGGAAATTTCCAATAAGAAGCTGGCCACGGTTCAGCGTTGACTGGGGATATGTATAGCTTGGCAGGGGAAGACTGAGCCAGGCATGGTCACGTACACGTAAAACAACTGTGGTGTTCACGTTTAACCACATACACACATTTGTCTGCGACTGACTTGGTGGACAAACCGATCACAGACACGTCAACCTTAAGGTCTTCCTTAAAAATCATGAAAATGTGGGTAGACAGATGAAGTAAGGCATACTGTAGGCTACTAGACACTGACCACGACCCGATACTAACTAAATTAAAACAATGTGACAATATTATAAATGTTTCTCTTCGCTATCTTGGAATTTGGGATTCGTCATGATTTGCTGTAGTACGCATGCGCACAGAGCCCTGTAAGCGATGGCGAAATTCCTTACTTTTATGCAAGGAGCAGGGTTGGATGGAAAGTTACCTCGATAAAATTGGCTATTAGGCTAACATTATCGATACTTAGCATCGTCACTGTCGATTGCAAGCTACTTTAATCAGGTTTAGGTGCAGTCAATACGAGCGATCGTCGTTCATATTACGTGAAAGGCACATCTTCATCTATTAGCTAGGTAGCATAAGGTAGCTAACGCTAGCATGTCACATTTTGCCTTGTCTTGTGTTTATCTAGGTAGCTAGCAAGTTGTCCGTCTCAGCAGGTGTTGCAGAAAGTAGCTGGTCATCGGAACTCGCTGAGGTTAACATTTCGGGAAGAGCTGCATTGGAATCATCACTGTGCATCGGCGTGTCCGTCAAGACTGCTGCTGTGCCGACTGACTGAGTGAGTAACGTAAGCTGCCATTGGTAATAACTCACTTGTATGTGCTGCCAGTTTACGGTGTATTAACTGTGTCTCTTAAGGGAG